>NW_026585626.1:12073374-12113087 GCF_907164565.1 Psammomys obesus | reverse complement strand
TGTGTGTGTGTGTGTGTGTGTGTGTGTGTGTGTGTGTGTGTGTGTGTAGGAGACAGCATGGGTGAATGCCTTTTTAGATAACTCCAGCACATGCAAAATTCTGATACCATTATCTAGCAATGCATCTCTGTGTGTGCTTGCTCCCCAAGACCACACCAAGTCCCACTCTGCCCTCACTCTGCAGTATGTTTCTATGGGTAAAGACTTTCTCAGACTGACTTCTTTCTATGTGTCTTGTGTTTCTTCTCACACTGAAATTCTGTAGCACAAAGACTTGCCAGCAGTCTTTGAGTCTAATGCCTACTTCTGGAGGTGCCTACATAGAAACACAAGATGACTAATGATGCAAACACTTTAATATAAGAGAGCTTTCCTTGTGCCTTGGGAGCTTTCCTGAGATAGTAATCTATTTTCTACTTTCCTGTAACAGCCACTTATGTATATTTATTTTAGACATTTATAACAAGGAGATGAGTTACTGGATGCACATCCAGAAAGGTGTTCTAGAATGTTTGTACACAACACACACACATACACACTGATGTTTAATTAATAAACATGAAGCTGGAACTATTACTCAGTAATTAATAGTGCTTGCTTAGGGTTGGAGATATAGGTCAGTGGTTCAATTCTAGTATCCATATGGTAGCTCACAACCATTTGCAATTCCAGTTCCAGGGGATTCACTTCTGCCTTTGAGGAGACCACACACACGTGTAGTTCACAGACATACATGAAAGCAAAATTTAGGCTCCACACCCTGAGGTTCATGCTGATGAACCAGCCTGACTCCACCTTAAGATTAAATGTAGTTACATGTCGCTCTTCTTTCAGGGTGTCTGGGCACCTCTGGACACCAAGCCAGGAAAAATGAAGCAGAATCTGGAACAGATGGATCTACAGAATCCTGGTCCAGCTGGAAGTGCTGGAGGGAGAAGGCCTTCTCTGAGGATTTTAACATTACAGCTCTCTTAGCTCAAAGCTAGTCAAATGAAACAGCAACTCTTAGATGATATTTAGTGAAACAGCTTATGCACCTTTATTCCATGGTGAACAAGTACTATATGACCCTTGGGGAGTAGGAAAAAGTTTCCGGGTGAATGCATTTTATTGATTGTGGCTGTGACAATGATGATGTTCTATTTGTATCCAAGTGCCAGCTACGTGAGTACCAGTGACTATTTTGAGAGTTGGGGGTCCACAGAGTGTGTGCCCTAGTGTGTGCAGGCTCAGAACAGGGAGGGAAGTGTTCTTACTCCTGCTGATCACAATTCTACCTCCCAGTTTCATGCTAATTCCCCTCCTGCATGGGCACTGTGCCCCACAATTAAAGCCATCTTGTTGCAAGGTCAAAACATGTTCATTCCTGTTTTCTGTAAAACTTGGGTTTGACCAGGTCTTGACCAATTTTCTGGAATTTGATGTTTTCCACACCCTGACCTCTACCCTGATAAGACGTTCTGCCAAATAATTTTAAAATATTCAACTAGGTTCCTACGTAACCAAAATTCTTCTGGAAATAACCCAACCCTTGAAAAACCCCTAGTCTTGCAGATTTGGGGGGCTATACAAATCCCACTCTCTCTCCTATTCACTGCTACTTTCTCAAACCCTGTTCTAGAGAGATAGATTTTCTGACAGAAAATCAAACTTGCTTAATTTGACAGAAAGAATTTGGGTAATGCTCTTCACTCTCATTTGGTTGATTAACACAACTTATAAACACATAGTAACTTTCTGACCAGCCTGAGTTAAACGAGACGTATTTCCTCTAGACCAAAATGGGCTACATGAGTTCTGTCTCAAAACAAAAGTTTTCTTTAAAAAATATTTGTTTTTTAAAGTATATTTTGAAGATTAAACTGTAATCACATCAGTTCCTTTTTCCTTTCCTCTCTTATGACCCTTCCTTCAAACTTTCCCATCCCAACCTCCTCAAATTAATGGCCTTTTTTTCTTTATTATTAGCTTATTTATAGTAAGAGATGCACACATATATAAATACAACCTGCTGGGGCCATTTTTGCTGTTTGTGTGTATATGATTTCAGGGCTGATCACTTTGTATTGGTAACAAATCAAGGTCCTCATTCCTAGGAGAGACTAATTATCTCTCTGGGGAGTCATCAATTGCCTGTATATCTTTGTCTAGGGTTGGGACCCTGTAAAATTTCCTCCTTCTGTTGATAGTCACTGTTTAGGTCTTACATAGTCATTTCTAGGGTACATAGTTTTACAACAGTCTTCATGGTCCCTCTGCTCTTACAATTATTTGTTTGTTTGTTGTTTGTTCATTTGATTTTATGAAACAGGATCTCTCTATGTAGTTCTAGCTGTCCTAGGACTCTCTATGTAGACCAGGCTGGTCTCAAATTCAGATCCATCTGCCTCTGCCTCTCAAGTGTCATGTAAGGAGTGATTGATTCCTGTATTGTGTTCACTTGTGGTTTTCTCTGATCCTTCCTATTTGGTGTAAAGAGAAGCTTCTTTAATGAAGTATGAAAGCTATACTTATCTGTGAGTATAAGGATGGTTTTTAGAACACATTTAAGAATTATGTAAAGTGGTAGATTTCTTTCTTAGATCCAGGACTCACTAGCCCTGGGTAGTTGCCTAGCTTTCTAATATCAGGCCTGGTCTCTCTTCTTTTGTCATCTTAAGTCCAGTTAGACAACTGTTGGTTATCAACAACATATGAATGCCACTATTGCACTTTTACAATATCTTGTCATGCTACTTATCATTGTGGTTCATAGGTATCAATCATAGCTTAGAAGGCTCTGAATTGTTTTCTTCTCCTGGGAGTTTGCATAGTACTTTATGGTATTATGGAAGCTAGACAACAGGAAGGAAGCTTTTAGATTAGATTCAGCTTGAACCACCTGAGTTCTATGTCCTAACAAGATTAATTTTTATTATTCTAAACTATTTATATTATATTATATTATATTATATTATATTATATTATATTATATTATATTATATTATATTATATTATATTATTATATTTATTATTATTATATTATATTTTATATATATATATGTATGTTTACATGTCTGTGGACCTATGTTCAGGGCCTGCAGAGGCCAGAGGTATCTGGTCTTCTGGAACTCAAGCTGTGAGCTGCCCTATGGGGCTCTGGGAACTGAACTCAGGTCCTCTACAAGAGCAGTAGGTGCTCTTTACCACTGAGCAATATCCAATTCAAAAGTTTTTAAAGACTGAACTTTAAAAGATATATCAATATCTTTAGATAATTAAACCCAAGGGGCTAATGCTCTATATTCTCAGTAATTTTCTGTTGGTCTGTCTGTCTGTCTGTCTATCTATCTTCTTTTTAAATTTTTTTTTATTTTTTATAATTTATTCACTTTATTTCACAATTGTAGCCCCCTGCCTCATTTTCTCCCTTTTCTACCCTCCTTCCCTCTCCCCTCCCCCATCTCCAGTCCCCTAGTCCTCTGAAAGGGGGAGTCCTCATTCCTTCCCATCTGACCCTAACCTATCAAGTCTCATCAGAATTGCCTGGATCCCTTTCCTCTGTGGCCTGGCAAGGAAGTGATCAAAGAGCTGGCAACTAAGTTCATTGCAGAAATAACCCCTGCTACCCTTATTCAAAAACCCACATGGAGACTGAGCTGCCTATGGGCTACATCTGAGCAGGGGGTCCAGGTCCTCTCCATGCATGATCCCTGATTGGTGCATCATTCTCTGCAGGAACCCCTGGGCTCAGATTTTTGTTGGTGGTGGTGGTGGTCTCCTTGTAGAGCTCCAGTCCCTTCTATCCCTTCATTCTTCCATAAGACTCCCTGCCCTTTGCCCAATGTTTGCCTGTGAATGTCTGCATCTGCTTCAATGCCCTGTTGGATGGAGTCTTTCAGAGGATATCTATGGCAGGCTCCTGTCCTATTCCCTGTCTTCTGCTGCTTCCGGTATATATTCTATTTGCCATTCTGAATGAAAATTAAGCATCCTCCCTATGCTCTTCTTTGGTATATAGCTTCTTTAGGTCTGTAGATTTTAGTATGGTTATCCTCTGTTATATGGTTAATATCCACTTATATAAATGGATATTAACTGTTTATTCATGCATATATATACATGCATGAATGTATTTCATGCATGTCTTTCTGGTTCTGGGTTACCTTATTCAGGATAATCTTTTCCAGTTCCATCCATTTGCCTGCAAATTTCATGATTTTCTTGTTTTTAATAGCTGAGTAGTATTCCATTGTGCAAATGTGCCACAATTTCTGCATCCATTCTTCAGTTGAGGGACATCTAGGTTGTTTCCGGTTTCTGACTATTACAAATAAAGCTTCTATGAACATAGCTGAGCAAATATCCCTGTTGAACAGTGGAACATCTTTCTGGTGTGGTGTAACTGGGTCATGAGGTAGCACTATTCCCAATTTTCTGAGAAAGTACCAGATTGATTTCCAAAGTGGTTGTATAAGTTTGCACTTCCACCCTCAATGGAGGAGGGCTTCCCTTTCTTCACATCTTCTCCAGAATTTTTTGTCACTTGAGTTTTTGATCTTAGCCATTCTGATGGGTATAAGATGAAATATCAGAGTCATTTTCATTTCCCTGATGACTAAGGACGCTGAGCATTTCTTTAAGTGTTTCTCCACCATTCGACCATTGGATCTCCTGAAGCTGAAATTATAGGTGCTTGTGAGCCACACATGTGTGCTGGCGACCAAAAGCTAGTTCTCTGCAAGAGCAGTACATACTCTTAAGTACTGAGCCATCTCTCCAGCCTGTTTATGGTTGATTTTTGTTTTGTTTCAATTTAATCTTTTAAAAGGTTTGTTTGTTTGTTTATACAGCATTCTGCCTGCATGTGCACCTGTATATCAGAAGAGGGCACTAGACCTCACTGTAGATGGTTATAAGCCACCATGTGGTTGCCAGGAATTGAACTTAGAACCTTTGGAAGAACAGCCACTGTTCTTAACTTCCAGCCCTATTTTGTTTTAATTGTTAAAATTATTATTTTCACTCAAGGATGACCTGATCCTCATGCCTCCACCTCCCAAGTGCTGGGGTAAAAGTCATAGTTTGCTTTTTGAAGAGAGAGCTCAACTAGATAGCTCTATGGTAGCTACGCAGACTAGTGGGTTTACTTCTCTTACTACCAATGTGCTGGGATTATAATATTAGAGGTACATAGTACATTTAAAGAAACTGTGTTGCTCAGAATAACATTGAAAGATTCACATATGCTAACAAGTAATATATCTTTGACTTCCATCTTTCAGACCTAAAGATAAAACTCAATTTAGCTTAGGAATAGTGCTACCTCAAGATCCAGCTATACTACTGCTAGGCATATATCCAAAAGATGCTCAAGTATACAAAAAGGACATTTGCTTAACCTTGTTTGTATCAGCTGTATTTGTAATAGCCAGAAGCTGGAAACAACCCAGATGCCCCTCAGTTGAGAAATGGATACAGAAATTGTGGTACATTTACACAATTGAATAGTACTCAGCAATTAAAAACAAGGAAATCATGAACTTTGCAGGCAAATTTGCAAATCATCCTGAGTGAGGTATCCCAGAAGCAGAAAGACACAGGCTATATACTCATAAATGGATATTAGACATATAATATAAGATAAACACACTAAAATTTATAAACCTAAAGAAACTAATCAAGAAGGAGGACTCTGGGTAAGATGCTCAATCCTCATTCAGAAAGGCAAAGAGGATGGACATCAGAAGAGAGGGAAAACAGGGAGCAGGACGGGAGCCTACTGCAGAGGGTCTCTGAAAGACTCTATTCTAGAGGGTATCAGAGCAGATGCTGAGACTTATAACCAAGCTTTGGGCAGAGTGCAGGGAATCTTATGAAAGAAGCCATAAAGACCTGGAGGGGACAGGAGCTCCACAAGGAGAGCAACAGAACCAAAAAATCTGGACACGGGTGTTATCTGAGATTGATACTCCAACCATGGACCATTCATAGAGATAACCTAGAACCCCTGCACAGATGTAACCCATGGCATCTCAGTGTCCAAGCAGGCTCCCTAGTAATGTAAACAGTCCGATATAATCTGATTGGCCTGCTCTTCGATCACCTCTCCCTGAGGGGGGAGCAGCCTTACCAGGCCATAGAGGAAGACAATGCAGCCACTCCTGATGAGACCTGATAGACTAGGATCAGATGGAAGGGGAGGAGGACCTCCCCTATCAGTGGACTGGGGGAGGGGTATGGGTGGAGAAGAGGGAGGGAGGTGGAGAAGAGGGAGGGAGAAAGGGGTTAGGAGGGGAAGAGGGAGGGTGGGATACAAAGGGAATAAACTGTAATTAATAAAAATAAAATATTATAGTAAAAACCAACTCAATTTAGCAGTTTGGAAAGGATCATAATGATTTTTTCTTTTTTTATTTATTTTTAGCCCCATAAAGAAAATCCATTTACAGGCTGGACATGTTGGTGTATTCCTGCAGCCCCATGGGATACCTGGAAGGAGGATTGCCACAAGTCAGATGACAGCATGTGCTATAAATCGAGTGTGAGGGCAACATTTAGAATTTGTGTTTAAAGGAGAAGAAGAAGAAGATAAATAAGGGAGAAAGGAGGAAGAAGGAGAAGAGGAAGAGGAGAAAAGAAGAAAGAGAGGAGGAGGAGGAGGAAGAAGAGAAGTTTGTCTTGGCCATCTCACTTGCTGGCTCTGGTTCTGACTGGGTGTGATGTGATGTGATTGTGACCAGCTGCTCCAAGTTTCTACTGCCTCGATTTCCCAGTAATAACATACTGTCATCTTCTCCCTTACGTTGCTTTTTCCCGTGCATTTCCTTTTTATGTATATGGCTGTTTTGATTGTGAACCTCCCCAAGTATGTCTGTGCATCACTCGCATGCATAGTGCCTGAGGACGGAAGACAGTGTTAGATTCCCTGAGACTGGAGTTACAGATGGTTGTGAGCACCATTTGGGTGCTGGGTCCATTGCTCTTAACTCCCGAGCCATCTCTCCAGCCCCCTATAATCATTGTTTACAAAATCCCATAATTGACTAGAAAAAAGAAATAAGGAAGTCCACTGCTGATACTTTTATCCCGTGGCATGAGTGTAAGATGATGAATTCAAAGCCTGGCCTCTCCTTTTAAATTCCACAGGGAAGATGACTAAATACTCTCATGATCTACTCTTCAAGTCATGGATCACAAAGGCTGTTGTGGCTAAAATTCCAGGTGAGATGGTCAACATTCTAACAGAAAGCCTCCATCAATGAGAGAAGAACCCGCCTCTGCCATCACCACGTCCACTGATTACTTTCACTTCACTCCTCCCCCCTTCCTTTCACATCTTCCTTTCTCCCCTACCCTCCATCTGTGTTCAAGAGAGACAAAGGCTCTGTAAATGGAATAAAGAAAGGACAGAGGAAAGTATTACATCCAGAGGAACATGGAAATGGACCTGAATGGTGCTTTAAGGTATTTATTTATTTTGACTCTGAAAAATATTGGTTGGTTGACTGATTGATTTCTATGTACATGCATCCATGGGGCCAAAAGAGAACATGAAGTGCCCTTCTCTATCACTCTTTTTCTATTGCTTTTGAAGCATCTCTCCCTGACTGTGAGGCCTGGGCTTTCTTGGCTGGACTGCAAGCCAGGAAGTCCTAGCAATCTCGAGTCTCTACCTTTCTCAGAGTTGGGGTTACAGGTTTGTATGTCATACCCAGTTGTTTAGTGGGTGGTAGGATCTGAACTGTGGTCCTTGTGATCACTCAGCAAGTGCACTTAAACTGTGAGTCATCTATTATTATTAAATTTTAAAAGATTTATTTTATTTTAAATTATGTGTATATGTGGTGTGTGTGTGTGTGTGTGTGTGTGTGTCTGTGTGTCTGTGAATATATGCATCTGTGATGCAGGTGCCCAAGAAATCCAGAAGAAGGCATTAGATCCCCTAAAGCTGGAGTTATTGACAATTGTAAGCTACCCAACATGGGTACTGGGAATTGAATTCTGGCTTTCTACAAGAGCAGGATCTACTCTTAACAGCTGAGCTATCTTTCCAGCCCTAAAAAAATAAAATATATTATTATTATTATTTTTGAGATAGGGTCTTTCTGTAGTCCTGGATGTGCTGGAACTTGCTACGAAGCCCAGGCTGGCCTTGAACTCAGAGATCTTCCTGCCTTTGCCTCCGGCATGCTGTGATTAAAGGCATGTCCTGTAAAGGAATTTTAGTTCAGAACGAGACTGCTCTGGCAAGACATCACATCCAAAGACCTTCTAGGTCTGTGTGATCCAGCTGGAACACAGAGATGCCTTTAATCGCGGAAGACAGAGACAGCAGATCTCTTAGTTCTAGTCAGTGCTGTTCAGATGTTTGGTTGAATTAGTGAGTTGAGACGCACTGCAGTGGAGTTGAGTTTGTGGCAGTTCAGTTTATGGAATTCAGAGGCATTTTTACCAGGGAGTTTTACAGAAACAGGTTGAAGAGAGAACAAACTAGACACAGTTGAAGACAGAATGAGGCAGAGAATCAGAAGGAGGAAAAAGATTACTAGATCGCATTTGAGGCCAGGCAGAGCAACTCAGAGGCTGAGAATGAAGCCGTTTTGGTAAGTCAGTTTGGAGAGGAGCTGGTGCCAGAACAGCTGAGTTGAACCAGTCATCAAGAGTTCAGAAAGAAGTAGAAAAGCAAGCTTATTCAACAGTCTTGGAGGCTGAAAACATTCTAGGCCTGTATGTGTTCAGAGGCTAGAAGCTTCCAGGACTAGGTCTAAGTTAGCAGTAAGCCTCCAAGATGGACAGTTGAATCAGGAAAATAAGTTACTTGAACAATGTCCCACTATTCCCATTCACTTAAATATATTATTATAGTATATAGGTGTGCTCATGATGTGTGTGTGCTTCCATACCATTGGTGCACATGTGGAGAGCAGAGGACAGCTTCTACCTTTGCACTTCTGGAATGGAGTTCAGGTTAGCAGGCTTGTGTGGAAAGTGCCATTAACCACCGAGTCATCTTACTAGCTGCAGCTTTAATCTGTCCCAGCCTTATTTTTTTTTAACTTATATTCTATTTTTTTTTCAACTTTATGTGTGTGGCTGTTTTACTGGCAGGCATGTGCAAGCTTGGTGCCCTCAGAAGTCAAAAGGGGGTGTTGGAGTTATATGGTATCAGATCTCATGAAACTGGAGCCATGTGGGTGCTGGAAGCAGAACTCAGGCTCTCTGCAAGAGGATTAAGTGTGGCCTCTGAGTCAATTATTCAGCCCTTGTTATATTTTATTTTGTTTTTGTTGTTGTTTATTTGCTTTATGAAACAGAATCACTTTGCTGACCTTGTCACTTACTATGTAGAACAGGTTGGTCCTGGGCCCACAGAGGTCTGTTTGCTAATGCCTCCTGAGTGCTGGGATTAAAGATATGTGCCATGATGCCCAGCCTACATTGTTTGTTTGCTTGTTTGTTTTGGTTTTTTGTTTGTGTTTGGTTATTCTAAGATAAGGTTTTTCTGTGTAGCCCTGGCTGTCTTGGAATGGGCTTCCTGGACCAGGCTGGTTTTGAACTCAAAGATTACCTGCTTCTGACTCCTGAGTGCTGGAATTTAAGCCTTGCATTACCACTGCCTGGCACAGCCCACATCTTAAATTATGTGTTTGTGTTTGTACATGAAAACACATGTGAATGCCTGGTGCCCTCAGAAGTCAAAAGAAGGTGTCAGATCCCTGGAACTGGAGTTATAGGGTATAAGATTCCTATAATTATGCCCACGAAGACCAGAGATTTGAAATTTCCCTAAAAGTGGAATTAGACATTTGTGCGATGCTAGGAAGTGAATTCAGGTTCTGTGCAAGAACACTAACTACTTGTAATCATTGAGCTATCTTTCCAGCTTTTCCCATTCTCTTGGCCAGGCTGACCTGGGATATCATGGTAATTTGCCTTTCTCAGTCTCCTCAGGGCTAGGATTACAGACGTGAGCCACTAGTAATGCCTGGCAATTTGAAAGAGAGAGAGAGAAAGAGAGAGGAAAAAGAAGAAAAGTTGAAGTCCAGGCATAGTGATTCACAGAAGGATCAGAAGTTCAAGGCCAGACCTGACTGCCTAGCACAATGCTGGGCAACAATTACTCCATCCTAAACCTCCAAGCTCGCATAGCTTCCTCCGATTCAGATTTCCCACATTATACTTGCTTTTTAGTCATATCTTAGGTCTGGTTCATTTCTCCTGATATTTCCTGGTTCTCTCCTCTCAGCTGGATCTCTCTTTCCACTCATTCTTTCTTCTTCCTTCCAGACCAGGATGTCCCACCCTATTCTCTCCATTGCTCAGCATTGGCTGGTTGTTTTTACTGGCAATACAGAGAACAAATGTTTACACAAGCTTGAGACAGGGTTGCTTAGAATAAGCACCACAGCACAGTGCAATGTCCAGATAGTGGGGTAGAAAAATCAGTATTCGAATTAACACAGGAAAATTGTATACATCACACAAAAACATTATACCAACATTTCTCCCTTTAAGTCCAATAAAAGGCTTCTTTTCTTTGAATATAGTAATAATTATAAAACAGTTATGAAAACTATTAGGTAAAATTTACATGTTCAATGTCCAGTCCATGTGCATTTGGTAATTTAGGAGAAAGTATTTGATTGTATATCCTATCTTGACAAGTTTAGAGTTCTATATCTAAATTAACTTTTATCCTTATTGGCATTACCTATATAAAAATATTTTCTTAAATTCTAAACAGGCTTAATTGTGGACCTATAACTGTTTGGTCTTCAACCCCACCAGAGACTTGAGAAGAAATAAAATTAGTTAAAATTAGTAAATAGGAAGTGCATGTTAGCAGCTTCCAAAAAAAAAAAAAAAAAAAAAGAAAATTGAAAATTGACAGTTTTCTGCCTGAACAGTCACCCAAAACTCTCTATAATGTTGGAGCATCATTTTCAGCCTTCTGGCTCAGTATATTTGACAGACATATATATATGTTAGCAGGAACTATTTAGGACATGCTTACCCTGTCTTGGTTGAGTTCGGCAGTCAACTTAAGCTTAAGTTTAAGCTTACTGCATTTAAGCTTACCCACTTTTGGCAGAATTTTGTCTTTCATGAAGTGAAGACATTTTCTTTACCCGGGTGGCTGGTTTGCCACATGTGAAGTTATCTCCATATGGAGCTTCTTTAATGATCATCATCTTCTTTGAGGTAGGCTGGGTGCTGCCAGGACATGACCTGTCTCATTGTCAAAGAATCTTTAAAAAAATAAAACATTTTAAAATGCTGTATTCTGTAGGTCTCTGAGGTTTTTGAAGACTTACCTACCTGTATATAATCTACATGTCTATAGAATCATCTGTCTGTTAAACCTAGGATGTATATTCCTGTAATAAATTAGACTAGTGTCCGACATGACTATATGTTGATTAACAATTAACTTGCATTACCCAATATCCTAACCTTATTTTCTCTCTGAATAAGATCATTAATAACTTGTAACAACATCCCAATGACAATAAATATTCATAGCCCCAGAAAACAACCAAAAACCTACCCATGCCCCTTTATGGGAATTGGACATTGTTCTCATGGATTTCTTCTAGCTGATTTTTTTTTTTTTTTTTTTTTTTGGACACATAGAAATTTTGTAAGGGAGGCCAAAGGAAATTGGGAAAAAATGGTTAATTAATTAAACAAGCATTAACATTTGTGGTCCAGTCTTCAAATGGTTGAGAAATTTCAGGCTTACTAGAAGTCCTATTTGGAACAGTCTAAAATGCTGGACCAATTGAGATTAGTAACTTTCTTCAAATTTCTTTTGCGAGCAGGCTTTGATGAGAAACAGCAATTGAAGCAATTGAGGCGGGAACAAGCAGAATGCTAGAAAGAGATGATGGAGTCTACGTCAACTTCTCAGTTAACTGGAAAGATGACTCCTATCAGGTTTGATCCAGCGTTGCTGGTGTCTGGTCCTTTTGTTCTGAAAACATATAATTTCCCACAAGCATTATACAGTCCTAAAATTATAAATATATAAGATGTGCAGGATGAAACCAAACTGTAAACCAATTTTATCTATGCCACTTAAAAGAATGTCATAATAAATTTTGAGGATATTGTAGCTAAGGGTTTACTGGCTATATATTGTTGAAGTTCTGGCTGAAGACATTTTTATGTCTCAGTCAGTTTCAGAGTTGTTCCCATGTGAAGGGATCAGCAATTTATGTTACCGGTTCTGTTTAGTCTTCTTGATTTCTTTTTGTTTTGTTTTTTTGTTGTTTGTTTTGTTTTGTTCTTTGCTGACATACTTTTTTTTAAACTTTTATTAATTACACTTTATTCACTTTGTATCCCTCCATAAACCCCTCTCTACTCCCCTCCCAATTCTACCTTCCATCCCCCTTCTTCATGCATGCCCCTCCCCAAGTCCACTGATAGGGGAGGTCCCCCTCTCCTTCTTTCTGATCCTAGTCTATCAGATCTCATCAGGAGTGGCTGCATTGTCATCTTCTGTGGCCTGGTAAGGCTGCTCTCCCCTCAGGGGGAGGTGATCAAAGAGCAGGCCAATCAGTTCATGTCAGAGGCAGTCCCTGTTCCCATTACTATGGAACCCACTTGGACACTGAACTGCCATGGGCTACATCTGTGCAGGGGTTCTAGGTTATCTCCATGCATGGTACTTGGTTGGTGTATCAGTCTCAGGGAAGACCCCTGTGCTCAGATTTTTTGGTTCTGTTGCTCTCCTTGTGGAGGTCCTGTCCTCTCCAGATCTTACTATTTCCCACTTCTTTCACAAGATTGCATGCACTCTGCCCAACAGTTGGCCATAAGTCTCAGCATCTGCTTTGATAGTCTGCAGGGCTGAGTCTTTCAGAGGCCTTCTGTGGCAGGTTCCTAACTTGTTTCCTGTTTTCTTCTTCTTCTGATGACCTTCCTCTTTGCCTTTCGGGATGGGGATTGAGTATTTTAGTCAGAGTCATCCCTTTTGATTAGTTTCTTTAGGTGTATAGATTGTAGTAGGTTTATCCTATATTATATGTCTGTATGAGTGAGTATATATCGTGTGTGTCTTTCTGTTTCTGGGATAGCTCACTCAGGATGATCCTTTCCAGTTCCCACTATTTACCTGCATTTCATGATTTTCTTGTTTTTCATTGCTGAGTATTGTTCCATTGTGTATATATACCACAATTTCTGTATCCATTCTTCAGTTGAGAGGCAACTGGGTTGTTTTCAACTTCTAGCTATTACAAATAAAGCTGCTACAAACATGGTTGAGCAAATGTCCTTATTGTGTACTTGAGCCTCTTTTGGATATATGCCTAGGACTGGTATAGCTGGATCTTGAGCAAGGGGCTATTCTAATTTAGCAGTTCCTTCTAAGATCCAGTGTGTCTTAGCAGGTGTGCCAGGGGTCTCATTTAAAGACTTTTAAGTCAATGAAGCACCATCTACTCTATCCCTGAGCGACTCCTTGTCCCCCTTCTGTTCTATATGCAGTCTCTTTAAAGTCCTGTTAGATTTCGCTATCATTTTCTACCCTGTAAGACTGAAAGATATATATGTAATATTTTTTATGCCATATTTTCTAAAATATTGTTGTATTCCAATGGATATACATGGTGAAGCACCATCAGCTCCAGTTTGCCAAGGCATCTCCAAAACATTCACCATCTCTAACAAATGTGTAACCTTAGGATCATGTTCTCCAGAATTTAAGGCAAAAGCTCGCTGGAATTTTAAATATGTATCTATGGCATGGTGCATCTATTTCAGTTCTCCAAACTCTGTAAAATGGAGCACACCAACCACTATATGACCTTGTTCCAAGATGACACTAAACAGGATCTACATTTCTACTTTAGCATGTAGACCTTCATAAAGTAATTGAATCTTAACAATGAACATACAATATCCAGTCTGACCAAGCTGGCCTATAGCTGAAGACTTTCCAGCATCTCAATGGGCTACCATTTGCAATATCTTTTTTTAATTTTTTTTAATTTTTTATTTAACTTTTATTAATTACACTTTATTCATTTTGTATTTCCACCATAAGCCCTTCCCTCCTCCCCTCCCGGTCCCACCCTCCCCCTCCTTTCTGCATGCATGCCCCTCCCCAAGTCCACTGATAGGGGAGGTCCTCCTCTCCTTCTTTCTGATCTTAGTCTATCAGTTCTCATCAGAAGTGGCTACATTGTCCATAGAATAGTCCTTGGTTGGAGTATGAGTCTCTGGGAAGTTCCCTGTGTTCAAATTTTCTTGTTCTGTTGCTCTCCTTGTGGAGTTCCTGTCCTCTCCAGCTCTTACGATTTCCCACTTCTTACATAAAATTCCATTCACTCTGCCTGTCAGTTGGCCATCAGGCTCAGCATCTGCTTTGACAGTCTGCACGGCAGAGGCTTTCAGAGGCCCTCTGTGGCAGGTTCCTAGGTTGTTTCCTGTTTTCCTTTTGTTCTGATGTCCATCCTCTTTGCCTTTCAGGATGGGGATTGAACATTTTAGTTAGGGTCCTCTCTTTTGCTTAGTTTAGATGTACAGATTTTAGTGGGTTTATTCTATGTTGTGTGTTTATATGGGTGAGTATATACCGTGTGTGTCTTTTTGCATCTGGGACAACTCACTCAGGATGATCCTTTCCAGGTCCCACCATTTACCTGCAAATTTCATGATTTCCTTATTTTTCATTGCTGAGTAATATTCCATTGTATAGATGTACCACAGTTTCTGCATCCATTCTTCAGTTGAGGGGCATGTGGGCTATTTCCAGCTTCTGGCTATTACAAATAAAGCTGCTACAAACATGATTGAGCAAATGTCCTTTTTGTGTACTTGAGCCTCTTTTGAGTATATGCCTAGGAGTGGTATGGCTGGATCTTGAGGAAGCGCTATTCCTATTTGTCTGAGAAAGCGCCAGATTGATTTCCAGAGTGGTTATACAAGTTTACATTCCCACCAGCAGTGGATAAGGGTTCCCCTTTCTCCACAACCTCTCCAGCATGGTTTGCAATATTTTTAAGCCTCTGTGGACTTTTCTCATCTAGAACTACCTCTTTTGGTGTTACTGTAAGTTCTAGATTGGGTTGTTTTTTTTTTTTAAGGCTCTCTATTTTGATTCAAAGATTCCCCAAACCTCTGTTCTATGGCCTTTAATTTAGCATCTATTTTCTCAGTCTCTTCTTTCTCCAAGTCTGTCTTATCCTGATCTTTCCCAAAGAGGATATATAAAACTGAAATTGTTACTGAAAAAATTATTTGTATGCTAAGAGAAATAAACTCAAATGGTATACAGAAGCACTGTGTCATTGTATCTTCCTCCATTTTCAACTTAGGAAATTAATTATCTTTTTTAATCTCAAAATCTCTCCTTAAGGACTTTACTGTTTTAAACTCTGCTTCCCTTCTAGACCTTACCATTTTAGATGCTTGAGGCTTCTTAGTCTGTCTTTTTGCTTCTGCTTCCAGGGAGAGGTATTTTTTCTGCCTCCCTCTCTAGATCCTGAGCCTTTCCTTACTCTGGGAAGTTGTTGGGTCCACAAATGTTTGTTCCTCAGGCTGGCAAGAACTCCTTTCTCAAAGGGATTTAGCTTTCTGCCTTGGCTAGCAAAAGCTTGCTTGTTAAAGAGCCACTCCCCTTCCCCCCCCCCCCCCCGCCACACACACACCTAAAAAAACTGCCTCTCTGAGGTTTGTATGTATTAATTTTTGTTTTTCTGCAGCCTGCTGAAGGCCTTGCTGCTCTGCCGGGATCTGTTTCATCAGGAATTTCTAAGCTCCTAGTTTAAGAACTGCTAGTCCTTTGTGTTTAAACAGAATTAAGAAACTATGCTATAGTTTTACTTTCTAAGTTAGTTCTTGCTAGATTCTTCCATGTTGGAATGCCATTTGTTGATTATTATTACTATTTAATATTGATTTATCTTTTAATTAAGCTTCTGTTATTACTAAACCAGCTGTATACCCAAATCACCACACAGAAATCAGAATTTATTTTATTAACCCAGAGCACAATGCTGAGCAATAATTACTCCATCCTAACCCTCCTAGCCCACATAGTTTCCTTCCATTCAGATTTCCCACATTATACTTGCTTTTTAGTCATATCTTGGGTCCGGTTCATCTCTCCTGATGTTTCCTGGTCCTCTCCTCTAGGATGGATCTCTCTTCCCACTCCTCCTTTCTCCTCCCTTCTGGACCTAGATGTCCCACCCTATTCTCTCCATTGCTCAGCATTGACTGGTTGTTTTTATTGGTAATATAGAGAACAAATATTTACACAAACATGAGACAGGTATGCTTGAAATAAGCACCACAATGCAATGTCCAGATAGTGGAGTAGAAAAATCAGCATTTGAACGAACAAGGATAAACTGTATACATCTCAAAAGAACATTTACCTACAGAAGCTAATGCTGCATAAGATCCATTTGCAAAAACAAAAACAAAGCAAAAATCCCTAAACTACAAAGGGCCACAAAGATGGCTCAGTGAGTAAAAGCACTTTCCACCAAGCCTGGTGGTCTGTCTAAATTTGTTTCCCAAGACCTGCATTGTGGAAAGAGGAATTACTTTCTCTCTCTCTTTCTCTTCTTTCTCTCTCTCTCTCTCTCTCTCTCTCTCTCTCTCTCTCTCTCTCTCCCTCTTTGTGTGTGTATGTTTTCCAGACAAGGGTTTCTAAGTGTAACAGTCTTGGCTATCGTAGAACTGTAGAGCAGTCTATAGACCAGGCTGACCTCAAACACACAGAGATCCACCTTCCTCTGCCTTCCAAGCACTGAGATTAAATCATGCCAAGCCCAGGAAATAGAAATTACTGTAGATGTTACTTTAACTTCCACAGTAGGGCTGTGTAGTATACATGTTCACACATATACACACAAAACAAATAATAAATATTTTTAAACTAAAAATATCTGGTTGTGCAATAAATGTAGTCAATAGACAATTATACCTACAGTATTCTGTTCTCAATTTTTAATAGAAAATAGTTTTTATACAGTATATTCTGATTATGGCTTCCCTGCTCTACCTTCTCCTATATCCTCCCTACCTTCCCTGCCTACCCAACTCCAGGACCACTCTTTCTCTCTCTAGAAAATAGGCAAAAGCTCAAGAAACAAACACAAACACACACCGTATAAAAACACAAAATCTGAAACTGTAATGTATAAGTAAAAGACCAATAAGATTTAAAAACACCCGAACAAAGCAATATGAGGCAAAAAAAAAAAAAATCTTTTTACAGAAATACCTTTGAGTTCATTTTGTCTTGGCCATTTACTGCTGGGCATGGGGCCTGTGCTTAAGTGTGGTTTATATCCCTGGTGAAACAATACTGGAGAAAGTTAATTTTTCCTTCATGAGCCGTTGTCAATTGAAGATAGCTTCTAGGTTAGGTAAAGGGGCTCCTCTCTGCTTCTGCCTTAGCCTGGGACCCTGTCAGGCTTGAACATGACCATGCTGCCACAGCCTCTGTAAATTCATATATATGTCAGTCCTGTTGTGTCTGTAAGATATTGTTTCCTTGGAGTTATCTATTACCTCTGATTCCTACATCTTTCTACATCTTCTTCATGCTTCTCCAAGCATCAAAGGAAGCAGTTTAATGAAGGCATCCTATTTAGGACTCAGTGTTCTAAAGTCTTTCATTCTCTGCACACTGTCCATCTGTGGCTTTCCATATTAGTTCCCATCTACTGCAAGGAGAAAGCGTCTTTGATGATGGCAAAATGAGACACTTATCTATGGGTATAGCCAAATCTCATTAAGAGTCATTTTATTGCTATGTTCCTTTATCAGGACAATTGTATTTTGTTCTCCCCTAGACCCATGGCCTAACTAGTCTCAGGTCTTGGCTGCTTTGGTAGTGTTAGGCATTGGTTCTATCTCAAGAGGGAGGGTGCTTAAATATAATCAGATAGTGGTGGAATACTACCACATTTCTGCTACGATTGTGCCAGTGTATTATGCAGGCAGGACACAATTGTAGATCTCAGGGCTTATAGCTCGGTTGTTTTACCTTTGTCCTTTGGTAGCATGTAGAATACATTTTAGTACCATGGACACCAGTCAGTAGGATAAAGACACTAGGTAGCCACCAGCTCCACTTCTTCATGTTCATGTGAGTTGTGTATATGTTGTCTTCAGCAATTGATTTGTGGAAAGCAACCATCAGTTTGTGGACAGTAAGCAACAGCCTTGCCAACAGCCTGAGTTCTTTGTGGGTTTCCCTGGGGCCAATCATTGGCCAATGATTCAATTAGATGTGATCCATCCCTGGCATTGGAGGTTCCACATTGTTGTGAAAGATGTCTACTTGGGGCATTGTTTCTCCCATTATTTGGTGGGCCCACTTAGATTTCTTTCATTTATGTATGTTTACACCATTCTTTACAGATTTTTTTCTCTCTACTCTCTTAGCAAAAGATGACTCTTTGTCTTCCTATTATACCATGCATACTGAAGAATGGCTATTCCTTTATCTTGTACAAAAGAGATTCTGGCACCACTATCACTACGTTCCTCCCTCTTCCTTCACCTTCCTTCTTCCCTCCCTTTCTTCTTCCCTCCTTTTCTTGCTCACTTGCTTCCTTCCTTGCTTGCTGGCTTGCTATTCCCAGGCAGTATTTGACATAGCCCAGTTGACCTTGAACTTCAGATCCTCCTGCATTAAGTTCCCCAACACTGAGTGACAGCAGTCCACCACCATGCCTAACTCCCTTCTCTGTGCTCTTACTTAGCTATACTTTGTTTTATATTTTGAGCTAAGGTATCATTCTAGAGGCCACCTGTCCTTAAGTTTACTATGTCTCCCAGGCAGGCCTTGAACTTGCAGCAATCCTCCTGTTTTAGCTTCCCTAGTGATGGAATTACAGGCATGTACCAGCACACCCAACTGTAACTGATTTTCATCCTAAGTGTGGCTTCATGGTTGACAGAGTAGTGTCAAGGCCACCCCATAAACATGGAAAATTCAAGTTCTGACTTGGGGATGGACTGCAGGTGAAATTTTATTATTTTATATTATGTCCCCAAAGGCCATCACAACTCATAAAGCTGTATTTTTAAATGCATATTATTTTTTAAATTAGGTGAAAATTTAATACACATTCTATTCAAAATAGCTTAAAACTTTTGAAGCTGAGGATATAGTTCAGTTGGTAGAGTGCTTACCTAGCATCCATGAAGATATTGGTTTGATCAACAACAGGAGATGAAAATGGTGGCACATGCCTGTCATCCTTGCACTCTGGGGGTAGAGGCAAGAAGATCAAAAGTTCAAGGTCACTTTTGGATACAAAGTTCAACACCAACCTGAGTTTCATCAGATCTAGCATACAAAGAAAGAAAAAAAGAGGGAAGGAAGAAGGAAGGAAGGAAGGAAGGAAGGAAGGAAGGAAGGAAGGAAGGAAGGAAGGAACAGAAGAAAAAGAAAGAGAAAAGGGCTGGAATGATGGCTTAGTGGTTAAGAGCACTGTCTGCTCTTCCAGAGGTCCTGAATTCAATTCCTAGCAACCACATGGTAGTTCATAACCAAATATACTGGGATCTGATGCCCTCTTCTGGCATCCAGGTATACATGCAGAGAGAGCACTCATATACATAAAAAATAAATAAATCTTTTTTAAAAAAAGAAAAAGAAAAAAAAAGCTTTTGTGATCTCTAGTTTCTTCTGCTTTTCTATAAATCTATTTCCTTTGTGAGCCTTCATTCTCTTTTTTGATGTGGAGGATGGAGGGAAAAGACCTGAAATTTAATATGTAGCTCAGGCTGACCTGAAACTCCTGCATATTTTCCTTTCTTCTTCTTTTCTTCTTCTTCCTCTTTCTTTTTCATTGTAATCATCTTTTTTTTTTTTTTTCCTGGACTCACTTTGTAGAATAGGCTGGCCTCAAACTCACAGAGATCCACCTTCCTCATCCACCCTGAGTGCTGGGACCACAGGTGTGCACTATCATGCCCTGCCATATTTTCCTTCCTTATTCTCTTAAAAAATGTCTGGGTCAGACATCCATCACCTCACTCTGTCTCTATCCTTTTGTCTATTAATTGGCCATTCCTTTCCATTTGCTCTAGGATCTTTTTTGAGATCTCTCTTCTCTCCTGGTATGTTAAAGTTTGAATTTATAAAGAGCAAGATTTTAATAATAACTAGAAAAAACATTACAACAAGCCAGACATAGTAATGTACTTCTGGAATCCCAGCACTGAGGAGGTGGAAGCAGGAGGATCAGGGGATCACGGTTACCCTCAGCTATGTAGCAAATTCAAGAGCAGCCTGAACTAAGTAATCCATTTCAAAACATTAAAAAATAAAACTAGTTACAATATATTATGATGACAAGAGCATGAATATAGACTCTCTATCTCTCTATAGCTTTCTTTTCTTGAGAGAGGGTCTTGTTATGTAGATCAGGTTTTCTTTGATCTTAAAACCCTCCTGTCTTATCCTTGTGATTACTGTTACTGCTAGCTAGGCAGGTAACTTGCCATTCCAGCACTCGGGAGACTAAGTACGTGCTGTAAATTGAAGCTAGTTCAGGCCGCAGAGTGGCTTCCAGGACAGTTGGAGCTATAGTGTGAGTGCCTGTTTCAACACAAAACAGAACTGTTATCATCATAGCACTCAGGAGGTAGGGCAGATGGGCCAAGAGCTCAGAGCAGGCCTCAACTCCATGTTTTGGTTTTACAACACAGAGTCTTACAGTGTAACTTAGGTGAGCATCAAACTTGTGATCCTCTGCATACTCTGTACTATGCTTACAGGTATGTATCACCATTCATGCATTTTATAAAGTTTCTTTCCCTTCCTCTTTCATTTTCTTCATTTTCATTATCATCATCATCATCATAAAAAAATGATCTCTTTCACAATTTCAGCTTCTTTTTATCTTTGTTTGGGGATTGAACATAGGGCCTGTGAATGCCAGGAATGCAACTCTACCACCAAGCTATGCCCAACTTTTAAAAAAAGTCTTATATGTACTTCTGTACAAGCTAGAATTTTGTAGGTTGCATACCAGGGTGTCCCTGAACTTACAAAAAGTGTCTATGCCCAGCTACTCCCATTTACCATTTTTTTAAAAAGAACATACCTGGGCTAGAGAGATGACTCAGAGGTTAAGAGCAGTGGCCGCTCTTCCAGAGGTCCTGAGTTCAATTCCTAGCAACTACACGGTGGCTCACAGCTATCTACAGTGAGATCTGGTGCCCTCTTCTAGCATGCAGGTATACATGCAGTCATAACACTATACACATAATAAAATGAATAAATCTTTTAAAAAAAAGTTGTGTTAAAAAAAAAAAGAACATACCTTTATTTGTGTATTTGAGGGGTGTATGTATGCTCCATCAAATGTGTAGACTCCATTGAAGAAAACTGACTTTTTGCCAGCTGAACATTGAAAATAGTTTCTTGGTTAGGGGTGGGACCCCATGAGATTCTCCTCTCAGTGCTTGGACCCCATTTGCTCTGAATCGCTGCAGGTCTTGTGAATACTGCTACAGTTTCTGTAAGTTCATATGTATATCAGTGCTGTTGTACCTGTTTTCTGCATTCATCACCTTTGACTCCTATAATCTCTCTGCTTCCTCTTTTTGAAAGAATGAGTTTAACTGTAGCATCCCATTTTAGACTTAGTGCTCCAAAGTCTCTCTTTGCACATTGTCCAGTTGTAAGTCTTTGTGTTAATTCCTATCCACTGAAAGACATTTCACTGATGTAGGCTGACTGAGACACTGATCTATTGGTATAGCAATGTGCCATTAGGAGTAATTTTATTTCTATGTCTTTTAGCAGAATAACCGTCTGTCAGTGACCTGTTGAGAAATTCCTTTCCTGTGCCAATGAGTTTAAGACTATTTCCTCACTTTCTGTTCTAACAGATTCAAAGTATCTGGTCTTTTGTTGAGTTTCTTGATCCATATGGAATTGAGCTTTGTGCAGTAATAAATAAATAATAATAATAATAGCCATCTATTTTGACCAGCAACATTTGTTGAAGATACTGTCTTTTCTCCATTGTGTATTTTTGGGTTCTTTGTCAAAACTCATTTCCATAGGTGTATAGAATCATCCCTGAGTCTTCAGTTCTATTCTATTGACCAACATATGTTTTTATGGTAATACAATGTCTTTATTATTATAGGCCTGTAATATAATTTAAAATATGGGACCATGATACTTCCAGCAGTTATTTTATTATTCAGGATTGTTTTAATTATCCTGTTTTTGTTGCTTGTTTCTATTTCTATGTAAAGTTCAAACTTGTTTATTTCAGTTTCCATGAAATTTGCTTTGATTATGCATGTTGCTTTTGGCAGCAGGACCAGTTTTACAATATTAATCCTACCACTCCATGAATATGGGAGATCTTTCCATCCTTTAGTGGTTTTTCAATTTCTTCAGTGTCTTAGTTTTTATTATATAAAGCTTTCACATGTTTAGTTAGAAGTATCCCAAGACTTTTCTAAAAGGTATTGTCTCCTTAATTTCTTTCTTAGTCTGTTGTTTATGTATAGGAATTTTGATAATTTTGTATTTGTTTATGTATGGTAATTTTGTATTCTACTACTTTGCTGAATGCATTTATCAGCTGTGACATTTTCTGGTTGATTCTAAGGTCTTTTATGTATAAAATCATATCTAATTTGACTTCTTCCCTTCCAATATGTATCTTCTTTATCTCCTTCAGTTGTTTTATTGCTCTAGGTAAGACTTCAAAAACCATACTGAGTAGTGGAGACTGTGGATACTTATTTATGTTGATATATTTATTAATTTATGCATGTTGAGCCATTTCTGTATCTCTAGGATGAAGCCAATTTGATCATGGTGGATTATCTTTTCAATGTTTTCTTGGATTCAGTTTGCAAGTATTTTACTGGAAATTTTTTTGTTTCTACATTCATAGAGAATGTTGGTATACAGTTTTTTTTTTTGTTGTTGTTGTTGTTGGGTCTTTGTATGGTTTTTAGTTTTAAAGTAATAATGGATTTGTAGAAATAAAAAAAAAATGTTTGCTCAGTTTTGATTTTGTGGCATAACTTGATTGGCATTAACTCTTCCTTAAAGGTCTCTCTGTATAGCCCTGGCTGTCCTGGAACTCAATTTGTAGACCAGGCTGGCCTTGAACTCATGTAAATCTGCCTGCCTCTGTCTGCCACATGATTGGACTAAAGGCATGTACCACTACATCCAGCTCCATTTTCAGTTATTGTTGTCTTTTTAATTTTTATTTTATGTAGGCACTTCGTGCTATGAACTTCCCTCTTAAAACTGTCTTCAGTGTGTAGAGGAATTTTAATTCAGAACATGGCTGCTCTGGTAAGAGATATTATCCAAAGACCTTCTAGGTCTGTGTGATCTAGCTGGAATACAGACATGCCTTTAATCCTAGGAGACAGTGGCAAGCAGATTTGTGAGTTCAAGGGCAGCTTGGTAGAGAGCAAATTTCAAGTTAAAAAAAAAATCTTAGGTCCAGGTGTGGTGGTACATGCCTTTAATCTCAGCATTCAGGAGATCGAGGCATGAAGATCTCTGAGTTCTAAGTCACTGCTGTTTAGTCAGTTTGGCTGAATCAGTGAGTTGAGAGGCATTGCAATAGAGTTGAGTTTGTGGCATTTCAGTTTGTGGAATGCAGAGGCAGTTTTACCAGGAGAGTTTAACAGAGACAGGTTGAGGAGAGAATAAGCTAGACGCAGGTGAAGACAGAATAAGCCAGATAATGAGAAGGAGCCAGAAGATTAGAATAGACTGCTAGACTTAGTTTGTGGCCAAGCAGAGTAATTCAGCAAGAAACTGAAAAAGAAGCCAGATTGGAGAGGAGTTTGAGATAGAACAGCTGAGTTGAACCAGCCAGCCAGAATTTAGGAAGAACTAGAATGGGTGAGTTTATTTAGCTGTAAATTACAGAGGCTGAAAATATTCTAGGCCTAGATTAGATTCTAGAGGCTAGATTTCAGTACCCAGCCTAGTTTAGCAGAGGCAGTAAGCCTCCTAGACAACAATTACATCAGGCAAATAAAAGCTACTTTTCTATCAGTGTCCCATAGGTTTGTATATGTTGCTTCCATTTTCATTCAATTATAAAAAGCTTTACTTTCTTGATTTATGTATTGACCCATTTCTTATTCACTAGTGAATATATATATACACCACATATAATATATATTGTATAATATAAAATATGTTATTGATAATCTATAATAATATATATCATATATATGCATATTATATTATTCTGCAGGCAGTGGTGGCACAGCCTTTTAATCCCTGGCAGATCCTTGAATTCAAGGCCAGCTTGGTCTACAGATTTGAGTTTTAGGATACCCAGGGCTACAAAGAGAAACCCTGTCTTGAAAAGTAAATACTCCTCCCTCAAAAAACAAAAGTGAAGACTACCCCCTCCCCTTTTTTTCCTTGTGCCTTTGATCTGGGTTTCTTCTCTTTCGTTTATACTTATTATCATAGGTCTGATCATTTTCAGTGTTCCAGATTTTTTTTTATTTTTGTTAGTGTGTGTGCCTCTAATTTTTTAATTTAACATTTTCTTTGACTGAATTACTCATTTCTTTATGTCTTCAAGGTCTGAATTTCCCTCTTCTATGTCTTTTAATCTTTTAGTGAGGCGTTCCTTTGAGTTTTTTCTTTGACATAGTACATTTTTTGTTTCCAGTTTTACTTTGCTTGGATTTTCTTTAGTGATTATTTGTTAAATTCTACTTTTGTGTCTCAAAATGTTATTATTTTATTCAAATGTTTGTATTTTCACAGCTTTCATTAAAGCATCTGTTCGTATCCTCTTTATGGTCCTTGAACATATTCACAATGCTTTTTTGAAATCCTTGTCATCAGCTAAATTGCTTTTCTTATGACTTATTCCAAAGGGTTACTGGCTTCTGGAAGGGGCATTTTGTCTTGAATGTTTACATTTGTGGTTTTACACTGGAATATAGGCATCTGGAGTTGTGATGTTAGATGTGTTTCTTGGTTTTTATATATGGTTCGGTGAGTGTTCTGTTCTTTGGTTGCTTTTGCCAACTCTGGCAAGCGTAATAGCTAGGGGATCCCTGGTAGAGAATCTTTCATTGGTTTGCTGTGTGATACAGAGGAATGGAGATGGGCTAGGAGGAAAGGCACATGCAGGTAGTGGAAAAGAGAAAGGAAACTCTGGGTGTGCACTGAGAAGT
Source organism: Psammomys obesus (assembly GCF_907164565.1). Classification (NCBI taxonomy): domain Eukaryota; kingdom Metazoa; phylum Chordata; class Mammalia; order Rodentia; family Muridae; genus Psammomys; species Psammomys obesus. Next base: position 12,087,920 of record NW_026585626.1, on the reverse strand, counting down.
CCAATACCCAGGAATGTCCAATTCCAGGAAGTGGGGTGGGAGAAGGAGCTCCTGGAGTCAGGTAAGACAGGAAGAATAGTGAAAATAACCTACCTGAGTCAGCACAGTATGGCCACTCAGGGCCTCTAGTACAAAGTGTTTCCGTGGCATGGCAGATGATGCAAAGAAATTTGTTCAGTGAAAAAGAGTTAGGGTGACCCTGGGTCTTCACCAAAAGGTGGAAGTGAAGTCCCTAAGTAATTAGAGGGACGCCTGCAGGCAGGCTACATCAGGATTCACTATGTAGCCAAAGCCAACTTCAACCTCACAGCTATCCTCTTGTCTCGGGATACTAATTATACTGAAATTTTGAAAAAAAGATCACAAAAAGATTTTATGTTACAATTGTGTGATTGTGTACTGTGCCCTTGTCTATCATTTTAAATGTATTCCTTTGAGTCAGGTCCTCACTTGGATCTGGAACTCACTTTTTTCTTTTTGGTGAGGCTGGTAGCCAGGAAGCACCAGCTGTTGTCTTTAAGTTCAGGGAGAGACTGCCTCACAGGAATAGTAGAAGAGTGGTAGAGGAGAGCACCCAATGTTTTCCTTTGGCCTCCAAGTGCATGCACATACACACACATACACACACACACACACACACACACACACACACACACACACACACATATATATGCGCAGGTATGTATGTATGCAAATGTATTTTAAATTTATAAAATAAAATCTTCATAGCTGGAGTAAAATATTATTTCTCTGAATTTGTGAACTGGATACTTAATTTCTTCAAGGCATACATAGAGCAATCAATAATTTATTGAGGACTTCTTTTTAGGGGTTAGGGCTTTAAAAAATTCAACTGTAGGTCTCTATGAAATTATGAATAGGACTATGTGAAGAGAGTGTTACTTTTTTTTTTTTTTTTTTTTTAGTAGACACCTTACATTTAAAACATTTTAACATGTGTAAGTATTTTGTCTGCATGTTCATGCGGTGGTATCTACAGAACTCAGAAAAAGCCATCAGATCTCCTGGAATGAGTTATTGATGGTTATGGCTCCGTGTGGGTCCTATGTAAGAACAATAGCTGCTCTTAACCACTGCGCCACCTCTCAAAGTACCTGATCAGTAAACATATTCCATCTTTCTTTCAGAGTGTTTTGGAGAACATTTTCTTCATTTGCATTTCTGAAGAAAGTACAAAGAAGGCAGGAGAAAAAGGCAAAGTATAGGAGATCAAAGACCTCGAGTGACCGTGAACATGGCCATGACACATATATTGAGGGGACAAATTATGGTGAAATGGTCACATACCCCTGCTCTGTCTGCCGCCAAGAAATCAGCACAGCTGACATCTTTTTCCATAAGAAACATCACAATGCTCTGAGTACACTTGGTTTCTATTGGATGGGAGGGAAGAAACCGACTCCGTCAGTGATTAGTAGTCAGAGAGCGTTTGTGATTTCTAAACTATTGAAATCTTTTAGGTTCAGTGAAAAAATTCTTCAGTGTTTGAATTATGCATTTGAGCTTCTTCGGCAGAAACAAATCCCATCACACTTCAAACTTTGTGAAAAGGCTGGCCAGACTTTTACATATTCTCCAGACATCTGCCATCTGCTCATTAAAGGTGTAGCCATCTGTAGCAATAGTAATTCAACCTGGAAAGCTGGCCCAAATGGTAAATTTACCTTCACAAATGATTTTGGTGCAAAAGCCAATGTGTGCTTTTTTGGTTTGTTTGATGGCCATTATGGTGATGCAGCAGCAGAACTGGCATCAAAGGAGTTGCAGGTCTTATTTCTCTATCAACTGTCTAAACAAGATCCTTCCTACCAAATGACAGCTGAGCAGCAGAAACTGATCAATTCTTTTCATACTGTGTTCAGGGAAGAATACAGAGCCATAGAAGAGTTCTTCTCTTCCAAACACAAAAAATTCAGAACCAGTAGACAGCAGTATGAGGAAATACACAAAGCCTTTGCAAAGGCATTCTGGAGAATGGATAGGCTTCTACGGCTTGGAAGAAACGAGGTGTCCCGGGTTCGATGGAGTGGCTGCTCAGCACTCACTTGTATGTTAGAATGTGGGATTAATAACCCAGCCACCAGTAAGGATTGGGGGAAAAAAAATCGGCAGGGTGCTACCAGTTTTCCTATCCAGAAGACTCCACAGATCATGTCTGGAACACTACACATTGCAAATGCTGGTATGTATACCATTTACATCCATGGCACCTAAATATTGTAATTTGGTGATTCGTTAATGTCTAGAAATTGCATTGAACAATTAAGAAACAAACAAACAAACACCTCTAATTTAAATATAGATTTCAGTCCCAAAAACAATTGTAATTATTTTAATAGGCACTGGTAAGAGTTGTGTGACAAAATTTTTCCTGGGGAGACATATCAGAGACTTCTACCCAGCACAGATAAGGAGCCCATGATAGACCAAAGTATGGATACCACCAAAGTCCAACTTGGTAAACAGATCTGTTAAACTGGAGCTCCTTACAGAGATAGAGGAGGGGTTACCTACAGGAGCAGAAATAACTCAGACAGCTGGATTACCAAAGCCCACATTATATATGAGTATCTGAACATGTATATATGTATACACACATAAAACCAGCCAGTAAGTGAGCTTGGAATCCTCCCCCCCCCCCCCCCCCCATCCACTGACTTCAGAGTACTGGTATTACAGGTGTGTATGGCTACACCTGGTTCAGTCTTTATTTAGATTATACATTTGTGTGTAAATGTTTATATGATAGACATATATTTTTATATTCTGCACAGTATTTCTCTGTGTAGCCCTGGCTTTCCTAGAACTCCTCAAGCTGGCCTCAAACTCACAGAAATCCACCTGCCTCTACCACCTGTATTTTTTTTAACAGTCAATTAATTATCTTTTATATATTTCAGTAAGAAAAGGTGTTACAGCCAGGTGTGGTGGCACACGCCTATAACCCCAGCACTCAGGGGGCAGAGGCAGGTTGGATCTCTGTAAGTTCAAGGTCAGCCTGGTCTACAAAGTGAGTCCAGGGATACACAGAGAAACCCTGTCTTGAAGCCTCCCCCCAACAAGCCATAAAAAAATAAAAGAAAAAGCGTTACATCTTTTTCTTCTTTTATTTTTAATTTTTATTAATTACACTTTATTCACTTTGTATCCTCCCCCATAAACCGCTCCCTCCTCCCTCCCAATCCCACCTTCCCTCCCCCTTCTCCACGCATGTCCCTCCCCAAGTCCACTGATAGGGGAGGTCCCCCTCTCCTTCTTTCTGATCCCCGTCTATCAGGTCTCATCAGGAGTAACTACATTGTCTTCCTCTGTGGCCTGGTAAGGCTGCTCTCCCCTCAGGGGGAGGTGATCAAAGAGCAGGCCAATCAGTTCATGTCAGAGACAGTCCCTGTCCCCATTACTATGGAACCCACTTGGACACTGAACTGCCATGGGCTACATCTGTGCAGGGGTTCTAGGTTATCTCCATACACGCTACTTGGTTGGAGTATCAATCTCAGGGAAGACCCCTGTGCTCAGATTTTTTGGTTCTGTTGCTCTCCTGTGGAGGTCCTGTCCTCTCCAGATCTTACTATTTCCCACTTCTTTGATAAGATTCTATGCACTCTGCCCAACAGTTGGCCATAAGTCTCAGCATCTGCTTTGATAGTCTGCAGGGCTGAGTCTTTCAGAGGCCTTCTGTGGTAGGTTCCTAACTTGTTTCCTGTTTTCTTCTTCTTCTGATGACCTTCCTCTTTGCCTTTCGGGATGGGGATTGAGCATTTTAGTCAGTTATCCCTTTTGATTAGTTTCTTTAGGTGTATAGATTGTAGTAGGTTTACCCTATATTATATGTCTATATGAGTGAGTATATACCATGTGTGTCTTTCTGCTTCTGGGACAGCTCACTCAGGATGATCCTTTCCAGTTCCCACCATTTACCTGCAAATTTCATGATTTTCTTGTTTTAAATGTCCCATTGTGTATATATACCAGAATTTCTGTATCCATTCTTCAGTTGAGGGGCATCTGGGTTGTTTCCAGCTTCTGGCTATTACAAATAAAGCTGCTACAAACATGGTTGAGCAAATGTCCTTATTGTGTACTTGAGCCTCTTTTGGATATATGCCTAGGAGTGGTAAAGTGTTACATCTTTTAGGAACTCATACTCCTTCATTCTTAACTACTTTGTGCAGACCTGTTTATTTGCTGTATTCCCTGCCTGGAAACTTTCCTTGGTTTCTATGATGTGAATTTTACTGATGATTAATTTTTGTTGTTTCGTTGGGTTTTTTTTTGTTTGTTATTGTGGATCCCTAATGTCCTTTAACTATGTAATCCAGGCTGGCCTCAAGCTCACTGAGACCCACTTCCTTTAGCCTCCTGAATGTTAGGGGAAAAGGCATACACCATTAACCATATGCTAGTGGTGAATTTTAAAGATATTACTTGCTTCTTGGTTTTGAAGGAAATATTCACTTGGTGTGGAATTCCAGACTGGGAGTTTCTTCTCTCAGTTGTTGGAACCTGCTTCCCTGTTTGGCCTGACTGGCATCACTGTCTATTCTTGATCTTCTGTTCAGAATGTATTTCCCCCTTGTCGTTGCTTTAAAGATTTTCTCTTTCTCTAGTGTTAAGCTATTTGATTGTGATGCATCTTTTTTCCTCTTCAAGGCTCTTCTCTACATCATTTGAGTTACTTCCTTGGAACCCACCCATATCTTACTAATGCTCTTTTCATTTCTCTATGCTCTGTTTCACTTTCCTATTTTTCTTTCTTTCAAATATATATATATTTTTTCTTTCTTTCAAATATATATATATATATATATTTTAATTGCAGAGGACCTGAACTCACATCCAGGTGAACTTTTGGGAGTTAGTTCTCTTCCTGTTTTGTAGGTTCTGGGAATTGAACTCAGGTCATCACACTTAAAAACAAGCACCTTCACTCTGAGTCATCTTACTGGTCTTGCTTTTCCTCCCTTCATCTTTTTTCAATCATAAACAAATTAACAAAACCTTTCAAGATATATCTCTGTGTATGAATGTTTTGACTACATCTTGATGCCTTCAGAATAGAGTGTTAGATGCCATGGAAGCATACCACTGAGGCATCTCTCCAACCCTTGTTTTTGTGAGACAGGGTCTCACCACTTTGTAGCCCAGCCTGATCTTGACATTGTGGCAACCCCTCTGCCTCAGTCTCCCAAGTGTGAGTCCCCCCCCCCCCCCACTTTTGGACAGGGTACATAGGTAGCCTAGAACTTATAGTTCCACCTAGCTCTGCTTTGATAGTTCTGGGCTCCTTTACAGTTTTCAAATTCACCCACCGTATCTTTTGGAATCCAGTCTGCATTAATTACTGTGTTTTTCTTTATTTCAGACATTGTGGTTTTCATCTCCATATGTTTTTAAAAAGTTATCTATAATCTTAACTATTTGAACATTTGATATGCAGTTACAGAAAAACGGAAAGGGATAGGAAGGAAAGAAAAGAGGAAAAGTGAGAAGGGAGAAAAGGACAGAAACTGAACAGTGTTGGACCCTGTCTCACAAAAATCAACCGAATTAGAGATGCCTTGGTGGTTTAGAGCACTTGTTGCTCTCTGAATGATCTTTCTTGCTGGTCTCAATTCTGGTGACATTTTGGCATTTGGTGCCACTCAGCCTAGTATCTTTTTTCCTTTAAGAAAGAGGTACTCCATGTAGGCCTCACTGTCCCAGAGATCTGCCTGCCTCTGCCTCCTTTAGTGCTAGTGCTCCCTATGTGCGTATCACTGATCACTGCCTTGCTTTAAAAGTGGTTTTTGTTTTGTTTTTTTGGTGGCAGTTGAACTTATGGCCTCACGCAAACAAGGTAATCACTCTACCATGGAGCTATCATTCTAGCCTGGCCAAGTGTCTTAATGCTTATTTGCAAACTGCCAGAATAAATTCCCACAAATTTAGCGGAATGAACAAGATTTTATTTTCTCAACATTTTGGATGTCATAAACTTCATATTGGCAACCCATCTTTGCCTTCTTTTGGAGCAAGGATCTCATTCTATCCCAGGCTTTCTTCCAACTTGTAATAATCCTTCTGCCTCATTCTAAGCATTGATATTACAGGTATTAGCTACTAGTGTCATTTCCTTCCTTTTTTTTTTCTTTTCACTTCCCTTCACTTTTCGTTTCCTCGCTCTTAATTTTTTTTTCATTTTCTGAGACTTAGTCCCTATAGTTTTTTTTTTTCTTTTTAAACATTTTTATGCATTTTGTAAATGTTAGACAACATATGTGCAGGTACCTGGGAAATCTGAATAGAGTGCATTAGAAACCCTAGAGCTGGAGTCACAGGCAGTTGTAACCCATCTGACAGGGTATTAGAAACTGAACTGGAGTCCTCTGGTAGAATGTCAACTGCCCTTAACTACTGATCCATCTCTCTTCTGACTGAAGAACTTTGTACTTTCTGCATCAACTCATCAACACAGGGAGATTTAACAGTACACGATCCACGATCCTGTTTGGTGAGATGGGTTAGTCCCGGACCCAGGCTGACTACTGTATTTTTGGACACAGTGGTCTCATATTACATACAGCTCAGGGTGGTCTCTCTTGCAATCCACCTGCCTTATCCTCCCAAACTGAATATTTTCATGTAACTGCCATTCCAGTATCTTAATCTAGATTATGTAAGTGTTGGGGCAGGGGCACACCAGGTTTTAAAGTTAAACTTACAGAAGTAAATAAAGTCAAAATGCTTGCTTACCACCTTCCCCTGGAAGCTGGTATGTCAACTCAAGCTTTTCTGCAACAGCAGGGAAACAATGTTCCTTCTTATACTGAGTAGGCTTGGGGCTGCCACCTGGAAATCAACATTAGGAAGTTGAACTATGTCCTCCACATACTTTTAATGCTATGGTAGCACTATTTACACATAACTTTCTTTTTTTTCTATTTTAAGAGGTGTTGAATTGTTCTAATAGTTGGCATGTTAAATGCCACTGTGTTCCTTTGCTGGTGTCAGAACCTGACAAAATCTAGTTACTGACTTTATGACAGGGACACAGCTCAGTTTGCAGAGGGCCTAGCTAGCATGCGTAAGACCAACACAAACAGAGCATGATGGCGCATGCTAGCAGAACTGGGAGTTTAAAGACATTCTCAGTTGCAAAGGTAGTTCAAAGGCAGCTTAGACTACATGAAGCTTGTCTCAAAACCAAACCAAACCAATCCCCACATTCATCCAAGATTTACTGACTTACTTGCTACAGAATCAAAGTAGATTTGCAAGTTGGCATAACAAAACAATAACCAAAATACAAAGTATGCAGTTTGTAGAATTATCATTTGTATAGCTCAGGGTCACAATTTGCAACCAACCAGTTCAAATAGCATCCATTCTGTTAACGAGACAATACTATTGTGTATCTGACACTAAGTTAGACTTTCTGTCCAATCATACCAGTTGGATGGACTTTAGCCTTCTAAGCCTAAATTTTTTTTTTTTTTTTAAAGACAAGGTTTCTCTGTGTAGCCTTAGCTGTCCTTCTGGACTCTTTGTAGACCAGGCTAGCCTCGAACTCACAGCAATCTGCTTGCCTCTTTCTTCCAGTGTGCTGGGGTTACAGGCGTGCACCACTCTTATTTCAAAAGAAAAATAAACAAAAAGCAAAAATAGGTTTAAAATTGAAGGAACAAAATTAAACTCATTAGCAACAAAATTCTGATTTCAAGTGTAGATCTATGTTTAAGACCTGAATATTCTTTTTGTTTTTCTCAAGACATGATTTCTTTGTGTATAGGCTTGGCTGTCCTGGAACTCAAGAGATCCACCTGCCTCTGCCTCTTGAGTGCTGTGTCTAAAGGTGCCACCATCTGGCAGAATATTTGTGTGTGTGTGTGCGCCATATATATATATATATATACACGTATATATATATATATACATATATATACATATATATATACATATATATACACACACATACATATATATATATGGCAGAACATTTGTGTGTATATATATACACACACTGTATGTGTATATATATATACACACATACACCATATATATATAGAATATTTGTGTGTGTATATATATATACACACACACACACACATATATATATATATATATATATATATATATATTTTTACTTTATTTTTAAGATATGTCCTTTGTACACTGAGACCTGATCTCATAAGAGATGCAGAAATTAACGTCTTTTGGCTTAAGATATTTAGATTTTCTTTCCCTGGAATATAAATGCTAATTTTACAATGGCTTTGCACTGTGTCATTTGGAAAGGCAAGGACTGTCCTAGTCAGATATCACTTCAGTCTCTGTAAACACCAAAGTGACTCCTCTTACAGGTCAATTATCATCCTCACATTTCCTGGACATTTTCAACTCATCTTACCTAAATTAGTCACATGACAGTGACTGGCTTTTTTTAGGGGAGCAGGGCATGGAACCATTCTTTTAGTTCTTGTACTTCTTGCACTTAAATGGAGCACATAATATTCCACAATAGCTTCAATTATTCAGAGAGGTTGATGTTGGAAAGTTTTAAAAATTTATTTTATAATTTATTAAAATTTATTTACTTTGTATGCCCCCTTCCACAATCCCTCCCAATCCCAACCTTCCTCCCTCCCTCTTCTCCCATGACCCTCCCCTAGTCCACTGATAGGGGGGATGTCCATCTGACCCTAGCCCATCAGGTCTCATCAGGACTGGCTGCATTGTGTTCCTCTGTGGCCTGGTAAGGCTGCTCCCCACTCAGGCGGAGGTTATCAAAGAGCCAGCCAGAGTTCATGTCAGTTTTTAAAAGTGTGTGGTATGTGTGCACATACACCATGGTGTTGGTGTACTTTTTAAACTATTTTAATTTTCTTATATCTCTTCCTTCTTTCTCCACCCCAACCCATTTCAACACCCCACCACCAGATAGGAGAGAAAGAAGGTTAGTGGGAAGAGGGGTTGTAGTTATCTTAGGCTACTCCTGCTGGTTAGATTCTTCGGATTCCTCAGGGCAAGTCCAATGTTCGTTTCAGGATATCTGACTTCTCTCCAAACTTCATCAACAGCAAGCAGGAGCAGCAGGGGGAAAGCACCAGCAGCCTTCTTTCTTGGAGGGCCCCTTCTCTCCCTGGGCCCTGGCATTTACTCCCTCTCTAGTCCTCAGATTTAAACTATCTGCAGCTGGCAAAGCACCCCTCTCAGAGCTTGCATGAGACAAATACTTTGCTGCTGTGAACAATCTAAACCAGTCCCATATCCTACACCTGGGATCAAAACAAAAATATCCACAACACCATGGCATGCATGTTGAGGTCAAAGACAGTTTTGGGGAACAGATCCTCTCTTTCAACCTTATGGGTTCCAGGAACCAAACTCAGGTCATCAAGTGCCTCCACTCATCTCACTGGTCCCACAATATTTTATTTTTAGAACTGGCATATTAAAGTAGAAATTTTAATTTTCTGAGATAGAAGATACCAATTTCAGATACCAATGCTACCTCAGATAAGTTGTGAATGACAAGTAATTCTGTACTATTAACTATTGCCTGTTCTTAAACATACAATGATTATAAAATCTCAGAGAAAAAAAAACCCAACCCCCATAACAGCTTCTTTTAATCTGTTCATCGCATTTTTAGACTTCAGGACATCACCTCAATTATGACCATGCTATACTGCCATCACTTAAGACTTCAACTGTAGAATTTAATGTGGCTGCCTATTTCCCTATAGGAATTATAGAATTTACAGTTTAACCACACATTACAGAAACCTAGGATGGACACTTAAACAGTGGCATTTTAATTTTATCATCTGTATCCTAAAAACTTTTCAACAGTTACATTTATGTATGTTTATTTACTTTGTGTGTACACCTGTGTATGAAGGTCAGAAGACAACTTACAGGAGCCGGTTCTTTTCACCATGTGTGATTCAAGGATCAAACTCAGATCATTAGGTTTGACAGCAGGTGCCTTTTCAAGAGCTTTTGGTCCTTTAAGGGTTTATTATTTTTATGTGTATGTGTGTGGGTCTGTGCACACAAATATAGGGGCCAAGGGCATAAGATCTCCTTAGACCTGGAGTTACAAGCAGTTGTGTGTGTCAACTTTTATGGGTGCTAGCACCTGAACTGAGGTCCTCTGCAAGAGGAGTATTTTATACTGCTGGGTTACCTCTCTAAGCCCCAAAGTTCTTTATTGTTTGGTCTTTTTAAATTAAAAAAAATTTTTTTTTTTTAACCTGGTGCTGGAGAGATGTTTCAGTGTTTAAGAACACTTGCTGCTCCCCCAAGAGAATTAGAGTTCACTTCCCAACACCCATATTGGGTAACTCACAACCAACTATACTTCAGCTCTAGGGGATCCAATACTCTCTTTTGGCCTCTACAGGCACCTATGCTCCTCATGTGCACATACACACACACACATAATTTAAACATTAAAAACTTTATTTGAATACTTTAAAATTATGCTCAAGAGATGTTAAAAAAATAGTAAAAACCATAGTTTGAAAGTTTCATAAAAAGTTGATTTAGAAGTTATTTTTCATGACCTGTAGTTAAGTATTTGGTTATCACTGAGATTTGAATTAGATGGTTTCCCAGTTTGAAATCATATTTATATAGTGTTCAGCTTACGTATTCTGAAAATATTTATTTACATGGCATACTTTGTGTTTACCACTGAAACAGAATTAATAAGTAGCATATTTTAATACAAACTGATTAGATATTTCTCTCTCCTCTCTCTCTCTCTCTTAAAAACAAAATGATACCTGTTTAGGTAACGTGCAAGCAGTCTTATGCAGAAATGGAAAAGGGTTTTGCCTGACTAAAGAACACACTTTACAGAACATCAAAGAAAGAAGGAGAGTGCTTCACAGAGGAGCAGTGATTAGTTCAAATGAGCCCTACAGCTTCCTGGAAGGGCACATAAGTACCACCAGGGGTCTTGGATTCCACGGAAACCTCACACTGAAAAAGTTCCTTATTCCAGCACCCCAAACAATTTCTGTACCTATAGATGATTTATGTCAGTTTCTTATTTTAGCCACTAATGGACTTTGGGAAGTTCTGGACAAGAAGGAAGTCACTGCACTGGTAATAACCTTGTTTCACACATACGAACAAACATATGCTTATGGCTCTACAAAGAGGTCAGATAGTAACATCCATGTACTGTACCAGTACAAACCTGAATATGGAGAACTTATGTCAACTACAAACCTAGTGCAAAGGGCATCTGATTCAACATATTATAAACTTTGCATTCCTCAGGATAGACATGAAAATACATCTCCTCCAGGAGTGACTAATTTTGATGCTTGCAGCAAAAAAGAAAGTAACAACTCACCCATTATTGACAATAAGCAGGTAACTGAGAAAGAATTACGTGATAAGAATTTCTATGCAGATGCGGCTGAGTACATTGGCTGTGAGCTTGTAAGTGCTGCTTTAGAAGGTGGTTCCAAAGACAGCATCACTGTTATGGTAATGTTTCTCAATGGCAGTGAATATCACTTACTGACAGAAAAACTTTCCAATTATTAAAAAACAAACAAACAAACAAACAAAAAAAAACCAAAAAACCAAAAACAAACAAACAACTTTACCATGACCCAGAGCAACAAACAGTACCACAAAGACTTTAGTGTGCCAGACTCCAGGAAAGATCACTACTGTGAGAAACCATTCTTAAGAACAGAAAGGAAATACAAAAGCTTCATGTGTATTATGCTCACTACAGTATGTCAAAGAGAAAGAAAACTCAATGTTGCTTTTTATACCACTTTATTCCAACCTGAGCACCTCAATATAAAACTAAACACTGGTGAACTGTTTTCCTTACTAATTTTGAGTTACTGTAAAATGTACAAGTTCTGCTAGCAGATCAACACTTTAAATAGATTAAATCATCTGACACATGGTAGATTCATATAATGAAATACCTAAAATAATTAGTGTAATATACTGATCAAAATAAAATGGACTTTGAAAACCAATGCTTCAAGATTATTACTAATAACATTGTAATACTTATGTTACAAACTGCAAGTACATTGCTTATTATGGTTCTAGCCATGTAAGAACAGCAAAGCCCCTTCCTTTCATAGGGGAAGAAAGATTAGCTGTTTTAGTAACTGTACATTTTGTATATGTTTAGGCAATTCTTAAATATTACAGGAAATAATAAACATATGGAGACTATAATGCAGTGCTCTATTTACAGTACAGCTGAAGATCATATTTAAAATAATCAAGTTTGAATGTACATAATTGTTAGTGCACTGACTAGTCATGTCCAAAGGGAATCAGAGCCCCCTCCCTGTTCCAGACAGGCATCTATGTAATAGCCAACAGTGATTAAATATAACTCAGATACCTGGTTTGTTTCCACTTTTTTGAAAAGCTCACATGAAGGGACCACTATCCATTAAAATGCACTTATCAGTTTTTATATTCCTAAAACAGGACGGGGTTACACATGACTTTTTTATTAATCAAATTTTAAATAATAGGACTGAATAAAATTAAGATGTCACCAATATTTGTTCTTTCTGGCGATGTAGGATTGTTTTCTTGGGATTACTTTATTAATATATGGAATGTAGACTTTTTAGACATTAGAAGAAATTACCATTTGCTTGGCTTCTGTTGCTAAGCATAAATATCTTTTTCTGAAGCATACATTAGTAGTTTTGAATCTTTTACACCTGACTATTATCCCATTTGGAGACTGGGTGGGTCTACACCCAGTGGAGACAAACCGTTCCCCTGAACTTTCCCATGGAACAAGTATACGCACAGTTCTCATTTCCCTTTCTACTGCCGAAACATTAGTCGGAAGAACACATGCAGGTTATTAAAAATTAAGTTCAAAACACTCAAAATAATTCAGTATTAGAAACTTGATTCTACCATAAGTCTCTTTTTGGAAGTCACACTGAGCCGGCTAAATGCTCCCAACTCGATGGTTTTCCAGGTTTAGGAAGTTCACGCTGGAGTTCAGTTACTACAACACTGGCTTCTGGCTGGCTGTGCAGGCTCAGTAAGGTCTACCCCTCGTCCTCTGGCTGAGTTTGAGCCCAGATTTTGTGGTTCATTCTTCGGCAGCTTTTTAGCTGAGTAAAAAAAAATAAAATAAAATAAAATAAAAAATTATATATATATATATATAAAATTCATATTAAAAATCACTTAAATATGCTTATTTATAACACTCTTTCCCAGCTGGGTTATCTCCAAGGTTTTATGTGACTGATTACATATTTGTCCTTTTCAAATATTTATTATCTACTACGTGCCAAAAAGCAACTCCCCCCCAAAAAAAACAAGAAACCCCCATACCCCACTGGTTGCTGTACTAAAAGAGTTTAATTTCTTAGTGTTCTCAAAGGGGTAGGCAGAGGCCAACTGTAGACTAGCATCTAAACTTAAGTTTAACTAGAACTATACAATTTTTACATAAACTCCCTTGGAAATAAGTTTATTTAATACTTATTAGTACTTTGTGTTGGGTCATGTGCACACTATGCAAGTCCACTACCACTTAAGCTACACAGCCTGTTTTGTATTACAATCTGCTGGACATGGTGAGGTAGGACTATAATTCCCATGATTCACTATGGAGAATTAGTTGGAACAATCAGTTGAGCCCAGGAGGTTAAGACTAGCCTGAGTAGCACATTACAAGACTACATTTTGAAAAACCAACACAGATAGATATAAAATCAAAGTCAATAGACCATGGCCAGGTACAAAGTTCATAAATAAGTTCACATTATTGCAACATTCTGAGAACAAGTGAGGATATGAACAAATGCTATCAACATAATCACCACCACCCCAACTAAACTTGTCCATTACTGTGCAACCTACTCAACAAACAATAATATGATCAGTAACATCGTTTTTGTTCTCCAATGTGATTTACAAATAGCGATACTTAATATACATGAATAGCTTCGTGAGTTCTATATAGCTAACAGTAGTTCTAAAAATTCACCTGCAAGATACATGGCTTAATCCTGAGGACAAAATGGCAATACAAAATAATACAAAGGAGTAGTGCTTTATGTCTAATGCCCACCTGACTCCTGGACCTTGTTTTATATGTACTAGGAAACCTGGGGCTTGACTAGCTATATACCCCGCATCCTGCATCTTTTAAGCCCTTTATTTTTCCTACTTTTCCTCATCAATACTAATTATCTTTAGAATCTCAGATGCTGAAAGCAGTCCTAGTGAGCACTCATACTAATGTTTGGGAAGACAGTTTCCCCTGAGCCACCCTAGAAATGGCTTCAGAGATGTTGCCATATAATATCGATAAATGTTCAGTCAGATGTATTTACAAGCAATGCCCAGTAAATGGATTAACATTGGTATTAGGGACACAGAATAAGCTAGCACTGTAGATGGGTATTACAATAAATACTGAGTTGGGTTCTAGAATAAGCATAAATTTCTCTCTATAGCCTAATCATCATCATCATCATCATCATCATCATCATCATCATCATCATCAT
>NW_026585626.1:11963138-12073364 GCF_907164565.1 Psammomys obesus | reverse complement strand
ATCATCATCATCATCATCATCATCATCATCATCATCATCATCATCATCATCATCATCATCATCATCGTCTACAACCACATCTGACTAAGATCAGGGGGAGGAAGGAAATGAACATCAACAAGGATTGTTTTCATTAATTGGACTATACTGTATTTACTATATGATTTCACAATGGTAACTTTATCAAGGAAAGACCAGAGTTCCATTTATATTTTGTTTTTTGAGACAGGGTTTCTGTGTTGTAGTCTTGGCTGTCCTGGAACTCTCTATATAGAAATTAGGCTGGGCTCACTCTGAAATCCACCTGCTTCTGCCTCCCAAGTGCTGGGATGGCTTGTGTTTCCACAGCTTAGCTTGGGATTTCTTTTAAAAAAGGGAAATACTTTAATATGAAACAAAATCTAAAAGCTAGAAATAAAACTGGGCTTCAGCAATGCAATACAAGCACTGTACCACAGAGCGACTTCCACAGCCTATAAGTCTTAAAACTTAAAAGTCTGAAGTGCAGCCTAGCTAAGAATGATGGTTCCATTATGTAATCTCAGCAATGCGAAGCCTGAGGCAAGAGGATCTAGAGTTTCAGGCCAGCCTTGGCTACATAGTGAAATTCAGCCTGGAAAAAAAACAAAAACAAAAAACCAGGTTTCAGTTAATGAAGTTCTTGTTGTTTAATCATGAAGTTCTGAATTTGGATCCTCAGCATCTATGTAAAAACATGATCATTTAATTCCAGCACTGGGGGTAAATTATGGAGGAATAGAAAGACAAATCTTGGGATCTCCCATTAGCTCAGAGTTCACTGAAATTCTTGGACCCAAAAAATGATATAGCAGGATGATCCATAAGGTAAAGGTGCCTACTGCCAAGCTGCATGACATCAGTTCCATACCTGGAACTTACATGGTATAAGAAGACTCACAGAAATCCTGCCCTCCGCATTTGTGCTATGGTGCGTGCACTTGCTCTCTCCTCTCTCAATGTTTAAAAATAAAAGATGGAGAAATAATGGAAAAAAATATCCCAAAGTCAACCTGTGGCTTCCATGTACATTCACACAAGCAAAAATACCTATTACAAGTGTATAAACCAAAACGAAAGTGTAGGCTGTCCTAAGGCAAATGCTGCAATCCTAACTTCTTGCTTTAGACATGGATCATCTTCGGCTAATGTATCAACAGTATATATACTATCTACTAGTAGTCAGCTTAGTTACCAGACAACTTTGGTATCACAGTGTTCATGTTCAGATAACCTTTATCTTAATTAGAGTGACCCGAAAGCACAAGTACAAGATCTTCCTCAGGTACCAGAGACCCTGTCTCTAAGCAACAATAACAGAACAATAAAAAGAATCAAGTTAGACCAGGTGGAACTCCTACAAACCACTCAAGACTGAGACAAAGTGATCCTGAGCTCTAATCTGGCCTAGATTCATACCAAGCCCAAACTTGAACTCAGCATCAACAAAACTCAAACTCAGGAAGATAAATCTTCAGCACTAGAAATGTAGTTCAGTAGTACAGCAGTTGGCTATCATTCTTTTTGTTTGTTTTTCGAGACAGGGTTTCTCTATGTAGTCCTTGCTGTCCTGAAATTCACTCTGTAGAGCAAGGACTATCATTTTTAAGGTCAAGGGTCTGATCCTTTCCCATGTGGAAAAGAATATTTGTGAGAATGGGAAGGAGAGGGAAATCTGTGCTAGTTTTGCTACTTCATCTCTGTATAAGTTATGGCCACAGTGTGTGATATATATACTTAGGACAGAAAAAAAAACACATCAAATTATAAGGCTTAACACTACTGTTTCAGGCATCCATAGAGTGTCTAAGAATATATTCCTACAGGTAAGCCATACCACTTTTCAGTGACTCTTTGGAAAATCTACTTCTTATTTATGAAATCAAATTTTAATTCACCTGTATAACAAAATATTCACTGAATTCACGAATATAAATTTGACATTACTGGGGCTAGGAATGTATGTCAGTGATAGGTACACAGATTGCTTACCATGTTGTAGGCCTTGGACCTAATTCATACAATTGGAAGGGAAATAGAATATGGAAGAAGAGGAGGAAGAAGGGAGAAGAAGGAAGAGAAGGAAGAAGAAGGAAGAAGGAAAGAGAAGGAAGAAAAAAGGAAGAAAGAAGGAGGAAGTGAACAAAGGAAAAGAGAAAGAAAAAAGGAAGGAAGGAGGAGAAAGGAAGGAGAAAAAGAGAGAAGGTGAAACCTCCTGATTTCTAATCTTTTGTTTACTTTTTATCACTCTGAGGCAGTATCTTTTGCTCATGCTGGCCACTACACTGTGCTTTCCAATCAGCCTTTAGTGTATTCCTAACAAAGTACTGCTTTAGTGAAAAAGATCTAGAAAACTAGTATAATCAGTTAAAATCAAATAATGTATTAAGAAGGGTGTCGATTAAAATCTCAAATGTATTTTGCTTATCATTAATCTTACCTATTGCCATGAATATTTCATTTACATTCATTGATGTCTTAGCTGATGTCTCCATGAATAATAAACTGTTATCATCTGCATAGGACTGTGCTTCCTGTTTATTAAAAAAAAAAAAATCCCTTGAGCATATATTTTATGGAATTCTTTATTTGATTACTATTATTAACAACCAGAGAAAATGATACTGCAAAGGAAGAAACAGTAGGTAGAATAGTTTACTATGAATATATTTTTTTTACTTTTTGCATATTCCACACTTGGTCAGCAGGTTTAAGATTAAACCTAATGACAATAATAATTTGAGAACACCTTATCATTTTACTCTAAATTCTCTTTAATTACAATGAGAATTTTTACTTATGCCCTTTAAAGATACAGCATTAAAATTCCAACTATATTATCAACTATTCCCTTCAAAATCACAAACTGTCCCGCATTTCTGTCATGCTTTCTAGTTTAAACACACCGTTTCCTATGATTCCTACAGAACAACTGAGGCACCTTTGGCTAATACAGCACAGGACCTCTTTTCAACATAACTGAAGCTCTCTAAGATGTCTTGCTGGGCAGTTTAACTTCACATGGATGTCTTAACTAAATGAAGTTAAAAGTGTGAAGTGTTCTGCTTATTATGCAATAATATAGTAGCTTCCTTTCTCTCCACTCCTGTAAGGTCATGAAGAAACAGCCACATTGCTGGGCCTCAAATGAAGAGGAACTGAGCCTCTACTTTTTAATTTCCTTTTAAGGTTTATGTAGCAGCTTTGGACAGAACCCCACACATATACATGCTAGACAAGTCTTTGTGCTATCTATCTATCATTTATCATCTGAGCTATACCCATGACAAACTATGACAAACTATTTTATGTATTAGTATTTTATATTTTCAAAGTCTGTATTTTCAAGGTTTAAAATTACTTACAAAAATGTGCTTTTAAGTTAAAGTAAAATTCTACATACCTGGAAGTCAACAGCTCTTTTATTTGCTAGATCAGCCTTATTTCCTGATAAAGCTATCACAATATTAGGACTTGCTTGTCTCTGAAGTTCCTTAACCCAGTTTTTTGCTCTTGCAAAGGACTCCTGTTAAACAAAGGAAAAGCTATTTGGCACAGGCTCAAAACAGAGTTAGGAAGCATTTTCTATGAAATAAGGCTTAAAGACTCTAGTGTAGTAGTTCTCAACCTTCCTAATGCTGAAAACCTTTAATATAGTCCCTCATGTTGTGGTGACCCCTAACCACAAAATTATTCTGCTGCTACTTCATAACTGTAATTTTGCTAGTTATAAACTGTAATGTAAATATCTGATATGCAGGATGGTCTTAGTCAACCTCTGTGAAAGGGTGGTTTGACCTCTAAAGGGATAGTGACCCACAGGTTGAGAAACAGTCTCTAGCATGACCCCATGGGAAGAAAGTTCTTAGTACTACTGTATCATCTTATATCTCAGTCATAAAAGGTTTGGCAGAAAAGTTATGATTGGCTATAAATGAATTTCCCAAAATCTTTAACCAAATTCTAGATAATAAAAAGTTATTATTCAAACTGGCTTCGAGGTAGCTAAGATTTTTATACCCACCTCATTTGTGATATCATACACAACTATGGCTGCTTGTGCTCCTCGGTAGTACATTGGTGCTAGGCTATGGTACCGTTCTTGGCCAGCTGTATCCCATATTTCAAATTTTACTGTTGTGTCATCAAGACACACAGTTTGTGTTAGAAAGGCAGCTGAAAAAGAAAATATAAGTTTTTCCTTTTTCTCAACTTTTTTTTAAAGACTCAAAGGCCAGGCTGGCCTGGAATTCACTGCATAGCAAAGGATGACATTGAACTTTTGATCCTCCTGCTTCTACCTCCCCTATGGGGCCACATCATGACCAGTTTATGTGGTGCTGGGGATTGAATCCAGGGCTCCATGCATGCTGGACAAGTGCTCTACCAACAGAAACCACATCCTAGCCTACTGAGTTTACATATCAGGTATTAGAGATCATCTAGAAATGACTGAAAATAAGTGGGAGGAGCTGATGATGTAGCTTAGTAGATACACTATTTACAAAACTAGGTTAGATCCCCAGTAGCAATGTAAGCTGGGTACATTGGTGCATGTTGGTAATCCTAGCCCACAAGAGGTGGAGGGTAGAAGGACCAAAAGTTCAAAGTCAACATTAGCTACATATCAAGTTGAAGGCCACCCTGGCCTACACGTCTCAAAAAATCACCTTCCCAAAAAGTACCACACAGAAGTACATAGACTATACACAAATACATACTCATCATTGTTTCAGTACAGATCTGTTGTTAAACAGATGTACAATACTTTGATCGTATTCTTTACCGTCCTAACTACCCCGGATCCTCCCTACCACCAAACTTCACATTCTTGCTCCCCAAAAATGAAAGTCAAATAAAATAAAATCTAAACAAACTAATCCAGTAAGACAAACAAACAAACAAAAACCGGAACAAACATTAAGCATTAAACATTAAACAAATGATGGGGTCATTTTGAGTTGGCCACTACTCTTGGGCATGGGGCCTGTCCTGGAGCGTGATTGCTATTACCCAGCATCAACACTCCCCTGAAGAAAACTGCCTTTCTCTGCAGGTTATCAACTGAAAATAGCTTCTTCATAGGTAGAGGTAAGACTATTCCTTCTCCTTGCTGTTTTTTTTTTTTTTTTAATTTGAATTTGTGCAGGTCTTGTGCAAGCTGTTAGTCTCTGGAAGTTCTTATGTTCTTTTTTTAAAACAAATTTACTATTTTTAGTTTGCATACAGCGTAACAGTTCAGAAGACCACTCTGAGAACTGAAGTTTAAACTCAGGATACCAGACCCTCTCTTTCGCTAAGGAAAAGTGATGAATTTTCACTATTTAACCCTGGCTGGACGCAGATTTAAAGATCTGTCTGCCCTTAACATAGGAATACCAGAAATAAAGGTGTATCATTAGGCTCAAGGGTCATTTTTATGTATTTATTGTGTGTGGTCTATGTGAGAGGATGGTGGGAAGCAAACAGTCCTCTGCAAAAGCAGAACACACTGTTCATTACTGAACCATCCGTTCTTCAGGACCCACCCTTTTATTTTACCTTTTCTCTTCCCTGTCTTTTTTATTTATCCTGAGATAGACTCTCATGATGAAGCACTGGCTTACTGAAGCTCCCTATGTAGACCAAACCACAAAAAACAAAAATGGGGCTAGAGAGATGGTTCAGTTCCTAGCACCTACATGGCAGCTCACAACCATCTGAAACTGCAGTTCCAGGAGATCTGACATCCAAGAGCACCACAGCACACAGACATACATGCAGGCGAATATTCATTATCATAAAGGAAAATTAATAAATCTTTAATTCTTTCCTTCCACTGTGTAGGCTACACTGATTGAACTCAGGTCAGACAATATGGCAAGAGCTTTTGTTTTTATTCTGATTCTAATTTTAAACAGTACCATTGTAAGAGAATACTTAACCTGGGCAGAGAGATCCAAGCCTGTAATCCCAGCATTTATTCACTGGGAGTAGAAGAATCATGAACTCCAGGCTACCCTGGACTTAGATCCATATATAAACATAAAGGGTTTGTCAGAGCATGGTCCACAAACGGAGTTGTATTAAGAATTCTCCTGCTTTTGAGTAAACTCCAAGAAAACAAGGGTCTTCTTATCTCAGTTTCTTTTTTAAAAAAACAAACAAACAGGGAACTGTTCTTTGATGATGCTAGTATGCCGTTCCTAGGTGTAGTGAATAGGAATTGACTTTATTCATTACAACTGGCTATTGTTATACATGCCTCTATAGAGAATTTGAACTCATGAGAACTTTACTCTGGTGATTGTTCTTGACCCTCAGGGAATAAACTGCCTGATGGCTATGGCATGAGACTTTAGTCTGCCTCATTTTTAGGCTCTACTCTCCCAGGTCCCATTGCCTTTAGAGTGGTAAACAAGGGCTGACAACTCAGTTTGGTTCATATGACACCCCCATTTAACCAACCAGCAAACTCACCCTACAAGCCATTTCAACCATATCCTGCTATTCCTCTCCTACTTTAACTAGTACTAGAATATATCCTACAGACTATTAAATTTTAGCCTAGTGTAGTGGCAATTGCCTGTAATAGCATTAAGTAGTCTGGGGCAGAAGGACTGCCATGAATTCAAGGCCAGCTTTCGATATCTATTGAGTTCCAGGCTTGCTTGGGATGCAGAATAAAATCCTGTCTCAAAAAAGCCAAGAACTAAGAGGCAGAAGTAGGCAAAGTACCTGTTATCTCAGCACTCACACACTTAAAAAAAAAAAAGACTGTTAAAAGCTTGGGGTCAACCTGGGCTACACAGCGAGTTTAAGGTCAGCTTGGGCTACAGAATACCACCTTAATCCACACCACTATCCCTGAAAAACTCCAAAAAATATAGCAAACATACAACATTCATAACCAAGAACAATCCTTAGCCCATGGAGATAACAGTCAATTATACTGCTTTTATATAAAAGTCCAGTCCAATTCTCAAAACAGGTTAAGTCACAAGAAAGGACCACTTATCTAGGTTGCTGAGATGGCTCAATGGACAGAAAAAAAATAAAATGAGTTCTATTACTGGAACCCTTATGAAAGGAAAAAGTTGTCCTCTGACCTCTAGACCCACAATGGCACATGCACACCCATGCCCACATGCATACAATAAAGAAAAAAGATTAAAGGAAAAGCAACCTTTTTCATGTTAAAAATTTCAAGTACATACAAGAAAATAGTAAGTACATTAAAAGAATAACTCACCAGGAAATTAGAGTTCCTTTCAGAAGCACTGAAATATTATACCAATAGTCTAAAACAAACATCACTGTTATCTAGAAAATCCATGAAAGGCACTGGAGTCAATATTCTTTTGGTGTTCTTAGAACATAGCAACTATTCCATTCATAATCATGAAATTGCCAGACTACCTAGTAACAAGGCTCTTAGGAATTCTAATTCTGTGAACAATAATGTCCACACCACCGTAATTTAGTATTTTAATATTTAGTATTTTCTTTATAGTAAAACTGTCACTGGAAAATATTTTATTTTACAAGGGAACACTGAATAAGCAGGTCAAACCTCCTGGAAGGTGTAAGGTTTTGAGGAACCTCAACAAGAACATATCACTGTCTACACTCTGTGCTTCTTCTATCACCCAAGGCAGGAGCTGCTGCTTATATGCTCACAAGCTCCCTACGCAATGCTTCCTATTTCCTTCTTCTGGGGCTGGGGATTGATCGCAGGCATTCAAACATGCTAGGCACATGCTCTACAACTGACCAGGAGTCTTACTGACTTACATTTCACTTGTTTTGTTTAGAGACAGGGTCACATTTGACTGTATCACATACCTGACTCATCCTCCTGTTAGGGATTATACATATGAGGTAAATACTGGCTGAAACTATTACCATTGAATCTACAAATACCGAAGTTCCCACTGTACTGCTCTGGGAGAGGAAGAAATATCCAGTCTGATGGCATCAAAAGAATAAATAACAACAACAACAAACCAGTTAATCTCTCCAAAAACTGCACCAAATAAACACTGAGGAAACAGAAAACCTAAACCCACTCTAACCCTGGATGTTTATCTGTAATGCTCAGGATACAACTCAAGCCTTCACACAAAGCTAGCCAAATACCCTTGCACTAAGCTACATCACCAGGTTTCCAATCAGGTATTAAATTCAACGAAACATTACTTAACAATGACAAAAATCCATAAGACTACTGGATTTAAAACTATACAAAAAAAATCTGAGACCCCTATGTTTTTGAAATATCCAAAATGTGCAGGTGAACGTATTCAGAAAGATTCCTATGGTGAATGTGAAGTGATTACATTTATGGTGCCACATGCCTGTAATCTAAGCACTTGGGAGGATCAGATAGGATAAGGAGTTGAAGGTCAATCTCAACTACATAATAAGACCCTGTGTCTCACCTCAAAAGCCCCAAATATGCTGGTAGTTGGTATCTGAGGTGTTGTCCTTCTCAAAAATACTTCCATTCTTCAAACAACACAAAGTTGGAGCCAGAGAGATGGTTTAGCGATCTGAAGCACTCGTTACTCTTATAGAAGAAACAATTTACTTCCCAGCACCCACATGGCAGTTCACTACAGTTCTAGAGAATGCAACACCTTCTTCTGACTTCTGTAGGTGCTATATCCAATACTAATAAAAAGCAGAGTATCAAATAATATTTGTATACCAAGGTTCACAAAAGCTAAACACAGCAGCAACTGAAGCTATCGAAAATAAATATCCCAGGCATGATGGCACGTGCCTTTAATTCCACTCAGTATGCAGAGGCAAGTGGATCTCTGTTGAGTTTGAAACCAGTCTGGTTTACATAGCAAGCTCCAGACCAGGCTACATAGTGAGACCCTTTTTCAATAAAGAAAAATGGATGGACTAGGACAAAGAGTGGGTCAGTAGTAAAGGCCTGGGGCCAATCTCCCACACTGCAAATAGAGAAAAAAGGAGAGAGGGAGGCATGATCCCACTTGCTAATGATGTTATATAGTTGAGAAGCAGAGACAGAAGGATCTCCTCAACCTAATTCAGGTGCCTGGGTACTTGAATTAAAAGTGTGTAAAAAGTCCTTTAAGGCAATCAACTTGCCAGAATTCCAAGCTAGTCACGTTATCATCTGAACACTACCATATGGGGGAAAATCTGCTAGAACACAGATATGGTTTTAAAATTAGCTTTAGGAGTTTAACATTTAGTGTCTTACACTTGATTGTCCTAGTATGTTCTAAAACAAATTAGGACTTGGCATGGTATCACTTGCTGGTATACACCTATAACCCTGGCACTGGAGAGGTGGAAGGATTGTCTCAAGTCCTAAGCCAGCCAATATTACACTGTGAGCCTTTTCTTTTTAAACACCCAAACAAAACCAAGTGACCATTTCAACTTTCAGAATTAGGGGGTATATTCCTAATGAAATCTTTTCACAGGACTAGAATTCTTTGTAGGAGGAAGTTTAATTGTGTAATTCAAATGCTGATTTACCACAAATATCGTTACAATCATTGTTCTGAGAATTTCCTGTCTCAATGTAGTGTAAACACTGTTTCCCAACTGTCCCCTGACATACCAATAAAGCAGTTTATATCCAATCAACAAGTAGGAGAGAGAATAGAGCTTATAGCTAATCACTGAGCCAGGGAGAGAACAGGGCTGGACTTCCTGCCAGCCAGGAGAGAAGGAGTTAAAAGAAGAAGTAGGAGATTTAGTGAGGGTCCAAAAGACACCAAAGGAGCCTGAGCAGATGAGCTACAAAGTGTAAGTATCTCTGGGATGTATACTGTGAGGAAACCAGTCTTCTCCTTTGCTTTTATAAAGTGTACTACATACACTGTGCTTCATGTCTTTTAACTTTTAGGGCTCATGCTGTTTCTTTCTAGATTAGGGCCTTTGCTTTAATTATTTCTATTAGATGATGAACCATCAACACGTAGGTGCTTACTTCATGCCTGGTCTTACTGTACATGCTATATCCTCATTCTGGCACCCAGCTATTTTCATGGTCCTAAACATACCAAGATGGCCTTCCTTATGGAAACAGGTGCTTTTAGGAGCAGAAACTTTTTGTTGTTGTTGGTTTTTGTTTTGTTTTTCCAGTCAGGATTTCTTTGTGTATCCTTGGCTGTCCTGGACTTGATTTATAGACCCAGGTTAGCCTCAAACTGACAGATCTGGCTGCCTCTAACTCCCTGAGTGTGGGGATTACAGGTGTGTATCACTGCAACCAGCTCAGGAGTTAAAATTCAATAGTGACCACATGACTTAATGATCTATTTTTCTCATGGAATCTCATATTGAATTCAGTCATGAGATACAGTAGAAAATGATAAGTGGTACACACAGTCATTTCTGATTTGGGTTTTGACAACTCTTTCTGTGGAACTATTTATACCTCACCTATTCTCCTTCCTACCTTTTGAAAAATAAGCACAAAGTATCACTTTACCAACTCCACCACTATTTGGCAAGAACAATATAATCCTGTGACAACTCATATATGATCTTGCATCCATTTGTGCCCACAGAAAGGTACTAACAACAAGTATAGGACTAATCACAATTTACTTATTTTGTTGGTTTCATTTTATATGTATGTTAAGTCTATTTTTTTATGAGTGGGAAAAGAGAAAAAGAAAACAAAATGTGGGGGGAGGGGGTAAAAAATGAGAAAGGGAAAGAGAGAATCAAGAAAGGATGTTGAGACTTTGAAGGAGTACTAGTAAATATCTTGATGTTAATTCCCAGTAGATCAGAAGAGGAGGTAGTATCTTAATAAAGAGATATTTTGAAATGCTGAGTTAATGATTTTGCTGTCATCTAATTACTTATATGCTGCTTAATAGCACATTTCACAATATTTTGCGTCCTTATCTGTTCATCTTGTAATGAAGTCTTTCTTGTGATTAAAAATAAATAAAACAAAACCAAACAAAAGCTATGCCTTAGTATTATATGAATTCCTGACATATACCACAGAAAAAGTGAATATAATTAACTTAAGCTTTAAGGGGTAAGCTTTAAGGTTGTCGAGAAAGTCTACAAAACACTTTAGCTGTAGATAATACTTTTTATTACAAGTTGAGAATTTTACAACAGAAAGTGCCCAAAACAACAACAACAAAAAGTTATGAGGCTGAGAGCTGGGGAAGACAGCTCACTTGCTCTGGTAGAGGACTCAGTTTAGTGCCCACCTGCAGTTAACAACCACCCATAATTGCAGTTACAACATAATCAATACCCTTTTTTTCTAGTCTAAAGCACAAGGCGCGCAGGTGGTGTACTTATATGCAGGCAAACGAAATACTCAGACACTTCAGAAATCTTAAAAAATAAAACCAGGGCTTTACTACATAACTATGGCTGGCCTACAACTCCTTAGAAAGACAAGACTGGCCCTTAGTTTGGCAGTAATCCACCTGCCTTTGGCTCCTGAATGCTGGGATTACACTACCACACCAAGTAGAGATAGGGAAGACAACACAGATAAGCGATGTGGATGGTGGCCCATATCCCTATAATGTCAATACTTGGAAAGCTGAATGTGAAAATTTTTGAGTTCTAGGCCAAAACAACAAATTAAGTTAACCTCCCAAATCTGTCCAGATTAATAGTTACAGGTATTTACAGGAATTAAGGCAAGACACATAGAAAATAGGTGTCCTAAGGGAGAAAACTTATGAAATGATGGGAACTCTTTAAATCTATCTTTAAAGCTTCTTTTGGTTTTATAACCATGTGTAAGAATCACATTACAGAAATAAGTTCAGGAGCAGACATCTGAAGATGACATCACTGATGGATTGTAACCCGAAACTGCAACAGAAAAGCATGGGTTAAATGTCTAACATTGGAGCTAGGGGACACTGCTCAGCAGTAGGGTGTTTTGCATAACTTACAAAGATCCTGATTCAGTCCTCAGCATCATGGAGGGAGTGTGTGCACATGCGGCACAAGATTGGCTAAGAAAACACAAAAACGAGATTGCAAAGTAGTAAAGAAATCGTGACAGAGAACACTGAGAAATCTTACCTTAATAAAATGGAATACGCATAAGACCATTATAAAGAAAATTGTGGAAGCTCTTCTCTTAAGATCTCACAACAGATGTTCTAAGAGACCTGCCTGTCCTATATAACGCTACATTTTTCTTATGTGACTGACACTGACACTGTAATCTGAGCTTGGTAATTTTTTAAAGCCTCTAGCTTCTATCTGATTCTTTGACAACACCCCTGCTCAAACTCAGCTATTATGCTGTCAAATAAAGCCGAGGCTGAAGTAAACGTAAAAACGTAAAAAGCTTGCTTGATTCAACTCAGTCCAATTGCCAGGATCCACAGTGGCAGGAGAGAACAACTGCAAGTCATCTTTCAATCCCCATAACTGCACATGAAAACATAATTTATAAAATAATGTACAGCTGTAAATTTTGCAAATAGGAGGGTAGCAAGAAAACAGCAGCATCAAAGGACAAACAATAAAGTGGTATATTGGAGACACACTGGAAACCCTAACTCCCTATCTCTTATCCTCTCACCCCTTTTTCTTCGTTCAGACAGGGTGTCCCTATGCAGTCTTGGCTGGCCTGGAACTCATGGAGATCAGTCTTCCTCCACAGTGCTGGGATTAAGACATATCCACCACATCTAGCCTTCTTACCTCCTTTTTCTAAGACAAAGTTTTTGAAAAATGCTTTCACATTATTTTCTCTAACTGATAGATTAAAGTCAGTAACTTTCAAATATTCAATTATACAGCACAAGGCTGGTCATATGTACTGATTTTCTAGTCCCAACTTCTTGAAAAAAAAAAAAAACAAAAAACAAAACAAAAAAAAAAACAACCAAAAAAACCAAAATGTGCACAATTACAGAACAGCTGCCCTGAAGAAAGACCTGCTTTGAATCAACTGCAAAAAACCCCAGGCAAATTAAGCTACTGTCTTCATTCCTCACTATAAAATTAGTGTTTTTATACAGCCATGCTAATATACTGATGAGACTTGAAAATATATGGTCTAAATCCCATGAGTGGACATGTGTCTTAAGTAAAACTGCTTCTATAAATATTTTTCTGAAATTTACAAATCAGATACAAATGTAACATAGCCACAAAATGTACTCCTGTTATTTTATGTTTTTTTTTTCAAAGACAAAAAAAAAAAAAAAAAAAAAAAAAAAAAGGTTCATCCAGTTCCCCCAACCCCTTTTCAGTATCTGTCATTTCAGTAGTAGGAACTACAGCAAGAGAATTGTAATTTCAAGGGCAGCCTGAACGATACAGCAAGACTGTCTCAAAAATAAAAGAAAAGAAAAGGAAGAAGGAGAAAAAACAGAAAGAAATCAAGACAGGAGAGGCAGAGATTTATAAATACTGAGAGTATCTTCAAAGTCCAATCATATGACTGGACTTAAAATCTCAACTACTCTGGAGGCTGAGGCAGATTCTGCTCTAAGAATTCAAGTTTTGCTCTGAGCTACAGTGAGTTCAAAAATAGCCAAAACAACTTAATGAGACCCTGTCTTAAAATAAAAATGAAGAGGGGGAAAAAAAGGTGGGCTGGGCTGTAACTCAAGAGGTAGGGACTTTGTTTAGCATGGGTGAAGCACTGGTTCAACCCCTAATGTTAACAATACAAAAAGAAAAAAGTCCAAAACAGTTGATAACATTTAAAAAAACACAACAACAAAAATTGGGCCAGCAAAAGGGCTATGGGCGCTTGCCACATAACCCTGATAACCTGAGTTCCATTCCTGGAATACACGGCAAAAAAGGAGTTAACTCCCAAAATTAGGTCTCTGACCTCCACATACATAAGTACCCACACTTATAAATAAATAAATAATAATACTTATAAATAAATATAAAATAAAAATACTTATAAATAAATAATACTTATAAAATAAGTATTTATTTTATACAAAATAAAAATAAAAAACCTAAACCTTCTCAAACTGAGCTGAAAATGTAACTGAGCTGGTAGCAGTTTGCTGTATCACATACTAATTCGTGGGTTCAATCCCAAGTACCGCATACTTCAGGCTCAGTGGCCTATAACTCTGGAGTTGGGAATATAAAAGCAGAATTCACTTAAGTGAATTCAACATTAGCTTGGGCGACCCAGTCTCAAAAACAACTACAAACATTTTCTTGGATTACTGTTTTCTTTTGGGGGAGATACGACTTCAATATAACACATACTTAACACTGGTGTTGAACGGTATCCTATTATCTCCCAAGTGCTGGGATTATAGGCATGTACTATTATATGCAGCTAACACAGGTAGGTCACATGTGATTTCAAGTAGAACTGTGTTTGGAAATAGGTAATGCATTTCAGATAATCTACTATGTTCCAGTATAAAACAGAATGGTCAAGTGAACCAAGAGAGGCAGTTCACCAGTGTAGAGCTCCTTAGTCAAGTCATTCTAAGCATCTTCAAATACATGAAGAGCACCAGAACCATAACAAAATTGAAATATGATACTGATGATTCACAATGATTGTTTGCAATCAATTTTAAGAGGGTAAAAAAGATAAATAATATTGACCATATTAGGTATGTGTGTATATGATGATATCTTCTATGGTACTGTGGGAGATGGGAGATTGAAACTAGGCTTTATGAATGCTACGCAATCACTTTAACACTGACTATAGCCTCAATATTTTTGTTTTGTTTTTGACACAGTCTCACTACGAACCCCAGCTATCTTCAAATTCACTCTGTAGACCAGGCTGGCCCCAAACTCAGAGATCTGCCTGCTTCTAATTCCCAAGTGTCAGGATTAAAAATGTGCACCATCACATGCAATTTAAAAGAACAAGTGGTACTAGAAATATAGTAGCACAGTGGCAAATCACCAGTCTAGTATGCATGAGGCTCTAGGTTCAGTATCTAGTAAACAAAACAAAGCATCAATAAAAGATGTTCTTTGGAAATCCTTATGCAGTTCAATACTCACTTATAAAATATGTAAACAGGACCCAGGTGTTACTATTTCAATTACACAGAGTAACATTTTCAATTCTTAACTCAGAGGACTGATCATATAACAATCTGACACACCATATCCTTAGGTACCAAGTGGCATATCAACTAATACGAAAAATTATATTTGTTAACATCTAATATAACCTACAAACCCATGAAAATAAGTTCTAAGAGGAGGTAATATTACACATAAAGATAATATTCTCTCACTTAATAAACATGGTCCAACTCTTAAGACAGCTAGTCTGAGCTACCCCTGTTTCAAATAATAACCCCCTTTCCCACATCTGGCTCTTCTACCATTTCCTTTAAAAGTACTGCCACACCTCTGTAGTCCCATAACTTGGGAAGGCGGAGGCAGAGAAATGAGTTGAAGTTAACTTTAGGTACACAGTGAGTCCAAGGCTAGCCCCTTCTACATGAAAAGCCTATCTAAAACAAAACAAAACAAAACAAAACCAATAAAAGACAGCATCATTAACAATGTGAAAGCAAAATATGGTGGCACACCTCAGGAGGCTAAGGCCAAATTGCTGTCAATTCCAGGCCAGCTTGTGCTAGAAACCCCATATCAAAAATCAAAATAAAGACAAATAAAAAGTTAAATGTAAAATTTTCAGTTACCTTTTTTTTTTAAATAAACTAACTTTCTCCTTAGTTTTATTAAGGTATTGCAGAAAGCCTTGATTGTATGAGGTCCAAAAATGAATGTGTTGTTGACATGGGTACATCATGAACCATGCATGTTGTAGCTCATGCAAATTTTTCTGTTGGAAACTGTCAGCTTAGACATTGTGTGCAGAAAAATTCCATCAGTTTTTTCCACTGGGATTTTTATAGCCTGACGACTGTTCCTACACAAGCAACGCTGTTACCAAGATTAGTCAAACCTGTCTCCTTTATCTAGATGTACGCCAGAAATCTTGCCTCCTTGATTATCTGTATGTAGTAACTGCTACTCCTTACTCTGCTGTATGCAACAGACCTGCCTCCCTGTTCAACTCTATATAATATATACACTGAGCTTCTGGAGTGCTGTGATTTCCACACCAGAGATCCCAGTCCATCCAATCCCAGCTATTTCTGTGTGTCCATCATCTGTCTTTTACTCATTCCTCATTGCCTCAGGCAGGCCTGTTCCTGCCTGCAAGAACAGAGCACAAGGTATAGCTAAGGAATAAAAAATCAAATATACTTACAACATTGACAGTTTTGATACATGTGTATACTGTTGGATAAATGAACCAAACTATCATGTGTTATGTATCAATGAAAAATAATTTTAGGGTAGGCAAAATGACTCAGTGGGTTAAAAACAAAACGAAACAAAACAAACAAACAAAAACACCTGACAACCTGAGTTTGATCTTTGGAAACCTAAGGTGCAAAGAGTCAAATCCAGAAAGTTGTCCTCTGCTCTCCAAATATGCACCATGGCACACTTCTGTCCATACTTATGAAATATATAAACATAATGATAAAAATAAAGCCAGCAGAGATCATATACATAGACACTTTAAAAAAAAGATTTATTTATTATATACACAGTATTTTGCCTGCATGCCAGAAGAGGGCACCAGATCTCATTATATATGGTTATATAAGAGCCACCATGTGTTTGCTGGGAATTGAACTCAGGACCTCTAAAAGAGTAGCAAGTAAAAACGCTCTTAACCTCTGAGCCATCTCTCCAGACCCCATAGATATTGTCTTAAGAAACAACAACAAAATGCTGGGTATGGTGGCGCAAGTCTGTAATTCCAGCAGGATAAGGAGATCAAGGCCATCCTGAGCTACATGGTGAAATCTTGTCTCTAAATCAAACAAACAAACAAACAAACAAACAAACAAACAAACAAAAAGAAACTAAGCCAATGAACATCCCCACTACTTTCTGTACAATTTTAAAATTGAAAGCACAAAAAAAAGCACTATTTTAGTTACATCACCACTAATTTTAATAATCAGAAACAACTTTAACACATATGCACACAATACTCCATTTATCTGTACTTTCTTCCCCAGATAATCTTCTAAGAAGTAACTCATTTGATCTGAGTTAAATCCACTTAGTGCAATCTGCATGACTGGCCACATTTGTGAAAACCAAAAATTTAAAATTACTAAAAACTTACCATGCCTAATTCATAAAACTTGGCTGTAAAATACTCATATTTGTGTGACCGTATTTGCAGAACTAATTTCCGTAGGGAGTTTCGGGTTTAAGAAGTGTTTGATTTTAACATTTTTGTATTTCATCTGTTACAGGTTTACTTGGTTCTTTGGTTCTTGTTTTTCTTATTGAGCCATATCCAATGTAGCCTAGGCTAACTTCAAACTCATAGCAATCCTCATGTCTCAAGACTGCCAAGTATCAGGATTATAAATATAAAGTGTATTACTGTAAATTCCTTCCATCCATCCACCCACCCACTTATTTATGTATTTATTTATTTTTGGGGCAGGGTCTCACCACGAAGCCGTGGCTGGCCTGAGCCTCCTGGGAGCTGGGATTTAAAGGTGTGAGACTACATACCTTTTACTGTTAATGGTACTGTTTTTTTAGACAGGATTTCATGTAACCTGAGACTCAGAGACAAAGCTAACCTGAACTCCTGATTCTCCTGACTCCACCTTCCAATTCAGAAGGATACACCTGCTTCTGCTTCCTGAGTTCTAGGATTAAAGGGACATACCTCCATGCTCAGCAACTGTAAATTTTAGTTAAGAAGCCTTATTGTTTAAGTCAATGGTTCGCAACCTTCCTAATGCTGTGACTATGTAATACAGTTCTTTCATGTTGTGGTGACCTCAAACCATAAAATTATTTTGATGCTACTTCATAACTGTAATTTTGCTGTTATGAATCATAATGTAAACACTTAATATGCAGGATATCTGATATGTAGAACCCCTGTGAAAGGTGCATTTGAACATCCTCCCACCCCAAACCCTGCAAAAAAGATTGAGATACACAGATTGAGAACCACTGGTCTAAATAAAGTATGGGCATAAAGTTCTTACTTCTGGAGAAGCAACCAGTGCTCCTAATTGCTGAGCCATCTCTCCAGCCCCTCCTTAATCAAAATTTTAAAATCCTAAATCAAGTACTAATCAGCTATCATCCAAAATATTATTATATTAACATAGAAACAATGAAATTATGCTGTTATTTGTTTAGTTGACACTTAGCTAAGAATACCTGTTTTCATTGCAGGCAAGGCACTTATTTTTGTTTTATTTAAGAGGAAAATGGAATCTCTAACCTGACCCTGACAAAAGTAGTATGCACTGTAGGAGGGATTTAAGATAAAAACTGTGTTAAAAAGACTTCAAGACATACCTTAGCTTGCTTTCCCAACATGCACAAAACCCTGGTTTTCCTCCTAAGCACCACAAACATCTCAGCATTCAGGAGGTATAAGACTAGATATTTAAAGTCATCCACAACTATCTAGCTTCAGTTCCAGGCCACTCGAAGCTGCATGAGACCCGTCTTATGAATGTCCCCCTCCTACCGCACTCCCCTCAAAACTATGAAATAAAGCTTTGCTAGGTTTGAGAACCTGTCTCAAAAATAAAATAGGTCATGTATGGTGACTAAATCTGTAATCCTAGAACTTGGTAGGCAAAGGCAAGTAGGATTGCCAAGAGTTCACAGGAAGCATGGGGTATAGGACAAGATCTTGTCTTAAATGAAGACTTTCCTACCTAAATAAACAAGAGGTTTCAAATTTGTATTTTGTCTTCCCCCAACCCCATTAAATATTGTCTGAGCCAAAAACACATGTTGGGCTGGTAGTGTACACCTGTAATCCCAATAATTAGGATGTGGAGACAGGCCAGTCAGAAGTTTATAGGAATTCCAGAAAATCTTAGGGCACAAAACCTTGTTTAAAAACAAAACACCAAAATAAGGTATATTTTAAAAGTTCAAGATCTGCTAAAACATTTTTCTGCCCTGCATGAGCTATTCAGTTATTTGAAATCATAGTTAGAACAAATATTTGTTAATATGATTCAGTTAAATGATTTAAAGGAAAATAAGAAGAACCTCACCCCCAATGGTACTCTCTTGAAATTCATGAAATTGACCCTTTACAAAGCGAAGCACCAAGCTTGATTTGCCAACAGCTGACTCTCCTAAAAGTACCAGTTTGAACTGGCATATTTTATTTCCAGTATTTGGCCCGTTGGGTCTTGTTGCTCCTCGATTAGCCATGTCCAAATTTGAAAGAAGTCCCTAATTTCAGATTCCTAAATGAATTTCCAGGATGCAAGGTATCAATTTTGTTTTCTTTCTGAAGAAAATACCTGTGGAGACATAAACAGTAAACAAATAAATCAAAACAAAGTAAATCAGTATAGGTCACTTTAGTTTAATACAGAGGATTGTAATGACCAATGTCATTAAGTTTATTTAACCACCTTTCAAGGGAAATAATGGTACACGATTTGAGCCTAAAATTGCCTCAAGTTAACCTTCAAAAGGAGGGTGAAAAAGCTAAAGAAAGAGAGGAGAATGATTGGAAGAAAAGTAAAGGAATCTATGTCACGAAAGCAGAACAAGGGCACCCATGACAGAGAGGAAGTGGGTGGGAGAGAAGGACAAGGAAGAGCAGTGGGGGGCCAAGCAAGGAAGAACAAAATATAATGACACAAACGAAAACATCACCCATAACCCACCTCTTTGTATGTTAACCAAGAAGAGTTGAGAAAGAGAAAGAGAAGAGATTAATAAAAGAAGTAAGCTTTAAGGCTGAGGCAGAATCTCAAAGCCACAGATAACATGCAAGACCTAACTGCAAAACAAAAGAGCAACTAACCTTCGACAATTTAACTTTTGAGCTGGGGATTGGTAGAGTGCTTGCCAGGCAAGCAGCAGGCTCTAGGTCCAAAACAATCAAACAATCAAACAAACAAAGAAAAAAGACTTGACTTTGTGCCAGCTAGTATTTTGCATGTTCCTCAACAGTATCAAGCACTATTTTTATAGTTCTTATACATGAGAAAACAGGCACTGAAAGGTTAAGCAACTTCATTGAGATCACATAGCAACTGTGGTGGGACAATCTGAGAGGTCAATCAAGAAGTCAGGTTCTAGGTGCTGGAGAGATTGCAGTTTAGTTTGAGTACTGCAATTCTTGGAGACTGGAGTTCAGCTTATAGGGTGATTCACAACCACCTAGAACACTACTCCAGGTGACATAACATCCTCCTCAGGCCTTCTTGGGCACTGGCATTCATTCACAAGCACATACCTACAGACATATAAACTGAAACCACAAAAATCTTAAAAAAGAAAGGAAAAGAAAGAAAAGAAAAAAAAAAAACAGGTTCTAATGTCATACAACTTGGGTTAAAGTTTTGAAGAAAAATATGCTAGTAAATGGAACAAACCCCAGGGTTTACTATTTTAAAGCCTCCATTAAATGACACATTTTTTCATTTAACGGTAATTCCCACAAACACCAAATATTTTTTTAACTTCCATGTTTCTGTGCCTGGCTGATAAGGATTACTCTATCTGGTAGGATTAGGAGTGATTTACTTATTTATTTAATTTAGGGGTGGTAGCTTTTGGGCTAACAATTTAAGTATTATTTTCTGTTTAGCAATGTATTTGGAAAAAGCTGGCCTAGTGGCAGTCTCCTCCCCTCCTCTTAGAAAGGGTATCATAAAGTAGCATTGAATAGTGTCATACTTCAGGCTCTTAAGATGTGCACAAAGACATCAAGCTTGTTTAAAATCTGAATAGGACTGGTAAATATTTGAAACACCCATTCAGCATATTCACAAATCAACCTTAATAGTTTACTCCAACCTTTTATCAGTATATGGAACCTGGATGAGAACAGGCCTGTAATCCCAGCATCCAGGGAGGTGGAGTTAGGAGGGCTATGAAGTCCTTCTAAGGCTAGCCTGGGCTACATAAAGATCTTGTTTCAAAAAAGGAGAAAGCTCACTGGGTGAGGCACTTGGAGTGTAAGCCTAGGTTTAGACCCTGGACAGCATGTACAGTGAGTAAGTGAGGACCAAGACCTGAGGTTGTCCCTTTGATCTTCACACTAATACTGTGAAATGACCTTCACACAGGAACACATAACACACACACATCACATACATAAACTAAAATAAATGTGGGTTATAAGCTTATTAACATCAAAACATACTAAGGATCCCCCCAAAAAAAACTCTACTCCAAGGCAGCTATAGTTAATTTACACTTCAAGTAAGAAATTTGTGTTCCCCGTAAAATTTGAGTTGATACATGGAACACTCTTTATAATGACAAATTCACTGATAAATATATCCAGGAGATTGTTGTGTTATTTTGATGTTTTAAGACATCTCTATCTAGCCCTGGCTGTCCTTGAACTCACAAAGATCAATCAGTACATATACCTCTGCCTCCTGTTCCTGAATTAGAGGTATGCCCCACCAAGCCCAGTTTAGTTTTTAAGACACCATCTCCTAGCCTGATCTAGTTACCAGCTTTGAAGATTCCCTACCTTTACTAACAAATACTGACACACTTATAGACAAAATGATGTTTTAGCTGCTTCTAACCAACAGCATATAAATACAACTCTCATTCCAGTCTGCAATGATAGAACTTGCCTGTGGTCCTAGCTCTTGGGCTGAGACAGAAGCTTGTCAGTTAGAAGCATATAGCAAGGCCCTGAATCACAACAACAGACACGGTGGTCCAAGATTTTAATTCCGGCACTCAGGAGCGAGAGGGAGGAGAATCAATCTCTGTGGGTTCCAGGCCAGCCTGGTCTAAAAAGCATGTTTCAAGTATTCCAGAGCTATACAGTGACAGCCTGTCTTAAAATAAATAAATAAACTTCACTTTACTTCAACCCACAAAACAAATCAGATTTCGAAGTGTAGTCCCTGCTATGCCAATTTCTGCTTAAGCAAAATTTTAATTTTCAAATTTCTCTATTATATTGTAATAATGCATAGCAACTGTGAGAAGTAAGGCAACATATGAAGTCTCCAATACAGTGCTAAGTACACACTGTTTGATATTGGCAATTAAAATGGCCTCTTGATGAGATAATACCTGTAGAGCAACAAACAGACTGTCATGCAAGCTGAAAAGGCACCAGCACACCTGCAGATACATACATTTTTCAGCTTAAGTATTTCCCAATTGTCCCTTACCTACAAAACAGGAAATGACTTATTGAGGACAAAGCTGGCACTGAATATTTATGGTACTTCCAACATTTCAAGGAAATACCAGATTCTCATAGAAAAAAAAAAGCAAAACTCCTTAACTTGTTTTTTTGTTTGTTTGTTTTTGTTTTTTTGAGAGAGGGACTTGCCACCTAAGAACAGGATAGGTTAGGGATGGCCTGAAACTCTGGATCCTCCTAGCTCAGTTTCCAGAGTGCTGGAATGACAAGTAAGTGCCTCCATATTCAATGTCTTTTAAAGCTCAAAGCTACTGAATCTTTACTTCCAAAGACCTCAAACAGAAAATAAGCCGAATTATAAACATACATAGATTGACCACAATATTATGTTAAAAATTAACTACAAGGGCTGGGAATGAAGCTCTTACACTGTGCCCAGAGGCTCTGTACTCATTACTTGTACTTTGTAATTCCAGAAAAAAAAAAAAAAACCAAAAAAAAACCTTTTGTCTGATATGCATCTTAAATCTTTAAGACAGAAATTATTTTACATAGTTCTTTAGGTAGTATTTGATTCAAAAATTTACTGAGCCCTTAAATTGTGCTAGGCACTGTAATGCGTACTTTGTTCAAAACCCTACGAGTTCAAATCAAGGCAGCCCCGAGTATTCCGATGGGTACTCCAACAGGGTTTTTTTTGTTTGTTTGTTTTGTTTTCATTAGTTACGTGCAGAGCAACTGATTCAGCACTTTGAATCCATTTCAGCAAGGCAGAAACTGTATTTTCCTAAGTGTGACAGTCAGAGCTTTAAGCTTCTGGAAGTGACAGGCCTGGGCTCACCACTTCCCACGAAAGACAAGAGGATGCCATCATTGGGCAAGCCGGGCCAAGGCAGCCAGAGGTAGGCGGAGCTCCCCAGTCCCACCGGCCGTAGGCCTGGGCTCCTGTCGGAAGCACCGGGGAACCCAGGTGCGGCGCCGGGCGAGCAGCCCCGCGAGGCCCCGTGGCCGCGCTCCGAGACCCCATTAACCACCGCCGCGGCGCGGCCCGGCCGGGACGAGGAGCGCAGGGCCGGGCCGGCCGCCGCCGCGGCCCCAGGCGCTTCCCGCGGCGCCATCTTGTGAGGCGAAGAGGCCTCCACCCGCCGCTTCCTCAGCGGGTCCGCGCGCGCCGGCCTCCGGGGCTGCGGGCCCCGCGGCGGCCGGGAGGCCGAGCCCGGCCCGGGCCGTGCCGACGCTCCCCGACGCCGGCTTACCTGGGGCGCGGCTCCCGGCAGCGAGGCCACGCGCGGCCCGGAGATCGGATGCGCCGCAGCGGCGGCGGCGGCGGCTCGCCGCTCCTCACACCGGCCGGCGCGGCCCTCCGAGCGCCGTGCCGCCCCTGCCGGGCTGCGTGTCCGCTCCCGCTCTGCCTCCCGCGCTCCTCCGACGCAGTCGCCGCGCTCGGTTCCGGCTTCTTCCTCCTCCGCGTCCTCCTCCCTCTCCGTCTCCTCCCCTCACGCCGCCCGGCTCCCTCACGAACCAAAACACAAACACTCCGGGGCCGGCGAGGAACTGCTTCCGCCGGCTCCGCCACGTAGCCGCGCGCCGCGAAGCACGCCGTGTGGTCACTTCCGCGGCCGCCCCTCCAAGCGGCCGCACTGGGGCCGCCCACGGGGCGGGGCCCGAGCCACGCGACCTCGGCCAGCGCGACCTGGCCTCCTGCCCTGATGGTCGGCCCGCCTCAGCGCCCCCTCTCGGAGCGGACATCTTTGGCTTCTGGCTGCAAGGCGGGCAGGAGCGTCAGGAGTGAAGGGGGCTGCGTCACGGGTCTTCGCCGGCCCCCTTGGCCCGCCCCACTCACATCCCCGCCTTGGTTTACTGTCCTGGGCCCCGCCCTCACCAGTGCCATTGTTATCTGCCCGGGCGTCGCTCGCGCCGGCTGGGAGGCCTAGGAGGAGCCTGAGGGGCGTGGGCCAGACTTTCGTCACGTGGCTCTCTTCAGAGCCCGCAGAATGCCGAGGGGCGCTGTCAGGCTGGCCATCAGGCGGCCTGTCCTCCCACTGCGGTGAGATTCGGTCTGGGGATTCACTAACAGGCCTCACAACACCGCAGTCGAAACCGTTGTGGTAATGGTTTTACTCTCGCCGGGTGGGATTCACAGCAACTCAATAAAGGGGTTTAGGCCAGGGCTTGTACAGCTCTGGCAATGCCCCTGCCCTCCCGGGAATGGCTGTGTCATGGATCTCACACTTAAGACCCTTAACGTTCAAAAGCTGCCTTTAGACAGCAACCCTCACAGAATAATTCGCTTTTATTGAGAGTTGACCT
The DNA here is from genome assembly GCF_907164565.1 of Psammomys obesus. Taxonomy (NCBI): domain Eukaryota; kingdom Metazoa; phylum Chordata; class Mammalia; order Rodentia; family Muridae; genus Psammomys; species Psammomys obesus. The sequence goes on along the minus strand of NW_026585626.1, from coordinate 12,048,880 downwards.
GTGTTTAGTAAGGCGTGGGAAGGAGCAAACCCTAATAATTAGCGTTTAATCGGAATTTCCCGTTGAATCAAGTACTAAACACTTTGGAGTCTGTCTTTCTGAAATAAACTTACAAGCGATATTAGGATCAGAAATCACCACCCAAGCACCTAAGCCATTGATAAGCACCTTTGCAAACCGGTGCCTAGCACCGCCCCTGGCATTCGGGAGTCCTGCCATGTTTGTGGAATGAATGAGGAAGGCAAATTATTTGGCCAAGATTACAACCTGTTTGATGATACATTCTAACCTACAGCTGGCTCCAGAGCACTAGTTATTAAGATTCCAGTGAACAGCAGCCCAAGATGTTCAAGGCTGCCCACAGCACACCTATTTAAGACATTCTCTTGATCCTCACACTGGCCAGGTGAAAAAACCCACTCCTCAAATTTTGGCACCTGATTCCTTATTCCAAAGGAGCCATTTCCTCATCAGTGTCAGAAGGGACAAAGAGCTCTCTGTGTTGCCTATTAGCAAAGCAAAACAAATGCTGGCCTCCTGGCTCACTCAGTACCTGTGGCTCTTCTCAGCTCTTCATACATCACCTCCTACCCTAAACTTCTCCAGCTCATCGGTTCATTCTTGTATAACCCTATTTCAGTCATACTCTCTTTTGTGTTTCTTTATTGGGCCCCTCTCAGTCTCCTTTGCCCACACTCTTTATCTTCCTTTCTCACTACCTCTACCCAACCCACCGCCAGTTCACTCCGCTGGCCATATTTAGTCTACCACTTTCTCTGTCTGCTCTGGACTTTTCCAGGTGCCTCTGGCTGTACTCTCCCTCATATCTACAATAAAAACCTTCCTTTCAAACATGTCCCGACCTGAGGGAGTTCAGCGGGTTCCTAAAGGGGGTTGGCGGGGGTGGGGGTGGGGGGTGGGGGGGTGGTAGAAAGAATGAGATAGAACAAGAGGTACAAAGAAGAAAGCCAAGTCTGTTTGTCTGATCAAAGCCTCGTTTATTAGATTTAGGGTCCTAGATAACTCTTTCACTAAATAGCTTTAGGTCTCCACTAAATGACCTTTGCTCACTATTTGGCTTTGGCTTCAGTAAATAGCTTTGTCTCCACTAAATAGCTTTGGCTCACTATTTGACTTTGGCTTCAGTAAATAGCTTTGGCTCCCAGCAAAACATACCTTGGAGCAATCATGTCCTCAGTTTACACATCTGGTGCCAAAAATCTTCAATTTATACACATACCACATGTACATGAATGTTTTGATTAGATCCACCTCTAATTCCCTCCCTTCCAAATAATCTCATACTCTACTATGACTTTTCTTTCTTAACTTCAGGTACTAGATTTTCCCCCAAGACTGGATTTCTCTATGTAGCCCTGGCTATTGGAACTCACTCTGTAGGGTGGCCTAGCATTCAGAGATTAGCCTACTTCTGCTTCCTGAGTGCTGGAATTAAGGGCATGCACCACCACTCCCCAACTCATTTTTAATTTTTAAATTTGATTTTATGTATATGAATGCTTTCTTCAATATATGTGACGTCAAAAGAGAGTGTAGAATCTCTGCAATTGGAGTTGTTAAGTACCAAAGAAACTTAGGACAAATGGCTAACTGTGGTGCCTATTAACATTCCAAAGTATCAGCCTGACCTCTAGGTTCACTCGGTATCTGTGGCTACTCTCAGCTCCTTTCACCCTGCACCCTGCCATAAATTTCTCCAGCCCATGGGCTTTGCTTCCTTTCCCCTAGCTTTTGATTATATATATTCATATATATATAATTCTATATATTTATATACATAATCTGTATATAATCCTATATAATCATGCTACTGTGGCCATGTGCTCTCTTGGTTCTCTGCTCTTGGTCCTCTTGCCCCCTCTCTTCCTCATCCTTTTCCTCCTTGTCCTTCCCCTCCTCTTCCTCCTCTCTCCACTTCCTCTCCCCTCCTCTTATAGCCCAGTTCAGTCCACTGGCCATGTGTTGTCCACTGTTTTCTCTTCCTACTCTGGCCTCTTCCAGATGTCTCTGGTTTTACCCACTCAATCATACCTTGGAAATGTCAAGTCCTCATTTCATTCATCTGGTGCCTAAACCCTGGAGGGATATATATAAGCCCCTTCCCAATGGGCTCAGCCTCTTGTAATGGAAGTTTTGGTTTCTTTGTATGTTATGTATGTAAATATGCTTTTGTTTTAATTCCAAGTGTGGGATTTTAGTGGGATTTAGTTTGTCCACGTATGTTAATTGTCTACTGCAGTGCGTGGCTTTTGCCAGCTGGTCACAGCCTTCTACAAGCTGCCCGGAGAGGGGTGTGGTGTGGGACTCTGAGTGTATAAATATGAGAGCAAGAAAGAGACAAAGTGGCGTTTGGTGTGGCGTTCAGTGTTGGCGTGTGGCATGTAGCAGTTTGGAGAGATCAGAGACCAGAGACCTGTGTGGCAGTTCGAGCAGCAGAGAGAAACAATTTCAGGAGGAGCAGCATGGAGGAAGCTGCTAGCTGCATCTGCGGTTGAGAGAGATTGGTATAGAGCACTAAAAGAACCCCTAGACCCTAAGTAGGTGGGAGAAGTAAAGGGGTCTGGGCCTTCTTTTCCCACTAACCTTTTGTCTCTTCTATTTAAGGTTGGGGGGTTGGTGGAAGGGAGGCAGATGCCCAATACCCCAATAAAGGAGAATTTTAAAAATGAGCACTACAGCTTCTCCTAACTGAACCAAGCTGCTGATTTGACTCTCCCAAGGTATATATGGATCATTTGCTTCTTCAGGCTTCTAGCTTCTGCCACCATATTTGACTCTATCTCTCTACTAAGACACTACCCCTCTGCCTTTATGGGAAACCCTCCTCCCCTTTTCCCAAAGCCTTTCCCAGTTCACCTCTTTAGCTGTTTTCTCCTCTCTTCCTCTACTGGTTAAGTGTCACACTAGAGCTGCCTGCTTTGTTTCTGTTGGACAACTACAAAAGACACACCGATTTGCCAGAAAGCTCCCCTTGCCCTATTGGAACTCTCTGTTGAGGGATATTTTTGTGCCTGTGTATACCAATGCTGATTTTTGTACTCAGAGACCTAGTTACAGTCCCGACATTGGCATTGTCATTAAGAAGCATCTCCTGCTTTGGTTTGTTGTAAATAATTGTTCTCCATCGCCTTCTGTAGGCATAAGGTTATTGTGTAATTCAAATTCTGATTTCTGTACCCCCTCCCCCATATCTGGTTGCAATTCTTGTTCTGAGAGAAGGGGAGTCACCATGAGGACACAGATGGAGAAGAAATAGTCAGGATAAGACAAAAATGACAGGTAATGGGGCCACATGGTTGGAAAGTAGGCAAGGCAAGCATAATCAGGAGAAAAGAGCTCAGTATCTGCCCAGCTATCGTGCCTGAAGCTTTTAATAAATATGATATGTCTCCATGTCATTATTTGGGAGATAGGGTATGCATAGAAATCTGTACATTTAACACCTCTTCTCTGTGATTTGTACATTTCTCTCTGACAAGTCTCTCAGTCTACTCGTGGATGCTCCTGATTGAAATTATTCTCACCACAACACTTTTCCTCCTCTCCTCCCTTTGTTCTCAGCTCCTCCCTGAAGCTTCCTTGTCTCTCTCCAGGAGCTGAAGCCCTGGAGTTTCTCTGTATTCTCCTGGGCCCTCTAGCGGAGCTCCTGCTTGTTTTCCCTTTAGCATACCCTCCACATCAGAACTACCTGCTCCATCTTTCCTTCTGCCTCACTAGGCCTATATATCATCCTTTACTCGTCCTCATCTCCCCCAGGAGCTGCCTGCTAAGTCCCACAGCTTCCTTATACCTTACACCCTCTACAGTATTGGAACCCTCCCTCTGTTGGAGTTTCTGTCTGTGATCCCATCCTTTCTTTCTCTCAGAACCCTCCAGGAGGTTCTGCAGCTTCTCTATGTTCTCCTGGGCCTATGTGATACAAAAATCTTCCCTCCGGTGGAGTTCCTGCTTGGAACCTAACTGTTGTCCCTCATGGTGACTCTGTTCTCTGTCTATCAGGTCCCTCTTGGAGTTTACTGGAACCCTCCGCTGGGCAGAGTTCAGTTTTTGATCCTTTCTCCTTTCCTTTTCAGACTCAGTTCCCTCCACAGACTAAAAGATTTCATTAAAGCCTTATTATGTTACTATTGCAAACAGTTTGGCCTCAGCACAGCTTTCTCAAAAATGGCACACTTGATTTCAAATTCTCTCAAATTAATAACTTCTGTTAGTATACAAATGACCCCAAAATCTTTTATATCTAAACTTTATTTGCCTTACTCTTCCAAAAGTCTCTTATCTCTAAGCTTTTTCAATTTTCTACTCTAGAAAATATTTTATCTCTACTATTTCTTTGCTCTCTGCTCTCAAGAAATCTTTTATGACTATTATGTAAACTCTTTATCTCAGGATTTGTAAGTTCATTGAGTATGGTTTAAAAAAATCCATAGGAAAAATTAGTTTCAAATTTGTAACAAAATGTTGATATTTTAAAAAAAAATCTATACATAGGTAACCTTAATTTGCCACAGCATACTATGTATGTGATTCAATTCTTGTTTAGAAAAATAGACCTGTTTACTAAATATGAGTTGGATTCAACTCTTGCATAGGGAAATAAATGTTTTTAAATAGCAGCTGTGTGGCTTGCCTCCATCTTGATTGATAACCTCATCAGGATGGAAGCAACCATGTGACTGGAAGCAATCTTTATTGAGGTTAAAGGAAAGTCCATGAAACTTTACCACCATCTTGATTAAATGACCACATAATATAAACTAACTAAAGAAACAATTATAAAACTTTTTAGTCCTACTGAGCTCTCTTATCATTGCATCTTCTTTTTAGACTAAGGGGCAACAGCATGTCCCCAAAATGTTTTAGATTAGGAAGGATTTTTTTATGATAATAAATTTCCAAGGTTATATAGGTATAGTCAGGTTAACAGAAACCAACTTAGAGATGTATGTCTAACTACTTACATCTTTGCTCACTGTTCAAGACCAAAATTCTAGAAAATTTTAAATGAGGAGCAACATATGTTTGATTAGGTACTTTTAATTAATAAGGTTTATAAATTCTTAAGGTTTACTCAGGTTAACAGTAACTGACTTGAAGATGTATATTTAGCCTTTTTGTCTTTGCTAAATTTAAGCTTCAGTTATTTGGATTAACTGAGAAATCCAAGAAACTGTGATATTCAGTAAAAATACACCGTGAAAAGATTAGAAAAGTGAAGTTCCCAGTGTCTTAATGGCCTGTGTTTATGGCTTAAAGTTTTATTGTATGCTAAAGGATCTTCAATTAAATCTTCAACTCCAAATTTGTAAGGCTGAAACTTAACAGGGATAAAGTTGTAAAATCCTAACCTTATAAAATCTACTAACTTGTAAACTGTTAAAGATAATTAGGATATGCAAGTTAATAGTCACCTTATAAATGGTCAAATTCTTTAATATGCTCAGAACTATGTTTGAGGTCACACTATATACAAATGTAATTTATTTTACAGGGACAAGCCTTCTGTTGTATTTTCAAGGTTAAGCAAGTAATTAAAAACAAGTTTTGTTTGTTTGCAGTTTGTTTTTTAAATCAGGTATAGTCAGTGGTCCTCAAACTTCTCAGAGATCTTCTGAATATGGTCTTTAACATGTTTACACATCCTGGGGTAGAAATGCAAGCTCCTAGAGACAACCTTAAGGTTTCTAAAGAAGACAATGAGGCACAGATGATTCTGAATGAACTGAGGACATGGCTGTTCCAGTGTATGGCTGAGAAGGATTTTATTGTAGATATAAGGTAAAGTACCGTAGAGGCACCTACAAGAGCACAGAGCAGGAAGAGAAAGAGGTAGGCTGAACATGGCCAGCAGACTGACCTGGGCCATGGTGGGGAGGAGGGTGACAGGAAGACAGAAGAGAGACTGCAAAGAGAACCAAGAGAACACAGAGCTAAAATGGCAGTGCTATACAAGAGTCAGAAGCTGGAGGAAGGGAAGCAAAGCCAATGGGCTGGAGAGGCTTAGGTAGGGGTCGGGTGAGACAGGAGCCACAAGTACTGAGTTAACTAAGCGTATGCTTTGGTATGCTAATAGGCATCTCAGCTATTTCCTAGGTTTATTTTGGACTTGACAGACTCCACCTGGATTCTGGTGATGTTAATCACTGGGCAAATAGCTGTCCCATGCCTGGCCTGCCACCAGGGCCCTGCCCAGACTGTGGACAATGTTGGGTTGACTGACTACTTCACCAAGTTAGGTCAGTTTTCCCAGATTCCTCCTCCACAAGAAAATCTCTCAGAGCTTCTGGGCCTGGCACCTGAAGGCCAATGCTGTCCTGTGTGACAGCTGAAGACTGACAAACTCTGTCCCAATGAAACCATCTGGGAACATAGGGTAACTGTGTAGGTAGTGGGTAAGTCTCTGTCATTTTAGTTGATACACAGGCCATTTAGATTGTACTTCCTGCTCTAATTCATCCTTCTCACATCTCTGATGGTGTTGATAGCTAACTGTAGCTTTATCCCTTAACAACAGCAAGCAAACTAGTGTCTCTCCCCAAGGCTGAAGCTGCCTGGCCAGTTAATTTCATATGCCATGACTTGCTTTTCTCAAGGGCTGTTAGGTCTCCAGCTGAGAGTGAATAGAGGTTTCAATGTAATTTTGTTACTATTTCTTTGTTTACAGGAACTTCCTTTGCAATGTCTACTCTTAGTGTTAATCAGTTATATTTCATGATAAATAATTAGACAGAAAGAAAAGGTTTGAAGTTTATGTAAGTTGTGACTGTCTAAGAAAGTCAAAATTTATGGTGTGTAAATGTAAGTTGTAAAGATCTGAAGACGTGAAAGCTTAAGTAGTTAGGGTCCAAGCAAGTGATTTAAAGTATGTAAAAATTTTGGAATATTTCAGATTCTTTCTCTTTAATGCTATTATTATACTACAATTTCAAAAGTTGGGAGTTTTAACATTAATCAATAGAGTTCTGATAATCTATTAGTCATGCTGGTACTATTATCATAGTCCCAAGCTCAAAAATTCAAATTCCCTTTGCTTGTCTTCTCATCATGCTGTACACATCTCTGTCCAATGTGCATTTCTGGCCCTCTGGAGAAAAGAGAGTTCATGTTTTTTAACACAAAACTGTAGCTTTTGCTATAACTCAAAGGTGTGAGCCTACTGCTTTTCTACAATGTAGATTTCAGTACAGATTATAAATAGTGATAATGCTTTGTTTAAAACTTTTATCTCTTTTTGTAAACTTAAAATTCTTGTAAGTCAGGGAGTCACAAGTTGGATCCATCTATCACAGGTCAAACAGACTCCAGGTAAGTGCTACTGTCGATCAACAGCCTAAGCTTCCCTGCCTACTACCTATTTCTGAAGGTGGTTCTCTCTCTCCCTCTCCCTTTACCCCACAACCCCTCTGCTTCTCCTAGTCTTAGGACTACTTACATATCCCCAACTCCCAGGACCACAGGTCTGGAAGTTTCAAGTGTAAACCTAAAATAAAGGTTTTTCTGTAAGCTCCTTAACTTTACCTTCTGTCCTCAATCTATATTTCTCCCAACAAATTTTTGTTTGTTTTGTTTATTTTTTTCTTTTTCTAGACAAGGTTTCTCTGTGTAGACAGACTCTACACAGAGTCTACACTCTTTTCTGTGTAGTCCTGGACTTTCTTTGTAGAATAGGCTAGGCTCAAACTCACAGAGATCTGCCTGCCTCTGCATCCTTGAGTGCTGGGATTACAGGCGTGTGCCACCATTCTCGGCCCCAGCGGATTTCTTATCAACTGAAGTCACTAAAATCAGAACCATCAGTTTCTGCACTTGCTGGATGTAAATTGGATTCTTCTGACAAGTTTCCAGCTATCTTGAACTTCTGACTTGAACCAGCCCTTCCAGACTGCTCCAAAGCTGCCTTTACTTGGCTAGTCCCCAGGTAGGTAGTTCCACAAAAGTTGGGCAGCTAGTAAAACAGCCTTCTCTCTCTTCCAGGCTTTTGAGCAATATTCCAGCCTTCCTGGGTTCCTGACAATGACAGCCTATTCCAACTAAGAAGCATAAGAGATTTCATCATACCAAAAAGGCTGGAATGTCAGGTCCCAAAGAGACTTAGGACAAGTGACTAAATGTGGTGCCTATTAGCATTCCAAAGTGTCAGCCTAGCCTCCAGGCTCACTTAGGACCTGTAGCTTCTCTCAATTTTCCTCACACCCAGCCCCACCCAAACCCATCTAGCCTGCTTTGTTTCCCTTCCCATAGGTTGTTCCTTTTTAAAATTTTTGTTTTTCAAGACAGGGTTTCTCTGTCCATAGATCTCTGTAAACCAGGCTGGCCTTGAACTCACAGAGATACACCTGCCTCTCCCTCCCAACACCTGGCTTTCCCTAGCTTCCTGTCCTATATAACCATGCCATTTTGGCCTTATGCTCTCTTGGTTCTGTTGGTGCACTGCAGTTGGCTCTTAGTCTGCTTGCTCTCTTTCTTCTCACACCTCTTCCTCTCTCTCACTTTCTCCCTCTCTCTCCTGGTCCAGTTCATTCTATGACCATGTTTTGCCCACTATTTTCTCTCGCTGCTCTGGACCCTTCCAGATGCTTCTGGCTGTACTCTTCCTCATATCTACGATAAAAACCTTCTCCACCATACCTAGGAGTGGACATGTCCTCATTTTATTCAAGTTCAAATGTGAGCCAACATATAGGTTCTGGGAATTGTACTCCAGTCCTCTTCAAGAACAAATACTCTTAACTTAAACATTGAGCCATCTCTTAAGCTCCCTGAGTCCACTTTGTGCTACAAGTATGTGTATAGGTTTAGGATCATCTTCTAGAACATGGACAGCCTATAAGAGACATCAAAAGAAAATGACTTTTTCTTCTGCAGCTGTAAGTTTTACAGTAGCTCATCAACTATGATTAGAACTTCATGAGTCTGTCCTCTATTAATGCTGGACTTTTGGCTGGACTGATCTTGTTAAAGGTGTTGTGCATGCAGTCATAGCAGCCATGAGTTCATTTGTCATCTCTGTCACCGTCTGGAAAACCCTGTTTCTTTGACATGAACCTGGGCAGAGGTATCCTGTGGTTGCTCATTCCATATTGTGCAATGGAGATGATTTGAATACTTGAACAGCCAGTCTTTCAGATCAACTCCCCACTTACTAAAATGGCAGAATGTGTCATCTGTGGCAATTTATCCCTAATGGATTGTTCTAATATATTAGTCATGTTAATATCCTGTAAACAACCATAGGATGAATCAGGAAATAGATATGTCACATCAGTTTTGTCATATCAACAACATATCCCAAGACCTATTTTCTAAACTTGCATTCACTTAGTGACACATTAACAGTCATCTAGTCTTGGAACTTACTACGTCATCTTTTTTAATCCTTTTTCTTTCCCTCATAAAGCATTCTCCATTTTATCACTAAAATGTATATAATGTCCAAACTCTGTCTAATTCCAATATGTGGTCCATGATGGTGTGTTCATGTAACTGGAATTAACACATACTCATGACTTCTAAGGCCATTCCTTACATATCTGCCAGTCACTTTCTAATTCAAAAATGTTTGACAATATCTTAGAAATTGCTAATAGAGTCAATTCTTAAACTCTGATTTCAACTTGCATTTTCTTCATTCTATTTTTTTATTTTAAGTTAATTTAGTGTCTGTGTTAGAACATGCCAGCCATGGATGCATGTGTGGAGATCAGATGACATCCTACAGGAGTTGGCTCTCTTTACTATGTGGGACCTGGACATTGAACTTAGGTCATCAGGCTTGGTGGCAAGTGACATTATCCCCTGAACCATTATGTCAGCCCTCTTTTATTGTATCCCTATACCTTCTATCTCCCCAGACTTGCTTTGTTTTTATCATGTATTTCAATTCTTTGAATATGTACCCTATTCTCCTGTCAATATGGATCACTATTGCTGTCCATCATTACTGGTCTAACTCAACCAGTATATCAGTTCCTTAAGACAGCATCCAAGGAGATTTCTATTGGACTTCATTATCATTATCTTAATCTACATAAAGAAAAACTCATTATAAAGACTTATTCTTTATAATGATTCTAAAGTCTGCCACATTTTATAGTTAGCCTTTCCTTAGCCTTTCATTTCCTTAGGATTATAACGTTTTTAATTATCATACCCTTCAGCTACTTTATTATGTATTATTTTATATTTATTATTTTAGGTTCTGATTTAAAATACTGATTTAAATCTGATTTAAATAAATTTAAATACTGATTTAAATAAATTCTGATTTAAAATTGTACAATGCATATATACATATATACATACATACATAGATATGGCTCCAGAAAAATTTGTGAACTTAATTTCATTTAAAATGATGACTATTGACTGGTTATGGTGGCATATACCTTTAATCACAGCACTCCAGGCCAACTAGGGCTTGTTGTGGATATATACATGTTTTTGTTTTGGCCCCAGGTGTAGGATATGGGACTGGTTCAGATGGTCCACAGCAGGAAAACTATTTGCCTCGTGTGGCCTCTGAGAGGAGCTTTTTACCAGCTGCAGATAGTTTAAATCTGAGGACTCTGGAGAGAGAATAAATGCCAGAGCCAGAGAGTATAGAGCTCAGAGAAAGAATAATGCTGTTCCAGCTTCCCCCTTGCTGCTCCTGGTTGCTGTTGTGAGACAAGAAGTTGAAGATCTCCTGAAACAAGGATTGGACTAGTCCCAAGGAACCTGCCGATCCTAGCCAGCAAGAAGCAACTAAGAGAACTATCACTAATCCTTTCTCTCTCCCTACCTGCTGTTGGGGTGTTGGGAGGGACTGGGGTGGAGTAGGGAGAAGAAGATATAAGATAAGTAAATAAAAGAGTTGTGTTTTTTTTTTGTTTGTTTGTTTTGTTTTTTAAGTACACCAACAAGGGCTAAATAATGAGACCCTGTTTAAAAAAAAAAAGGGAATGTTGAGTGGACAGTTGTATGTCGAGAAGCCCATACTCACTCTTGGGTTTGCTTTACTTTCCACAGCCCTTCTTCAGCAAACTTATCTGTCTTCTGAGTGCTTCTCTTTTTCTTAACCACTGTGCTTGAGCCCACCTCTCCCATAAAATAAAAAAGCATGATGAATGTTACTTCATAGAACAAAGAGGTGGCTTAGCATGTAAATGCCTTTGCTGCTAAGCTTAACCACCAAAGTTTGAGCCTCAGTCCCTACATGGTAGAAGAGAACTAACTCTCAGAAGTTGTCCTCTGCCCTTCACATACTCACCATAACATTTCTATGCATTCTACCCCAAAAGAAATACATGTTTTAAAATATGCATTAAAAATTGTAAAAATCTCACAAATAACATGATAGATGCTGAAGTTTATGAATTACTACAATTCTTTTATTATTCTAGACCAGTAATTTTCAACCTCCCTGATGCTGTGACCCTTTAAGATAGTTCCTCATATTGTGGTGACCCCCAACCATAAAATTATTTTTGTTGCTACTTTGCCACTGTTACAAATAATTATGTAATTATCTGTGTTTTTTGATGGTCTTAGGTATCCACTGAAAAAAGGTCATTTGACTCACAAAAGGGTCGTGACCCACAGGTTGAGAACCACTGTTCTATTGGAAAGTATTGTTTTTTTCATTCATTTCTATCTGCTGATTTTGCCTTTTAATTCTTTATTAATGCACTCCATATTTACCAGTTATCTACTTGGAAGTGCACTGACCAACTGGCTAGTCCTGCCAAGAATCTAGTATTTAGTTTTACTGGTGGTACCAGAGACTTCCACGTTTCTCATGGGCTCTGTCTAACTGTCACCTTAAAGAAAATGAAATGCCATAATAATGCTTTGCTGTTGGGTTGCCACCGATACCATGCCCACCTTTTTTTCTGACCACAAATAACTGAGAGAACTGAAAATTACCTGTATTTTAGTGTTTAATATGGAATTCTACTATTTAATAGAATTTGTTAAAGCAAGATACAAAATGGATGGGCCTTGATACAGCTGGAATGACTTAAAATACGGTGTAGAATATGCATATTGCCTTCCATTCTCCAGACACGCTAGCACAAATTCCAAGTGTCTGGGCTTTTATCAAGTACTCACAGCTTCTGTATCATCTACTTCTTGTCAAGGAATCTTTTTTTATTTTTTATTTTATTTTATTTTATTTTATTGTTTTAAGACAAGGTCATACTATGTAACTCTGGCTATTCTGGAACTTGCTATATAGACTAGGCTGCCATTTAACTCATAGAGATACACCTGCCTCTTCTTCCCAAGTGCTAGGAATATAGGTAGGTACCACTATGCCTAGTTTCTTTAACATATTTTCACTCCTTGTTTAGCTGGAGAACTAATTTTTGCACATATGCAAATGGATAGTTGCATTTATTTTTGTTGTTTGGAAACTGTTTTGACTATGTAGCCAAAGTTGGCCCCAACACTCAAGATTCTCCTGCCACTTACTTCCAGTACTGAGATTATTAGATATGTGTTGCCAGGCCAATTCACATTTATAATCACTGTTTGTTTATACATGTTAAGACAGACTCAAGTGCATAGCTTATACTGACCTGAAACTCCCCAACTTTCTCCTGTTTTTACTTTGACAGAGCTGAGATTAAAGGTATGAATCATCATACCTATTTTTTTATTTTTTTTGTGTGACAGTGGTAATTGAGCCCAGGATCTTTCACATGCTAGGCTAACCCTTTTTAAATTTTTTTTTAAATTTGATTTTTCAAGACAGGGTTTCTCTGTGTAGCCTTTGCTGTCCTGGACTCACTTTGTAAACCAGGCTGACCCTGAACTCATAGCAATCCATCTGCCTCTACCTCCCAAAGTGCTGAGATTAAAGTCATATGCTGCCATGCCTGGATCGCCTTTGTTTACTTTTATTATTTTGATGTAACTTTTTTTTTTTTCTGGAGACAAATGGCATGGTGGTTAATATAAATTGTCAAGGAGACAGGATCTGGAATCATCTAGGTGACATGGATATACACCTATAAGGGACTATCTTAAGTTAGTTGATGTTTGAAGATCTACCCTATATATTTTGGCATCATTCGTAAGCCACATAAAAAGGAAAAAGCATTTTGAGCACCAGCATGCATCACTCTCTGTTTTAGTTGTTTTTCTACTGTGATAAAACAGCCTGATTGAGTCCCTTATAAAGAAAAAAAAATTAGTTTGGGGCTTTCAATTCCAGAAATTTAGAGTCTGTGACTCTATAATCACCATGATCATTGTGGTAAGGTGCATGGTAGCAGGCAGGAAGACATGGTGCTGGGGTCGTAGCTTAGACCTCAAATCTGATTCATAGAACGGAGGCAAAAGAATGATATGGTGCTTGAAACCTCGAAGCCCACCCTGAGCCAAGCTAAGCTGAATGATACATCTCCTCTAATTACACCACACCTCCTAATTCTTTCCAAAGGGTTCCAGCAAACGTATTTGCCTGTACCACACTCTCTTCTTCCTGACTGTGGGTGTAATAAAACCAGCTATTTCAAACTCCTGTGCCTTGATTTTTTTTTTCTACAATGGTCATACCCTGACCTGTGGTTCAAAAGAAACACTCCCTTCTTTAAGTTTCTTGTGCCAGATATTTTATTTATTTATTTATTTATTTATTTATTTATTTATTTATTTAATGTGCATTAGTATGAAGGTGGCAGATCCCTTGGAACTGGAGTTACAGACAATTGTGAGCTGGCATATGTGTGATGAGAATTGAACCTAGGTCCTTTGAAACAACAGACAGTGCTCTTGACCACTGAGCCATCTCTATAATAAAATAAAGCTATTTTATTATAGCATTGGAAAAAGTAACTAATACATTTAACTTTATAAGCCAGAAAACAAAGCCATGACAGAAAGAGGCTATTAATGCTTGAGTTGGGGGCTAAGGAGATGGTTCAAGCATGAGGGTATGCGTTCTAATACCAGCACTCAAAAGTAAAAAGCTGGGCTTTTTGCACATTTGCCTGTAACTCTAGCACCAAGGGAAGCACAAACAGAAAGATCCTAGAGCTTACTGGCAGCCAACCAAGTTTCAGGTTCAGTGGGAGAGCCAGTCTAAAAGGCATAAAGGAGTGATAAAGCAGGGCAGCTGATGTCCTTCTCTGGTCTCCATGGATACCCACTTAATGTTAAAGTTTATGCTTAGTAAGAGCCAGGCCTTGAGTTCAATTTCCAGCGCCAAAAATTAGGTTTTATCTCAAATGTCATTTGCTGTGAGGGCTACTAAACCCATGAGGTCCTATGGTGCTCCATGTAAAGCTTTCTGTTTTATTCATAATTCTTAGACTGTCTGAAGTGCCTTTATTGGTTTAGTTGGTATTTTCCCATTTCTCCTAGAATATAAATCCTATGAGACAGTGTTAATATTCTCTTGATCCCCAGTACTGACAAAAGTTGGGAATCAAGACATATAAAATGAATAATGAATGAATAGAATGAATGAATACATGACGCCTTATATTAGTATATATTGAGTTACATACTATCAAGTCATCTACAGAATGTAAAGGGAGAACACATATAAATGCTCTAGAAAGTTCTGGAATAAGAACCAGGAATGGAGTTTCATAGCTTAAATCCCAGCTCTTGGGAGGCTGAGGTAGGAGAATCTAGAGGTCAAGGCTACTCTCAACTATGTATTGAATTCACTTGCCTGAGCTGATTGAAACTCTGTCTCAATGCTGGACAGTGGAGGTGCATACCTTTAATTCCAGAACTTGGGAGGCAAAGGTAGGGGCAAATCTCTGAGGTTCAGGCCACCCTGATCTACAGGTTTCAGGACAGCTTGAGTTATACAGACAAAAACTATCTCAAAAAACCCAAAACCAACCAACCAGACAAAAAAGAAACCTTATCTCAAAAACCAACAAAAAGATGGGAAAGGCTGGGAAGATGGTTTAGTGGTTAAGGCACATACTATTGTTTATTTTATTTTTCCCCTTTTATTGAAAATAGAGTCTTTGAACTTGCTCCAAGCTCCATCTACAGAGTGCGCTCCATTTCCTGGGACTAGAAACTACTACAGAATGGCAGGTGAGAACTCTCCCCCATCTCCTGGTCTGCTAAAGCCACTGCAGAGGCCTAGAGGCCCAGTCTGCTTCAGGCCATCTGTGCCAACCCTTCCCATTCCCCAGTGTGCTTCAAGCTCCATCTATGAGGTGTGCTCCATTTCTCGGGACTAGCAACCACCCAGGGATAAGCACAGTATAACCCTCTCCCAACTCCTGGCCTCTTAGAGCCAGGCTGCACAGGCATACTCTGCCCTGGGCCATCTGTACCCAATCCCACCAAGCATCATCTTCAGGGCCACTCCATTTCCCGAGCCACATCTCCACCTGCATTCTTAGAGACGGGCAACCATCAGGGAATAGCAACCATTAGGGAGCAGTAGAGACTGGCATCCATCAGGAACCAACAGCATCCTGCATGCCCCAATTTCTGGTCCCCATCTCCACCTACAGCCCCAAAGACTGGCCACCATCAGAGACTAACCCAGAGATCTGCTACCTCACAGAAAAAACAGAGGACTGGTACTGTCCAAGACAACCAACTATACCTACAGTCCTAGAGGTCAACTACCATCAGGCACCATTAGACTTGCTAACACCAGGGACAACCAAATGGCTAGAGGTCAGCATAAGAACACAGGCAACAAAACACAGGGCCATATAGCACCACCAGAATCCAACTATCCTACTTTAGCAAGACCCGGATACCCTAATACTCCTGAATTGCAAGAAAACAATCTTAAATCTGATGTTATGAAAATGATAGAGGCCTTGAAAGAAGAAAATAAATCCTTTGAAGAAATACAGAAAAAATACAATCAAACAGGTGAAGAAATTTAATAAATCCCTTAAGGAAATAGAGTCATATGGGAGAAAGAAATGAATAAAACTGTCCAAGACTTGAAAATGAAAATAGATATGATAAAGAAAACACAATCTGAGGCAATCCTGGGGATGGAAAACCTAGGGAAGAGAAGAGGAACTACAGACATTAGTATCACCAACAGAATACAAGAGACAGAAGAGAGACTTTCAGGTGTAGAAGTTACGATTGAAGAAATTGATACATCAGTCAAAGAAAATATTAAATCTAAAAAGTTCCTGACACAAAATATCCAAGAAATCTGGGACACTCTAGAAAGACCAAATGTAAGAATAATAGGAAATGAAGAAGATTCCCAGCTCCAAGGACCAGAAAATATTTTCAACAAAATCATAGAAGAAAACATCCCCAACCTAAAAAAAAGAGAGATGCCTACAAATGTACAAGAAACTTATAGAACACCAAATAGAATGAACCAGAAAATAAAATCCTCCTGCCACATAATAATCAAAACATTAAATGTACAGAACAAAGAAATAATATTAAGAGCTGCAAGGGAAAAAGGCCAAGTCACATATAAAGGCAGACCTATCAGAATTATACCTGACTTCTCAGCAGAGACTCTAAAAGGCAAAAGGGTCTGTACATATATCCTACAAGCACTAAGAGACCACAGATGTCACTGCTGACTAATATACCCAGCAAAAATTTTAATTACTATAGATGGAGAAAACAAGATATTCCAAGATAAAACCAAATTTAAACAATATTTATCCACAAGTCCAGCCCTACAGAAGATACTAGATGGAAAATTCCAATCCAGAGAGCCCAGCTACACCCACAGAAACACAGGAAATACATAAACCCACATCAGCAAAACCAAAAAGGGAAGCATGCATACATCACACATATATCCTCTACCACCACCAACATCAAAATAACAGAAATTAACAATCATTAGTCATTAATATCACTTAACATCAATGGACTCAATTCCCCAATAAAAAGAAACAGGCTAACAGAATGGATGCGAAAATAAGATCTATAAACCTGCTGCATACAAGAAACATACCTCAGCAATAAAGACAGACATTATTTCAGAATAAAGAGCTGGGAAAAGATTCTCTAATCAAAAGGACTGAAGAAGCCATCAGGAGTAGCAATTCTAGTATCTAATAAAATATATTTTCAACCAAAATTAATCAAAAGAGATGGAAAAGGACATCTCATATTAATTAAAGAAAAAAATCACCAAGATGATGTCTCAATTCTGAACATTTATGCCCCAAATGCAAGGGCACCCACATTCATGAAATGAACACTGCTAAAACTTAAACCACACATCAAACCCCAAACATTAATAGTGGGAGACTTCAACACCCAACTCTCACCAATTAACAGATCATCAAGACAAATTAAACAGAGAAATAATGGAATTAACAGACATCATGAATAAAATGGACCTAACAGATATCTACAAAATAGTTTACCCAAACACAAAAGAATATATAGTCTTTTCAGAACTTCATGGAACTTTCTGCAAAATTGACTATATACTTGGTCACAAAGCAAGTCCCAACAAATACAAGAAAATCAAAATAACCCCTTGTATCCTATCAGACTACCATGGATCAAAGCTGGAATTCAATAACAACAGAAACAGAGAAAACCTACAAACTCATGGAAACTGAACAACTCTCTACTCAGTGACCACTGGGTCAGGGAAGAAAGAAATTAAATCTTTCTAGAATTTAATGAAAATGAAGCACAACATTCCCAAACTTATAGGACACAATGAAAGCAGTGCTAACAGGAAAGTTCACAGAATAAGTGTCTTCATAAAGACATTGGAGAGTTCTCATACTAGCAACTCAAAAGCACTCCAATAAGCCCTAGTACAGAAAGAAGCAGACACACCGAAGAGGAGCAGACAGCAGGAGATAATCAAATTCAGGGCTGAAATTAATAAATTAGAAACAAAGAACAATACAAAGAAGCAATGAAAACAAGAGCTTGTTCTTTGAGAAAATCAACAAGATAGACAAGCCTCTAGACAAACTAGCTAAAAGACAGAGATACAATAACCAAATTAACAAAATCAAAAATGAAATGGGGAAAGAACAACAGACACAGTGGAAATCCAAATAATCATTAGGTCTTACTTCAAAAGCCCGAACTCCACAAAATTGGAATATCTAAAAGAAATAGACAATTTATTTGAAAAATTTCACTTACCAAAGTTCAATCAAGAGCTGTTTTAAACATTCCTATAGTCCCCCCCCCAAAAAAAAACATAGAAACAGTCATCAAAAGTCTTTCAACCAAAAAAAAAAAAAAAAAAGCCTAGGATGAGATGGTTTTAACATAATTCTACAAGCCTTTCAAAGAAGAGCTAATACCAATTCACCTCAAATTATTCTACAAAATAGAAACTGAAGGAACATTACCAAACTCATTCTATGAGGCCACAGTCACTCTGATACCTAAATCACACAAAGACTCAACAAAGAAAGAAAATTTCAGACCAATTCCCCTCATGAATATTGATGCAAAATACATGCACACCAAATTCAAGAACACATCAAATACATCATCTTCCATGAGTAGGCTCATCCCAGGGATGCAGGGATTCATGTGTTCAACATATGAATCCATCAATGTGATCCTTTATATAAACAACCGGAAAGAAAAATAATCATATGATCGTCTCATTAGATGCTGAAAAAGCCTTTGACAAAATCCAACACCTCTTCATCATAAAAGTCTTGGTGAGATCAGGGATAGAAGGCCCATACTCCTAACATAATAAAAGCAATATATAGAAAGCCTATTGGCAACATAAAATTAAATAGAGAGAAATTCAAAGCGGTCCCACTAAATTCAGAGATGAGCCAAGGCTGTCTACTTTCTACATATCTTTTCAATATTACTTGAAGTTCTAGCTAGAGCAATAAGACAACTAAAGAAGATTAAGGGGCTACAAATTGGAAAGGAAAATGTCAAACTTTCACTATCTATGGATGATATGATAGTATACATGAGAAACCCCCAAAATTTCACCAGAGAACTCTTACCACTGATAACACCTTCAGCATAGTGGCTGGATACAAAATTAACTGAAAAATATCAGTAGCTCTCCTATGTACAAATCATCAATGGACTGAGAAAGAAATCAGGGAAACAAAACCCTTCATAGTAGCCACATAAATATATCTTGTTGTAACTAAAACAATAAGCAAGTGAAAGACTGTATTATAAGAACATGCTCATGAATTGGTAGGATTAACATAGTAAAAAAAAAAAAAAAATGGCCATCTTACAAAAAGCAGTCTGTAGACCGAATGCAATTCCCATCAAAATACCAACACAATTCTTTACAGACCTCGAAAGGACAATTCCCCTTAAAAAACAAAAACAAAAACAAAAACAAAAAAACCTTTATTATATATATATAATGTTCTGTCTAAATGCCAGAAGAGGGCACTATATCTCATTATAGATGGTTGTGAACCACCATGTGGTTGCTAGAAATTTGTATTACAGACCTCTGGAAGAACAGCCAGTACTCTTAACCTCTAATTTAATACGAGAAAACAAAAAATAGGCAAAGCAATCCTATAGAATGAAAGAACTTCTGGAGATAGTATCTCCATCCCTGACTTCAAGCTATACCTCAGAGCAACAGTAATAAAAACTTCATGGTACTGGCATAAAACCAGACTGGTTGATCCATGGAATTGAATAGAAGACCCAGAAATAAACCCACATATCTAGGAAACTTGTTTTTGACAAAGAAGCAAAAGCCGTATAATAGAAAAAAGAAAGCTTCTTGAACAAATGGTGCTGGTCTAACTGGATGTCTACATGTAGAAAAATACAGATGGATTCATATTTGTCAC
This sequence comes from Psammomys obesus, assembly GCF_907164565.1. Classification (NCBI taxonomy): domain Eukaryota; kingdom Metazoa; phylum Chordata; class Mammalia; order Rodentia; family Muridae; genus Psammomys; species Psammomys obesus. The sequence continues at coordinate 12,029,117 of NW_026585626.1, read as the reverse complement.
CCTGCACAAAACTCAAGTCCAAGTAGATAAAAAACCTCAACATAAAAACAGAAACACTAAATCTATTAGAAGAGAAAGTGGGGGAGGGGCCTTGAACTCACAGGAAACAACTTCACACAAAGAATACCAATAGCTCAGGCTCTAAGATCAACAATTAATGAATGGGTCCCTTTGAAACTGGAAAGTTCTGTAAGTCAAAGGACATTGTCGACAGAGCAAAATGGCAGCCCACAGACTGAGAAAAGATCTTCATTAACCCTGTATCGGACAAAGGGCTAATATTGAAAATATATAAATAATCCAAGAAATTAAACACCAACAAACCAAATAATACAATTAAAAATGTGGTGTAGAGCTAAACAGAGAATTTTCAACAGAGGAATCTTAAATGACTGAGAAGCACTTTAAGAAATTCTCAGACTCATTAGTCATCAGGGAAATGCAAATCAAAATGACTCTGAGATTCCATCTTGCACTAGTCAGAAAGGCTAAGATTAAAAACTCAAGTGATATCACATGCTGGCAAGGATGTGGAGAATGGGGAACATCCTTTATTGCTGGTGGGAGTGCAAACTTGTACAACTGCTTTGGAAATCAATCTTGTGCTTTCTCAGAAAATTGGGAATAGTTCTACCTGAAGACACAGGTATACCACTTCTGGGCATATACCCAAAAGATTCTCCACCATGCAACAAAGACATTTCATAGCATGTTCATAGCAGCTTTATTTGAAATATCCAGAAATTGGAAACAACCCAGATGTCCCTTAACTGACGAATGGATAAAGAAACTGTGGTACATTTATTAATGGAATACTACTCAGTTATTAAAAACAAGGAAGTCATGAAATGATAACATTTTCAGGCAAATGGATGGAACTAGAAAAGATCATTCTGAGTGAGACAACACAGACTCAGAAAGAAACATATGGTATGTACCCACTTGTCAGTAGTTATCCTATATAGGATAGGATAACCATACCCACAATTCACAGATTCAAAGAAGCTAAGTGACAAGGAGGGCCCAAAGGAGGATGTTCAGAAGGAGAAATAGAATTGTCAGTGGAAGTGGTTGAAGCGAGGGATCAGGATAGGAGAGGGAAGACTGAGGGAAATGAGTGTGGGGATCATGTATGGGAGAGCAGGGGTGGGAGGCCAGTGGCTGGGTTGGTGCTCACATTTCTCTTTTGGTAGCCTTCAGAGTACCTTCCCACACAATAGACACTAGAATGTAGGAGTGAAGGCTCCATGTAGGTACCAGGTCAACTTCTCCATGTTTAAAGAGTAATGTGGATATCACCATCAGCAATGGGGTCCTACTGTCATTTTGTGGAGAGCAATCATTTGTTTTAGTAACAGCCTGGGTTATTTGGGGATTTCCATGGGATTCCCTTGGCCAACAACTCAATCAAATAAAACCCAGTCCTGGTACTGGAAGCTTTGTTTGGTGACAAGAGATGACCAGTTGGGACTCCATATACCCCATTATTCGGAGACTTCATTAGGAATGCCTTCGTATATTTTAGAAAGTTTACACTGTACTAGGTTTCCATACTATCCCTCATATGCTCCTCAGTTCCAACTCTCTCTCCACATAATACATCCCTCAAACTCCAATTCCCTTCCACTTTTCACCTGATGCTCCCATTCCTGTCTGCTCACCCCAATCCACCCATGAAATCTATTCTATTTGCCTCTCTCAGGGAGATCCTTGTGTCCCCCTACTCCCTTCTATTCCTAACCTCTCTGGGTCTATGGATTGTAGATTGGTTATCATTATTGAATGGTCATATTTATTTTTCTGTGTCTGGATTATCTCACTCAGGATGATTTTTCTTCTAGTTCCTTCCATTTATCTGAAAATAGCATGATGTCATGTTTAATAGCTTAGTAATACTCCATTGTGTAAATATACCACATTTTTCTTATCTATTCTTTGATTGAGGGACATCCAGGTTGTTTTAAGTTTTTGGTTATTATGAATAGAGCAGCAATGAACATAGTTGAACAAGCATCCCTTTGGTAGGATGAAGCATCCTTTTGGTATATGCCCAAGAGTGGTATTACTGGATCTTGAGGTAGATTGATTCCCAACTTTCCAAGAACTGCCACATTGATTTTTACAGTGGCTACAAGTTTGTATTCCTACCAGCAATGGATGAGTGTTTCCCTTATTTCACATTCTCATCAGCTTAGCTGTCCCTTTTGTTACTGATCTTAGTCATCCTGACAGTCAAAGGAATTTTCATTTGCATTTCCCTCATGTCTAAGGATGTTGAACATTTTTAAAGTGTTTCTCTTATATCAAGTTTAGTGTGCCTGGTTTTGGTTTTATATTGAATTTTTTGATCCATTTGGATTTGAGTTTTATGTATAGTAATAGGTATGAATCTATTTGCATTTTTCTATAAGCAGACCTCCAGTGTGACCAGCACCATTTGTTGAAGATGCTCTGTTTTTTTTTTTTTTTTTCCCAGTGTGTATTTTTTGCTTCTTTTTAAAAATCTGGGTGGCCATATGTGTGTGGATTTATGTCTGGGTCTTCAATTCTATTCCATTGATCAATGTGTCTGTTTTTATGCCAATGACATGCTGTTTTATTACTCTAGCTCTGGAGTACAACTTGCAATCAGGGTGGTGATACCCCAGCAGTTACTTTATTGTTGAGCATTTTTAAACTATCCTGAGTTTTTGTTTGTTTGTTGTTTGTTTTTCTATGTGAAGGAGGTTTGTCCTTTCATGTTCTGTGAAGAATTATACTGGAACATTGAATCTGTAGGTTGCTTTTGGTAGGATTGCCAGTTTTACTATGTTAATCCTGAGGATCCATGAGCATGGGAGATCTTTCCATCTTCTGAGAACTTTTTCAATTTCTTTCTCTAAAGTCTTGAAGTTTTGAATCAAACAAATCTTTCACTTGTGTGATTAGAGATACCCGGAGATATTCTATATTATTCGAGGCTATTGGTGTTGCTTCTCTGATTTCTTTCTCAACATTTGTCATTTGTATAGAAGGGCTACTTCTTTTTGTTAGTTTGTATTTTTCTACTTTGCTCCCTGGTGGAATTTTAGGGTCACTTATGTATACTGTCATATCTGTAAATATACTTTAATGTAGTGAGTATTTTAGAATTTTGGTTTCTTTGAAAAAAACAAAGCACTATTATAAGAATATGTTTTTGTTTTAATCCCAGGTGTGGGGATACAGGGCTCCTTTACAGTAGCTGACTATGATTTCCCTTCTGCTCTAGCAGAGCATGATTGGCCAGCTGCACATAGTTTCTGTGATCATGTGATGTTTGGAATTCTGGGGACTTTTATATAAAGAGGCATGGTGGGTTGTTTGTTGCCATTGGTTGAGGTTTGTTAAGGAGTCATGTGCAAAGAAGAAACAACAAGAAGAAGACATTAGATATCCTGGCTGCAAAGATCAAAGTTGCACCAAGGAACTTGACGTCCCTCATCAGCAGAAAGTACAGCAGTAATGTCAGTTGCTTTCTATACTTTTTTCCTCTCCTATCTAGTGTTGAAACCATGGAAGGAAAGGGAAGAAAGAAAAAGGAACCCACAAAGCAGCTACTTTTACTTTTTCCTTTTCAAGTTGTGTCCACTTGATGGAGCTAAAACTTCAAGTACTAAAATGAATATATGTAAAGAGGACAACTGTGGCCCAGGAACAGGCAGTCAGTTCTAGGCAGGGACTGACCGGTCCACCTCTCCTCTTGTGTCCCTCTACCCTGCTCTGGAGTGCCGGGCCCTCATCCAGCAAATGTCCCCTCTGCCTTTGGTCTGAATGATTGGGATGATGATGAAACCCTAGCATTGGTGCTGGAAGTGTCTCAACAGGAATACCCAGACAGTATGAAGAAAAACAAAGTACCTAGAGACCCGCCCACAGACAAGAGTTGATGGAGACCCAGGGACTGGACACCATCCCCTGACCCCTAACTCTTGCCCTTTGATATCACTCAACTTCCTTTGGCTTTCTTCCCTGTTGGCTTCCTTCCTCTGTTTCCTCTTTTCCACTTCCCTCTGGCTGGCCCACCCATGCTCTCCATCCATCTCATCCCTGATACCACCATTGGTCTCCACCAGCTGATGTGCCCTATTGACCCCTGCACAGCACCATCTCAGCATTCCATGGGGGACTCTGGAAAGGGTGCCAATGGTAGGTGAGAGACACACAAGACAGATCATCTGGCAGCCAGGCAGCCCCAGAAGAGAGACACTCAGACAAAGGAAGTCTTCTGCTCATTCCTTCTTACAGATAGATATATTAACTCATCACCCTTCCCCTATAATAATGATAGGAAAGGTGGAAATGGGAAAATTTCCTTCTTAGTACCCTAAGAATCTGAGCCTTCAATGTTAACCTTTTTTTTTTTTTTAAGTAAAACATACTTTTATCAAGCCAAAAAACTCAAAATCAGCATACATGGCAACATTGGCTCTGAGGATGGCATCTCTGGTTTGGAGACAGGCAGGCTGGCCATGGTATGAAGGACAAGCAAAGAGATGGATTTCTGCTGTTTTCTGGCCTCCAGCTCCTTGGAGAGACCGGGGATATGAGCCAGAGGGAGGTGACAGGGGTTGCAGGTGACAGCCTGGCTTTAGACAATGAGACCCTGACCTTGCTGTAATCCTTTTGCTTCCACCACAATTGGTCTGTTTGAAATCTTGAGGTGGCTCTGTCTTTGGAGATCTTTGGCTGATACCCAAGATTTGAGTTTAGGGAGTGCGAGCAGGCTCGGCAGATGAGGCACCTGTGCTCTGCAGGTGTTGACAAGATCCACCATCTGTAATGTCCTTGGCACAGTAAAATCAAATGTCAGTTAAAAAAAAAATGGATACACCAGCTTGCTTCTTAGGTCCACTTCCTTGGAATATTTTTTTTCAACCCTTTACCCTGAGGTAATGTATATCCTTGCTATTCTGGATATATCAGAAAGATGGATCCTGTTTTCAAATCCATTCTGTTAGTCTATGTCTTTTTAATGGAGAATTGAGACCATTGATATTGTGATATCAATGACCAATGATTGTTTATTTATGTTACTTTATTGTTGTTATTGGTGGTGATGGTGATGTGTGCACACACATACATTCTTTCCTTCTTTTGATTTTGTTAGCCTGAGATCGTTTCTTTACTGTGTCTTCACGGATGTAGTTACCCTCCTCAGAATAGAGTTTTCTTTCTAACACCTTCTGTAGGATTGGGTTTGTAGATAGATATTGTTTAAATTTGGGTTTATCAAGGAAAACTTTCCTCCTTCCCTCAGTTTTCAAGACAGAGTTTTTCTCTTTAGCTCCAGCTGTCTTGGAACTCATTCTGTAGACCAAGCTATCCTCGAACTCACAGAGATCTGTCTGCCTTTGCCTCCTGAGTGCTGGGATTAAAGCTGTGTACTGCCTTTACCCAGATATCATGAAATTTCCTATTTTATCCATCTATGGTGATTGAAAATTTTGCTTAGTATAGACTCAGTCTTGGCTGGCATCTGTGGTCTCTTGGAGTCTCCCAGCCCCTTTTGGCTTTTAGAGTCTGTCATAGTTAGGGTTTCTATTGCTGTGAAGAGACATCATGACCATGGCAACTCATATGAAGAATAAATATTTAACTGAGGCAGGCTTACAGTTCAGAGGTTTATCCCATGATTGTCTTGGCAGAAAATGTGGCATCATGCAGGCAGACATGTTTCTAGAGAAGGAGCTGAAAGTTGTATGATGTGAAGGCAGCAGAAGGAGACTCTGTATCACACTGGCCATAGCTTGAGCATATGAGACCTCAAAGCTCACCTCCACAGCGACATTTTCCTCCAACAAATCTCCACATCTACTCCAACAAGGCCACACCCTGTGGATCAAGCATTCAGGCATAGGTGCTGATTTCTTGATTTGTCTTGATTGGGTAGATAGTTTGTTCCTTGTTTTTTTGTTTCCTCTGGATTTTGGGGAAGTATGATGGCCGTGTGCTGCCTGCTATGAAATGTCCTTTGGACCTGATAGTTGTGGCCAGTAGAGACTCCAGGTGAAATGTGATTTTGGATATTGGTACTTGGATTTTGGATTTTGGATATTCCTGACACTTAGGAATGAGAATTGGCTAGGGGTCTGAAGGGATTCACAAAAGAGAGGAAACAGAGTGTTTCACCAGGAGCTGCTGATTTTATCTTTTGGGATTGGGGGGGCAGTGAAGAGAGGACACCCCAGAACGTCTCCTACAGAGCTGGGGATGAAACCAGGCAGTTGGATCTAGAGGAACAGAAAGAGAAAGGGAAGATCTACAGATAGCCTACATGCTTCTGCGGCAAGAGTACCCTGTGGGTCAGCAGGGGAGTGTATGCTGGAGTTAGGGGCAGGGAAGTTAGGAGGGGGAAGGTCTGTGGAATCCACAAGAGATGTGGACAAAAGGAAGAGAGGAATCAGTTGTTCTGTTCTGTTCTCTTATTTAGTTAACATTCTTTTAAAATCAATAACTGTCTTTGAAATCTAAGTCATCTCACATGTGGGGTTTAGTATACAGAGAAATAAATTTCGTTCTGACAATTTCTTCCATGTAAGTCATCATCCTAGCCCAGAGGTGGTGGCACATGCTTTCAATTTCAGAACTCTGGAGCAGGGGCGGAGAGGAGGAGGGGAGGAGGGGAGGAGGGGCAGAGGGACAGAGGCAGAGGGATCTCTGAGTTTGAGGCCAACCTGGTCTACTGAGCAAGTTCTAAGACTGCCAGGCTACACAGAGAAACCCTGTTTCGAAAAAGCAAAAACAGTGTATGTGAGTATGTGTATGAGTGAGTGAGACAGACAAGACAGACAGGCAGAGAGATAGAGACAGACAGACAGAGATAAGAGGCACACACACACACAGAGAGAGAGAGAGAGAAAGAGAGAGAGATGGTTCAGCAATTAAAACTTTACATGGTTTTAGAGGGCTCAAGTTCACAGCTTACAACTACCTGTAACTCCATCTCTGGAGGGATCTGACATTCTCTTCTGAACTCTGTAGGCACCTCCACTCACAAGTACACACACACACACACACACACACACACACACACACGCATGCTCACAAGTACAGTCATTCGCATACACATAATTAAAAATAATATTCTTTTTAAAAAAGGAGAAAAGAGTGAAAGAGGAGGAGAGGGGGAGAAGGGGAGAAGGGAGGGAAAGAGGTGGGGAGGGAGAGTAAAGAGAGAGAGGAAGAGGAGGGAGAGTAGAGGGGGAGGAAGATAGAGAGAGAGAGAGAGGTGGGAAGGGGATGGAGGGAGAGAGAGCCAGAGCCAGAGAGACACAGACAGAGAGAGAGAGAGAGATAGCGACAGAGACGGGTTCCCAGGAAAGAAAAGGAGTTAAACCTACTGAGGGTTTGTCAATGAGAGATGGGCGGGGCGGGTTACTGGAAGACTTGCTGGCCAAGCCCCGCCCCGCCCCAAGACTGTTTCCCAGGTAACGGGGTAAACAGATTCAGTCCACTCTCCTTTGGCTGGAAGCAGTCCGCGGGGAGTACTGGGAGTTTGTGAGAGTGGGGTTCCCCGAAGCTTTGCAAACTTCAGCTGAGATGAGTTCCCTGGAAGGGATGAGGACTCCCTGAAATCATGGAGGTGGGCGTTACCCAAGAATGAAATGGTGATTTAAGAGACAAGGTACTTAGGGGATCAAATTCTCCTGCGGAGCTCGAAATGAGACTGGGACAAGATCCAAGATGGAGGGAGAGGCTGGCATCACCAGAAACAAACTCCCCACCCTGTCATGTTCTTGGAGTTGGATTAGAAAGACATACGATTCCTAGGACACCCATGGAGATGGATAATTTAGGACTCCACAGAGGTTCTGTCTTTCAGGAATCAAACCCTCTGGGTGTGCTACCAGAAACAGTGGGGTTAGATAACGGGAGCCTTCCACCTGGGCTTTCCTACGGAGGGACACCGCAGCCTCCGTTGGGCACAGAGTATGAAAGTACACAGGCCGCTGAATGCATAAGGAGGCCTGCGGTCTGTGGATCTGCCGGGATGGATGCTGTAGTGGAAAAACAGCCTGCTGTAGGTTTTGAACTCGGAAAAGAACTGGGAAAAAAGCCCCCCTGTGTTATAGAGAAGTCCTACAGAAAGACACCTCCTGAGAAGGTAGACATTGGGTTGCCTCAAACCCAGGAACCAGGTGAAGTCAAGAACGCAGAGCCTCAAATAGGTTTCGTACCAGAACTTTCTGAGTTTCCAGTTGCCCAACAACCTGAAGAGGAGATGGAGCCCATTGACACGGAACCTGGAGAGCCTCCCTCCCACATCAGACCCGTATATCATGGGAAATTCTTTGATCGGGTGTCTTGCCTGCCAAGTGTAAGTTTTCATTGTTGTGTTTGTTTGTTTGTTGTTTTTCCTGGAATTTCCCCTTGATATAGTGGGCAGCTTGTTTGTGTTTGTGGAGACAAATAGCAGTTTTGATGGGGTTCAGTCTTAGAGTTATTGCTGTATTGAAACACCGTGACCAAAGGCAAGTTGGAGAGGAAAGGTGTTAGTATTATTGTTATTTATTAGTAATAATTTTTGGTTTTTCTAGACAGAGTTTCGTTGTATAGGCTTAGCTGTCCTGGACTTGCTTTGTAGACCAGGTTGGCCTCGAACTCACAATGCCTGCCTCTGCCTCATGCACCACCACTCCCAGATATTATTATTATGAGTTTTTTGAGACAGGGTTTTTCTGTGTAGCCCTGGCTGTCCTGGATCAGGCTGTCCTCCAGCCCAGATATTTGCCTGCCTCTGCCTCTGGAGTGCTGGACTAAAGGCCTGTACTACCACTGCCCTGCACCAGTATAGATTCTAATAACCCTTTTGCTATTGGACTCTTCAGAATTTACTTAGATTTCTTCTGATTCCCTGCCCTCCTTCCTAGGTGTTAGCCTGTGGCTGTTCACACACCTGTGATTTTTCTTGATTTCCTTCCCTCTTCTCCTCTGTCTTTTGCTTTCTCCCCACTCTTCATTTTCTCAACCCTCTTACGCATTGACATTCTCAGGATTCCTGATGTTCACATGGTGAGTGGGGAAAGGCCTTTCTTTTTATGTTCATTATTCACTCACGATATTGTCTGTTCTTCCAGCAAACACTTTGCAGTCATCATTGTGCACAGGGCAACATGAGATGGAAAGCATATTATGTCCCCTGCCAGTTACAGAAACAGACAGCTAAGCAAATGTTTCAGAGGTCAGAAGAAAGATAAGAAAGGTTTCTTCCTTCATAGAAATGCACCACAAACCTCAGAGAAATATTTTACAAACAGAATTGGCAAAAAGCTGTAGGATGGAAAGATACCAGAGCTGGGTGAGGTTGTCATGGATTTATGCTAACTTGGGCTACCAGGTGAGACCCTGCTCAAAAATCAACACAAAAACCAATCAAACCAGAAACAAATGGAAGGTGGTGGCCTCAGCGGAAGACTGCCTGCTTAGCATGCAAGAAGTTCCGCATTCTAGCCATAGTACTGCTGCTCTCCTCCCCCTCCCCCCAATATGGGAGCAATAAGCCACAGGTAACCAAAAATGTTCCTGCTTTATTTTGTTTTTGAGACAGGGTGTTGTGCTATGTAGTCCATGCTGCCCTCGCACTTGCATACTCCAAGAAGAGAAGACTTCCTTCCTTCCTTCCTTCCTTCCTTCCTTCCTTCCTTCCTTCCTTCCTTCCTTCCTTCCTTGTTGTGAGACAGGATCTGTCTATGTATTTCAAGCTGGCCTTGAACTCTTCATTTTCTTGAGCTAGTATTCTCAGACTTCAGAGCTAGACAGAGCTAGGGTTGTGCAGTAAAGAGATGATTTTTTTTTTTTTTTAATTTTTGAGGGTTTTTCTGTGTAGCCCTAGCTATCCTGGATCATGCTGGCCTTGAACTCAAAGATTCCTTTGCCTCTTCGTCTGGAGTGCTGGGTCAAAGGTGTGCACCACCACTGCACAGTGAAGAAATGATTTTTGTTGTTTATTTTTCAGACAGGCTCTCATATAGTCCAGGATGATCTTAAATCCCAATCCTGCTTCAGCCTTGAATCTCCTTTGTTTCAGTAGTCCTAAAGCATTGTGGGTAGAGTTCCCATGCTGATATTTGAAGATAAAACTCTGCTAAGAGCTTATAGGCATCCTTCAGAGTTTGTCTAGATGCAGGGGACTTTTGTTCCCCTTGGGGTTTAGTTTGTACTTTTTTCTTGAGCTATTCTGCTTTCTGGTCTGTCTCTAGATTCCCCCAGCCACGGCTTCTCTTGGGTGTGCTGTTCTTTTTTCTGGGTTGGTTCTCTTTGCTTATGGCTTCTGATCTGGCCTCAAACACATGTGTATTCTAACCTTTGATTTCTGGTTGGCTGGTTGACTTGACACAAGCTAGAATTATCTGAAAGGAGGGAGCCTCAATTAAGAAAATTCCTCCAGAAAATCCAGCATTATTTTAGTGATTAATGAGAGAGGGTCCAGCCCATTGTGGCTGGTGCCATCCCTGGGTTGGTGGTCTTGGAGTCTATAAGAAAGTAGGCTGAGATAGCCAGGTAGCAGGCCAGTAAGCACCACCCCTCCATGGCCTCTGTATTAGCTCCTGCCTCCAGGTTCCTGCCTTGTTTGAGTTCATGTACTGCTGCCTTGGTTGATAATCAGTGATATGGAATGTAAGCTAAAATAAACCCTTTCCTCTCCAACTTGCTTTTTGGTCATGGTATTTTATTGAAGCAATAAAAACCCTAACAAAGACAACTTCCAAAGTGAGTAGTTCTAAAATGTTTGCTTCTGCCACCTTCCACCCTTCCCTCCCTCCCTCCTTCCTTCCTTCCTTCCTTTCTTTCTTTCTTTCTTTCTTTCTTTCTTTCCTTTTTTTTCTCTCTCTTTCTTTCTTTAATATATATTTTTTGAAGCAGAGTCTCATATTACTCTGAAGTGCAGCCTAGCCTGGAACTTAATAGTAGCATTTCAAGCTTGCTCACATTGATCTCACATTGATGCTTCTGCTTCAGCCTTCCCAGTTGACAAGATTATAGTTGTGAGCCATCATGCAAGCATAACATGTTTTCTGTCCCCTACCACTCTCTGTCTCTCCCTCCCTCCCTCTTCCCCTCCCTCCCTCCCTCCCCTCCTTCCCTCCCTCCCTTCCCTTCCTTCCCTCCCTCCCCTCCCTCTTTCCAGCCTTCCTCTCTCCCTCCTCCTTTCCTCCCTCCCCCTCCGTCTTTCCCTCCCTCTCTCCCTCCCTCCCCCTTTCTCTTTTCCTCCTCCCTCTCTCCATTCTTCTCTTTGTAGCCCATGCTGACTGCAAATTGGTGTGCTTTCTGCCTTAGCTTCTTTTAAAGGACAGCAAAAAGAATGTTAAGGAGACAGTGACTAGTTGGGTGGGGTGGCTCAGGCCTGTAATCCCAGTTTTCAGGAGGCTGAGGTAGGAGGATTGCCACAAATTCAGGCTTTCCTGGATATTATTAGAATAAGAAATTATGTCAAAAAACAAAAGAAAACAAATCAGACAGTGACTAGCTAACAGTGTATAAACATGGCTAACAGAAAGATGAAGTTTATACTTTTCTGTGATTCTGCCACCAAATGCCCTTCTACACAGTTATTTCAACATTAAAAAAAATGGTCTCTTCATTTATTTAATAAACAAATATTTCACTATAAAGACAAAGCTATTTTGTTTGGTATGGGATTGAACCCCTGTAAGATTGTTTTCACTGAATTATTGTATAGGCAAGCTTTTTCACTGCTATTTTTGGTTTGCAAAGTTCAGAAATAAGACTTAAACTATCAGAAGAAAGATTAACCAGAAAAGTGGCACATCATTTATAGGTACAGGCGTTCACAGAAAATAACTGAGCCTCGAATTGATTGCTGGACTCAGGGACTTACTACTTTTAACAAATGAGGTTTCGAAGCTGGCCACAGTGGCTCATAACTGTGAATCCCAGCTACTCAGACCTGAGGTGAGAGGATGGTAAATTCACACCAGCAATACAGAGGGGAGTACAGAGGTGGGAGAAGGAGGGTGGGAAAAGAAGGAGAGGATGGAGGGGGCAGTTAGAGAGAGGGGGAAGAGGAGAGAGAAAGAGAGTTTTCAAGGAATTGCTGGAACCAGAGTCGAACAGTTCTTGAGTGGGGACTGAGGATTGAAAGAAAACAAAAGACAAAACAAAACAAAAAAAAAAAAAACAAGACACTACACATGGGATCTGTTCAAGAGGGATTTTAGTAGAAAACTAGGCAGTCGGTTTATTCCACAGTCCCTTTTTATAGTCAGAGCAAAGCACTTTAATACAATGAAGTTCATTGAGAAGTCAAACTTGTTTACCTTGACCACCTGTCTGTGTGATCCACACACCAACAAAAGGAAGTGAACTTGGCAAAACATCCTCTCTATCCCTGTCTCCAAGCGAAGGCCAGGGTGAAAACATTTTTCACTGAGAGCTCAATAATAAAGCATCCTGACAAACAAGCAGCTCTCCACAAGGAATGATAGACTGTGAAGATCCAGCAGGAACTATTAGGGGGAATAATGCAAAATACAGCCCATTTTGGTAGAGATTGTATGTACTTTACCTGTCAACTTGACACAGCCAGAAGCAGTGGATCTCATCCTTCCTATTGCTGCGATCCTTTAAGATAGTTCCTCATGTTGTAGCAACCTCCAACCATAAACTTATTTTTGTTGCTACTTCACAACTGTAGTTTTGCCATTATGCATCATAATATAAATATTGATATGAAGATTATCTGATATGCAGCCCCCATGAAAGGGTCATTTGACCACTCCAAAGTGTTTGTGACCCATTGGCTGAGAACCATTGTCCTAGAATCACCTTAGAAGGGAGTCTTTTTTGAGATGTTGCCCAGATTACATTGACCTGTAGTGCTTACAACACATCTGTACAGGGATTGTCTTGATTGTTAATTGATGGAGGAGGGCCCAGCCCACTGTGGGCTGGACCATTCCATGGGCAGGTGGTCTTGGGCTGCATAAGAAAGCTTAAGCATGAGCTTAGTGGACCATCAAGCAAAGTTCCTCCATGCCTTCTACTGTACTCTCTTAACTGTGAGCTCCTTGGTCAGAGCTTGGGATGTGTACAGGAGCAGGTAAGTCTGCTTGAGTTTCTGCCCCAGCTTGTCTGATTGATAGATTGTTACCTAGATGTGTAAGCAAAATGTTGGTTTTGGTTAGTGTTTTTTCACAACAACAGAATGAAAAGCAGAAGTATGTTTATGCAGGATCATCTCAATGGGCTGTTCTGTTGCTTTTGCTGGGTTTGGGGAACTTTATAAGAGCAAGTCGAAATCTTGCTTTAAAGCAGAGCAAAGAATAAGGAAAGAGAATCATGTGTGTCTATTGGTTCTTGTTTCCCTCAGCTCAAAATTCCATTGGATATTTTAGGTGATTTATTTTTATTTTTAGAAGATACTTTAAAAATTTAAAGACTGGGTCTCGAATCCTAGGCGAGTCTCCGACTATCTATGTAGCTGTAGATGACCTTAAATATCTAATTCTCTTGCCTTTACCTCCCAAGTATAGAGATTACAGATGTACACCATCATGCCTGATTTATGCAGTGCTTGTAGTCAAACCTAGGACTTCATGCATGTTAGACCAACTCCCTACCAACTGAATTACATCTCTAGCCCCTGTTCATTTTATTTGTTTTGGACAGGATTTTGCTATTTTAATTCTTGCTGGCCTTGAACTCTTGGGAATCCCCTTACCTCAGACTATTGAGTTCTGGGATTACAGAAATGATCCACCATGCTTAGTTCCCAATTCTTTCCACTTTTAAAAGAGTAATGTTCACATTATACAAATGATATGTGTTATGTTTCTTGGAGTACATTCTTACAAGCTTTGCTATGAGCAAAGGAAGGGCAGATACGACCCAAGTTACAGAGCAAGTGGTCAAAGCCAAGTAATAACTGGATCATTCTTTCTAGGGTCACAAGTAACATGCCCACACGTATCAAAAATGTGTTTGCTGCACTTATGTGAGAATTTGTTCAAGTCTAGAGGCTGAGGCAGTGGAAGTGTGAGTTAGGGACCAGCCTAACCTGGAAGCACACAGATATGCTTCATACATTTGGACATGAAATCATTAACCAGTGAAAAATGTTAGAATTATTTGTGGCAATGCATGGTAATACTTATAATCCCAGCACCCAGGTGGCTGAGGTAGGAGGATCACCATAAATTTGAGTGAAACTTTCTGTCAAAAAACATAGACAAAAAGCGTGTTGACATGGCACACATCTGTAACTCCAGCCCTAGAGAGGTGGAAGTTCCAGGTCATCCTCGACTGTAGATCCAGTTCCAGACCTAAACAAACCAGAAAAAGAAACTCCATGTTTCCAACAGGTAAGCTCTTCAAAATGTCACAGAATTACTGGATGCATTTCTGCTATTTGTTTGTTTGCTATTTATTTAATTGTTCATTTATTTTATTGTAGTAGCATTTGAGGTACCGGCCAATTTTGAAATAAATCCTGTTCTTTAAAAATTGTATCTTCACCTTGAAATGATCAATGTTTTTTTGTTTTTTTTGTTTTCCCTCTAAGGCGGGAAAAGTTAAGCCCGTTGGATACAGAGTAGCAGACTGTTTGACTGAAAAGCTTCCCAGGGTGAGCTCTTCTCAATTTTTCTGTTTGTACCTTGAATATGAGCAGTAGGAGACTGAAAATCTGAAGATTTAACATGGTCAATGTTGAACTTTTACTATATTTTGGTGACACCTATTGATTTTGTCCAAGAAAATGAAAATGAAAATTTCCATTTTTTAGTTTACCAAGAACTCTAGGATTCAATGTGTTTTTGTGGGAATAATGGGATGGTTTATTACCTGTATACTTTCTGGGAAAAGAGTCTGTATGAATATATACCACATGTGTGAGAGTGCTCATGGAGGCCAGAAAAGACATTGACTCACTTGAAGCTGTAGTGATAGGTAGGTAGATGCCAGCCCTCTGGTGTAGGTGCTGCGAACAGAGCTCGGGTCCTCTGCTAATGCAGCAAGTGCTCCTAATCACTCAGCCGTTTCCAGCCCCTAATTATAGTCCTAAAATGTTTTAAAATTATGTTTTATTTTATCTGCCTGAGTGCTTTGTCTGTATTCATGGGTGTGCACAAGGTGCATGCCTGGTGTGCGAAGAGGTCGGAATCCCCTGGAACTGGAGGTTGGGAGCCACCTGTGGGTGCTGGAACTGAACCTGGAACCTCTGGAAAAGCAGTAAGAGCTCTTAACCACTGAATAATCTCTTCAGCTCCTCAAAGTATAATATTTAAAGTATTTTATGTCTGCCAGTGAACAAGTTTTAGGGGACGTGTCCTCACTTGTAGATGCAGTTCCTTCTTCACTCAGGAAGCCCCTGCTGCTTGGGGAAGTTGAGTCAGTATCTTAATTTGTGCTTTATGGTTCTTGTCTCACTTTTGCCAGCTTATTACTCCCCCTGAGGTAAAGAAGTTTTACAACTTCAGATATCCACCTCCTGGAGCAGAAAGAGTATTTTATGGCAGAGCGAATGATCCCCACATTGCACCTTATTTGACACATGGACTGCAGTCTAAAAGTTCAGCATCGGTAAACCTTTGTTTTTCTTTCGCTACTAATTATTAATTTACCAAGTTAGAAAGTTGAACAAATGAGAGTGTTAAGTGAAATTTATAATTCCCATGTGTATTTTCTTTCTTCCTCTATCCTCTACAAACACTGTTTTAGATTTTACTGTTCCTCAGATGGTATGAGGTAGGGGCATCCCATTTTCCCAGTAAAGAGAAATGTTGTCATGCCTTGTTAGCCATGAAGAGAACAGGCTTGGCACCTCACTAGAGACAGTAAATATAGATGAGTGGACGTGGATCAGAAAATATTTGATACTGACTGCCAGGATAGAATTGTCGCCCAACTGCTTGCTCGTCTACCTTCCTATCTTTCCTTCTAGATCTGTTATCTGCTTTTTTTTTTTTTTTTTTTTGTTTAAAAGTTTTGGTGGGGCGAAAGCTAGAACCCAGGGTATTATGTGTCCTGGGTAAATACTACTATTTAGTCCCATCACAACCCTCTGACTGATTAGTGATTAATCTTTTTTTTTGTTATTGTTTTTTTTGTTTAAAAGCTTTTCTCACAGTGTGTGTGTGTGTGTGTGTGTGTGTGTGTCTGTGTGCCTGTGTGCACGTGTGCTATAGTACCTGTGTGGCGGACAGATGAGAACTTGGGGGAAGGCAGTTCTTTTTTTCTTTTTTTCTATCAAGTGATTTCTGGGAATAAACTCAGATCACCAGCCTTGGAAACAAGCTCCTTTACCTGCTGAGCCACCTTCCTGGTCTTAAAAAAAAATTCATTAATTAATAATTATTATATGTGTATGTCTCTATATGTTTGTGATATATGTGTGGCCATGCATGTAGGGACCCAGAGGACAACTTTGTGGACTTGATTCTCTCCTTATTTTACCTGGGGTAAAAGCTCTGGGGTAAAAGTTAAATTGGCAGGCTTTTGTGACAAGTGCCTTCCACTTGCTGATCCATCTCCCAGGCCCTGTATTTGTTTATTTTTGAGGCAATGTATCATGCTCAGCATCTCTCTCTCCTGTTTTTCTCTTCCTATCTATCTCTCATTTTTTTTGTTTGTTTTTTGAGGCAGGATTTCTCTATGTGGCCCCAGCTGGCCTTGGAATTTTCGCTGTAGACCAGGCTGGCCTGGAATTTAGATCTGCCTGCGTGTGCCTCCTGTGTGCTGGGACTAACAGCATATGCCACCATGCCCACTGTTTTCTGTCATTTTTATCTTTTGTTCTTCATATTTTTACTCTGTAGTCCAGGTGGACCTCAATTCTCTGTCTCTGCTGTTAAGGGCTGGATTAATAGTATTGTGTCATCAAGCCCTATTTGGGACGCATGTGTTTGAGAAAGTTTGTGGAAATGGTTTGTGTCCTGTGCTTATCATGTGTGCTTTTATTTTAAAATTTTATTTTATTTATTTCTTACAATTCACTGTATCCCCTCTGCAGCCCCCTCCCTCATCTCTTTCCAGTCCCACCAACTCTCCTCCTCCTCCTTCTTCTTCTATGCCCCTCCCCTAGTCCATTGACAGGTGAAGTCTTCCTCCCCTTCCATCTGACCCTAGCATATTAGATCTCATCAGGACTGGCTGCATCATTTTCCTCTGTGGCCTGGTAAGGCTGTACCCTACAGCCGGAGGTGATTAAAGAGCCTGACACTGAGTTCATATCAGTGACAGCCCCTGTAACCTACTGTTCTTGAATATTTGAGTCAATAACACTTTCCATAACCTTTTAGCACTGCTGAAACTTTCTTTTCTTTTCTCTTCTCTTCTCTTCTCTTCTCTTCTCTTCTCTTCTCTTCTCTCTCTCTCTCTTTCTTTCTTTCATACTGGGGATAGAACCCATGGTGTACCTGCTTGTTAGGAATTGCTCTGTTGCTGAGCTACATCTGTAGCTTTTTTTTTTTTGTTGTTGTTGTTTGTTTTGTTTTTTTGTTTTTCAAGACAGGGTTTCTCTGTGTAGCATTGGCTGTCCTGGAACTCAACCTGTAGACCAGGCTGAAATCATCCTCTGTACCACCCCCCTCCTCCCCATCCCCTAGGGCTGGGATTAAAGGTTTGTGCCACCACACCCTGACCTCTAGGCATTTTCCTTTTTTTTTTTTTTTTAAGCTTTGTACCCCACTCCCTCTGGCTCTAGGGCTTGAATTTACAGCCTCACTTCAGTACTGAACTATATCCCCATCCAGCCTTATACTTTCTGTCATAGTCCAAGTCAGCCAGAGCTTGGTGCCCTGGTGCTTCAGTTCCCCCAGGAGCTAGCTGAAGTTCTGGATCTGCTTTGTTAAACTTTTCATTTTGATGGTTCATCAGAAAGTGAGCAAAGCCAATGAAGATGGAGAAATATTACTTTAATCATATTTTCTTCTTATTAGGATTTTAGTTTTTTTACATATACTTGTTTTGATACATATGCATTTTATAATTTCTTTAGGCGAGCAAATTGGTAAACCCGGAGCCCCTTACCTCTTTTCAACAGAAAATTAAAGAAAAAAAAGAATCTATATATTTTAGCAATCAACGATCACCGTTGGGGAAATCTCATGATCAAACACCAGGCTTGCCTAAAGGACTGGATGTAATCAACACAACATTTGGGACACTAGTTATCAGAGGTAGTAAAAACAAGGGGCAGGGGGAGGTGAGAAAATATGTTGTATGAAATTGGATTAAATATGTCATTGGTATATATTTTGTTAATGGTGTGGAAAATTGTTAAGAATGAAAGATGCTCATCCTCTTCACACATGTTGTTTTTTCTGCTTGAGCCATTCTCTCCTCCCTGTCCTGATTAAGGTGGCTTTCACATCCTCTCTGCCCTAACTACAGTCCCCCCTTTTTTTCCCCATTTTTAGCTCACAGTTTTCTGCTTTTATTTTAACCCCCAATTTTTTCAAAGTCTGTATCTTAACATAGTAGGATTGACACCGAGAGAGTAATACTTGTAGTCCTCCATGTAGAAGTAAAAAAAAAAAAATAAAATAAAATATATATATATATATATACATATATATATACACATATATATATACATATATATATATATATATATCATAGCAAGAACTCTCTCTTCCTCCTTCCCTCTCTTCCTTCATGTCATTCTTTTTAGGTTACTTTTTGAACCCAATTCTTATAGGGTTTCTGTGTGGCAGCCACAGCAGTAAAAATTCAGTTTATGCAGTGGAGATTCAGTTAAGTATAGCAGACATAATATAGTGACTGAAGAGTCTCAGAGAACCTGGCATCAGGATAAACTGTGAGAGCTATGTCTTCCCTGAATATCTGCGTTGATGTATGTTTTTCTTTGTTTGATTAAGCTCAGGCCCTTGCATGCCTGCATAGTAATCTAACACTGGGGAGAATGTATCTTTGTAGACTTCACCCACCCCATTTCTGAGATAAGATCTTGTTCATGAACCCAAATTGGCTTCAAACTCATCCGTGTTTGAAAGACAGAAGGCCAAGTTAGCTTCAAATTTATGACAAACCTCTAAGTTCAACTTCCCAAGTGCCAGTTTACAGACATAGGACAGCACACCTCATTTCTCAACATATACAGTTTATAATGGAATTGGTCACAGACCTTTTCAATTTTTATATAACTTTTTATTTATTACTTGGTGGGAGGGGGCACGTATGTCATAGTTCTCAAGGAGGTCAGAGGACATTTTTGTGGATTCATTTCTCTCCTTTTACCTTATGAGGCTATGGGAATCAAACTCAGGTCAAGTTGAGCAGAATGCTTTTTATCTGTGCCACTTGCCAGCTCTACTTTTTCTTTCTTTCTTTTTTTTTTAAATATGCTTTTTAAAAAAGACTTATCATGTTGCTAGGTCTCATGAAACTAAAAAGATCATAAGATTATTTTCTTACAGATAGTAATATTTACTCTGTAAAGAAATTATTATTGGAATGCAACAGTCTGCCATGCTAACTTACTGTCTCAGCTATAGAGGTAAAATCTGTTAAAATTTGAACTGTGGAAGTTCTTCTCATTTTGCTTTAGTAAATATATGTTTGTTCTGTTTAAAAATGTACTTTAAAAAAGATAAAGTATCTTTTTTTTAGGTTAATTTTTGTCATCTTGACACAAGCTAGGGTCACACTTGAGAAAACACCTGCATCATATTGGCCTGAAAGCTAGTTTGTGAGGTATTTTCTTGATTCATAATTGATTGGAGAGGTAGCTCAGTGATTTGGAATGTGTTCTAGTCTTCCAGAAGACCTGAGTTGTGTTCCCAGGACTCACAAGAGTGGTCACACCTTTAACTCCACCAGCTCGAGGACATCTGACACCTCTGGCCTTGTAGAACACCTGCACACCTGCACTCATGTGCACATTCCCACACATAGACATATAAATAAATATAATTAAAATATTAAAAAAACAAGCTAAATGAGTCATGGAGAGCAGCCAAAAATCAACATTTCTTCTTCTTCTTTTTTAAAGATTATTTCTGCTTTATTTCCTGCCTCTAGGTTCCTGCCCTTCTTGAGCTCTTATCCTGACATCTTTCAGTAACAGACTGTGACCTGGGATGTATAAAATAAATAAACCCTTTCCTTCCCAAATTGCTTTTGGTTATGGCCTTCATCAGAACAATAAAAAGCAAACTAGGAAAAATAGGAATAAAATGTCCTGTTTATGGACTCATTTGATAGAGTGTTTGTCTAGCATGTAGAAGCCCTGGTTGATCGGCAGCACCAGACAAAACAGTTGTGGTGGTGCATGCCTGTAATTCTAGCACTCAGGAAGTGTAGGCAGGAAGATCATAAGTTATTTACCCCTTCTCCAACAACAAGAGCAAAACTTCTGTTAATATGAACTTTTAAACATCATATGGGCCAGTGAGATGGCTCAGAAGGTAAGGCACTTGCTTTGCACTTCTAGAGACCTGGGATAGAGCCTGGGAGCCATGCAAAGTGCCTGCCTGTAATGCATACACACACACACACACACACACACACACACACACACACACCCCAATAATAATGATGTTAGAGACATGGTACTATAGTAATTATGTAATAACTACTATCTAATTTAATTTGCCTCTTTTTTTTTCAAGACAGGGTTTCTCTGTGTAGCCTTGGCTGTCCTGGACTTGCTTTGTACGCCAGGCTGGCCTCAGACTCACAGACATTGCCTGCTTCTGCCTCCCATAGTGCTGGGATTATAGGTGTGTGCCACCACGCCCAGCTTTGTTTGCCTTATTTTTTAATAGGGAAAGTTCTCTCTAATACTCAGCTGGGTATAATGATGCACACTTGTAATCTTAGGAAGTTGATGCAGGAGGACCAGGAATTCAAGGCAACCTTCAGCAACATAGCAAGGTAGAAACTAGCCTGGGCTAAATGAGAGCCTTTCTCAGACAAACAACCCCTGCAAACCAGTGCTTCAGAATGTGTATCAGTGGGTATGATGATTCACATATAAAAAGAAACACTGTTTCTGTTTGCTTCATCAGATTCCTGAAAGCGAACAGGCGATTATTACCTCCCTTGGAACCATCTAAGAGAGCCTTACTGGGGTTTTCTGTATGCTTGCCTTGCTTTGTGCTTATTTATATTTTTTGAGACAGGGCGTCTTTGACTGTGTATCGTTGCTTAACCTGGAACCCTGGAACACATTTTATAGAACAGGCTGACTTTGAACTCTTAGAGATCCACCTGCCTCAGCCTCTGGAGTGCTGGGATTAAAGTTGTGGACCACCATGCCTGCTACTCCCCTGCTTCTCACTGTAGTCAGTCTGATCCTGAAGTATAAGCCCCTTATGGGCTGGTAACATTGTTGTCAGAACGCTTGAAGGATATAGTCTTGATTAAGTTCAGCTAAGTTGATATACCTGGAACTATCTATTATCTGTCTGTCTGTCTATCCATCCTTCCATCCATCTATCTATCTATCTATCTATCTATCTATCTATCTATCTATCTATCTATCTATCTATCATCTTCTATCTATCATCTACTGTGTTTTAAAGATGAGGTATCTTATTCTGTGGTCCAGCCTCAAACTCACATTGATCCTTCTGCCTCTACTTCCCAAGCACTGGGATTACAGATGTAAGCCATACTGGGGGGCTTGAATTATTATTAAACATATTTACTCAATGAGAGAGACATATTATAATATGTCTTTGTACATTAAAAAGAAAACATCTAAAAATCTTCAAGTAGTTTTTTTTGTTCGTTTGTTTGTTTGTTTGTTTTTTTGTTTGTTTGTTTAATAGGAAGTCTTTCTTTAGTATGGATTGAACCTTAGGCCTTGAACAAACTAGTTAAGTGTTCTGTCTGGAAAAACAAAGGGCTAGAGACACAGCATAGTGATAGAGGGAAAGAAGATTGTGTATAAGGCCCCACATTCAGCCTGTCAGCATTTAAAGAATAGTAAGTGGAACAAGGTAAATCACTGTATGCAAACTGAAAATCTATGGGAAGAAGTTCTTCTTTCCTCCATGAGTTCCCTGTTGTCTCTGGCTGTGTTGGGAATGGAGATCCAGATCAAAACAGACTAGATGTTCATGCCTCCAGTTACTGCCAAAATTTGCACATGTCACATCCCACTGGACATCAGTGTTTCTAATTTGTAATTGAGATTTGCTTTCATTGTCCTAAGAAGTTGGGAGAAAATGTAAATGAAAATTCTCTAGAGTTTCAGGATGGAGAATTTAACTGGAATTGGAGCATGGCTGAGGTTAACCTGAGTGGCTCTGGCAGAATTCTCAGTTTTTTTACAGCAAAATGATGCACATTACTCCTCTTTCATCTCTCTCTCTCCTCTGCAATATTGTCCTCCTTTCCTCTTCTTTCTTGCCCCTCTTTTTTTTAGACAAGGTCACATGTAGCCCAGGCTGGCCTTCAAGACCTGACCCTTCTTTCACTATGTTCGGCTTATCTTGTTTTTGTTGATAAATATTCATTTATATTGGATATGTCATCTTCTGGCTTATAAAACCATCAGACCATATTTGTCATTTCCTGTAATTTATATGCATATTAAACAGAAAGGCGTCGTTAATATTTATCTTGCTTATTCTTTCTTCAGACTTGTCTGCTGGTGACACTGTGAATCCACCAAAATCCTTCAGAGATGTGCTTAAAGAAGGACAGGAAGGACATGATATGTATGTTCTCTCTCACCATGATTATTTTGCAGGTAAGTCTTGCCCAGTGCAAAGTGAGGCTGTGGATATGGGACCATCAGAATTTTCAAGAAAAGTACAGAGCATAATTTTCATGAAGTTAGACACCTCATGGATGATGTAGCTGATTAATAAGTGGAAGTTTATTATTATTTGTAGCATCATAAATCTTGGTAGGTGGGAACATGGAGACTAACGTATCAAATTTATACAATATGGAACTAGCAAGACATTGTGGTAGATGATTATAATTCCAGCACTCACATGGCTGAAAGTGGATTGCAGGCTGGAGGGCAGCATGGTGTACTTAGTGAAGCTGTATATTAAAAGAGAAGAATGCTCTCAAGCAAGCATGTGCCAGGCATAGTGGCATAGGCCTGTAATCCTGGCAATATGGAGGCAGAAGCAAGCAAGTTTCTTTGAGGTCCAGGCTAGCCTGGGGTATGTAGTGACGCACTGCCTCAAAAACAAACAAACAAACAAATAAGAAAAAGAAATAGTCACATATGGTGACTATTCGACATTCAGGACACTGAGGTAGGAGGTCTGCTAAAAGCTTGAGGCCACTCTGGCCTACAGAGTGAATTCCAGATCGTTCTTGGCTAGAGTGAGACCTCACCTCAAAACAGCAAGGACAGCAATAAAAGAAAGGCAGACATTCACGTATTATTAGAGTGAAGAATCAGTTGTAGTGAGATAGTCCATTGGGTAAAGGAGTTCACCGTGCAAACCGTCGACGTAAAATTGTTGAAAGAACAGAATATGAGAAGTTGCTTTCTGACCTCTACATGTACACTGTGGTACACTCCCCAGGCCATCATATACATGCACAATGATTATAAATAACATGAAATGCCAGCTAAGAAATATGAAATGTTAAATGGCCTTATTTTATTTAGTGGGTTTTAATTTTAGTGATTACTATACTTAAGAGAATGTCAGTTCCACACCCCTACCACATGTGAGAAAGAATTTTGTTGCCCAGGATGTTCTTAAGCTCCTAGACTTAACTAATCCTTCCTTTTCAGCCCTTCATCTAGCTGGGACTGGAGGCCTGTGACACCTGTCTTGGCCAGTGTGTAGGATAGATCAGGTTTTAATTCTAGGTCACTCATTTACTTTCTTAGACCTTGAGCAGAGTTCTTCAGTGGCATGGAGACCTGGTGTGAGCGGAGAAGTATGCAAAAATGCTTAGCTTGGTTCCTAGAGCAACTATGATCTTGTCTAATGGCATCACAAGTACTAGAATAATTTTCACGACCAACATTATACATTTTATAGTGGGGTAAAATATAACTGAATTAAAAATATGTTAATGCTAGTCTTGAGAGAATAACAAAGTGCTTAGACTTTTATTTGGGTCTTGATAAAGCCCTGCTGGAGTTTGCCATTCTTTTCTTTCTCAGCTAATCTCTGCTGGTTCCTACACTCCTTACTGTATTCCCAAGGATTCTTGGTCTCAACCTCTGTCTCCAACTACTGCTGTCCTTGCTCACTTAAACACAGTATCCTTCTTACGCCCTTGATTCCTCTCCTTATCGCTCTCCCTCTGCTTCTCCAACCTGCTTTCTTTTTTTTTTCCTTCTTGTTTGCTGTCCTCCCACATTCAAATTTAGAATGTAACTGTTTTTTTTTAATTTTAAAATTTTTTTTTATTGATTACAGTTTATTCACTTTTATTCCAGCTGTAACCCCTCCCCCTCCCATCCTCCCTCCCTCTTCTTCTCCTATGCCCCTCTCCCAGGCCAAAAATAGGGTAGGTCCTTCTCCACTTCCATCTGACCCTAGTCTATCAGGTGTCATCAGGACTGGCTTCTTTGTCTTCATCTGTGGACTTGGTAAGACTGCCTCCCCTCAGGTGGAGGTGATCAAAGTCAGCCCATGAGTTCATGTCAGAAATGGTCCCTGGTCCTATTTTGGGGAAACCCTCTTGGAAACTAAGCTGCCATGGACTACATCTGTGCAGCGGTTCTAAGTTATCTCTGTGCATGGTCCTTGTTTGTAGTATCAGTATGAGGAAAAAAAAAAAACCCTGAGCCCAGATTTTTTGGTTCTGTTGCTCTCCTTGTGGAGCTCCTGTTCCCTCCAGGTCTTTCTATTTCTTTATTTCTATTTATTCTTTCATATGATTCCCTGCACTCTGCAAAATGTTTGGCTATGAGTCTCAGCATATGTTTTGATACCCTGCTGGGTAGAGTCTTTCAGAGGCTTTCTGTGATAGGCTTCTGTCTGTTCCCTGTTTTCTCCCTCTTCTGATGTCCTTCTCATTCGCCTTTCTGAATGAAGATTGAGCATCTTACCAGGGTCCTCCTTGTTTAGCTTCCTTAGGTATACAGATTTTAGTAAGCTTCTGTAAAGCAAGGGACACTATCATCAGAACAAAATGACAGCGTACAGATTGGGAAAGGATCTTCACCAACCCTATATCTGAGAGAGGGCTAATATCCAGAATATATAAAGAACTTAAGAAGTTAAAAAGCAACAAATCAAGAAATCCAATTAAAAAATGGGGTACAAAGCTAAACAGAGAATTCTCAATAGAGGAACATTGAATGGCAGAGAAACACTTAAAGAAATGCTCAACATTCTTAGTCATCAGGGAAATGCAAATTAAAACAACCCAGAGATTTCACCTTACATCCATCAGAATGTCTAAGATCAAAAACTCAAGTGACAACACATGCTAGAGAGGATGTGGAGAAAGGTGAACCCTCCTCCATTACTGGTGGGACTGTAAACTTGCACAACCACTTTGGAAATCAATCTGGCACTTTCTCAGACAATTAGGAATAACGGCTCCTCAAGATCCTGCTACACCACTCCTAAGCATATATCCAAAATATGCTCAAGTACACAACAAGGACATTTGCTCAACCATGTTTGTAGCAGCTTTATTTGTATAGTCAGAAGCTGGAAACAATCCAGATGTCCCTCATTTGAGGAATGGATACAGAAATTGTGGTACATTTCCACAATGGAATAGTACTCAACAATTAAAAATAAAGAAATTATGAAATTTGCAGGCAAATGGTGGGATCTAGAAATGATCATCCTGAGTGAGGTATCCCAGAAGCAGAAAAACACACATGGTACATACTTAACTGATAAGTGGATATTAGACATATAATATAGGATAATCATGCTAAAATCAGTATGGAACTGTTGACCTTCTGATTTTCCTGTCTCCAGGTCTCAAGTGATGGAATTATAGGAATGTGCCATTATACCTGGTTTTGTGGGAGTGGTTAATTTGGAGCTGGCCATGATGACTTATACAGGAGGATATCAGGAGTCCTAGGCTATCTTTTCCTAAGACCCTGTTTCAAAACAACAACATTGTACAACAAACACAATGACAAAAGATAGCCATGACTAAATATGTTTGTGTGTAAACTGATAAATGTTTGAAAACTATAATAGGGTAAAGTGCATGCTGTACAAATATGAGAAACTGTGTTTAAATGCTCAGAAACCATGTAAAGCTGAGCAGAGTATTATGTGTTTGTAACTCCAGTCTGGAGAATTCCTGGAAGATCACAGCCCCACTAGTGTAGTTATGCAGAGGCAAAAAAACAGCCAAAAGATCCTGTTTTAACACAGTAAGAACATGAGGACCAACATGCCACCTGGGCTGTCCTGTAGCCTCTACATGCATGCTACAACACTGTATCCCCCCACACATATATATGCACACAGATCACACACACACACACACACACACACACACACACACACACACACAAGTGTGTTAAAATTGTGCTCAGAACAGCTCTAATTGACAATTATGAGGACAAAATTGTATTTACTTGCTGATTTTTTTTGTAATGGAAGGTACATTAGCCTTTTGAAAGTTACATAACCTAAGCTTCTTTTTTTTTTTGAGGTTTAAAGTCATTGTAGAGAATTTTCATGTTAAAAATGAAGAAAAAATGAATATACCATGTAACATCATTAGCCTAAGATAACTACAGTTGTTAAGCTGTAAACATTTTTCTAGCCTTTATCTATTGAATTTCACTGAATATCCACTGAATCATCTAGGTTTAGATAAATAGAATCTGACCCTTCATGTTTTCATGGAATCTGACATACATTTAAGATTAGTTACTTAAGTGACTAGAGCGATGGATCAGTGGTTGGATGTATGCATTGCTCTTGTAGAAGGCCAGAGTTTGGTTGCCAGCAGCCATATCAGGCAGTTCACAACCACTTGTAACTCTAGTTCCAGGGGGATCCAACACCCTTATCTGGCCTTCCGGGGCACCTGCCATCATGTGTGCTTACTCCCACATAGACACATAATTAAAAATAATAAAAATAAGTTGTATGTTGTGGCATACACCTTTAATCTCAGCACTTGGGAGGCAGAAGCAGGAGGAGCTCTGTGAGTTCAAGGCGAGCCTGATCTACATAGTGCGTTCCAGGACAGCCAGAGCTACATAGTAAGACCATGTCTCAATAATAAACAGACAAACAAAACAAGCTCAGAATTTGTTGCTTAAATTAGTAGACCAGGGACAATGTTCAGTGAGAAAGTCTTTAAAATACACTGACATTACATCACTGCTGAAACAATAGTTTCTTCTTAAATAAATGCAGACCATATAGAAATATAGTACTAAAAAAGATTCCTCAGGATTCCCAGCATTTTCTGTTTTCCCTCCCTTGGTTTTTTGAGATGAAGTTTTTCTGTGTAGCCTTGGCTGTCCTGGACTTGCTTTGTAAACCAGGCTGGTCTCAAACTCTCAGACATCTGCCTGCCTCGTCCTCCCTGAGTGCTGGGAGTAAAGACAGCACTACCACACCCAGTTTACTTTTGCTGTTTTGAGAAGGGTTTCCACGTGGTTCAGGCCAGCCCCAAACTCACTGTACAGTTGGTGCTGAATCTTCTTGCCTCAGCCTCCTAATTACTGAGATTACCTGGTTTATGTACGTACTCTAGTGTATAATATATATGTGAATATATTCCCACTTAATTTTTTATGGAATATCTTGTCATATTTTTCATATTAGTATCTACAGTAGGTTTTCCATTAACTTGTATTGAAAGTATTCTTTTCATACAATATATCCTGATCACAATTTTTTCTTCCCTGCCATGCCCTCCCTTCAGACCATCCTCATCACCCCATCCACCAGACTTTATGACTTCTTTCGCTTTATATTTAGAAAATAGGCAAATAAAAAGCAAAACAAAACAAAAACAGAATAAAAAACAAAAAAGCAAAAGAAACACAGAATACAAACCCAAGCACCATAAAAACAGAAAATTGTAAACCATAATATACAAGCAAAAGACAATAAGATAAAAAATACCCAAACAAACTAATGTGAGACAAAAAGTCTACAAACACACCATTAAGTTTCTTTTGTTTTGACCATCTTCTGGGTCTGCCTTTAAGTGTGGTTTATATACCCAGTAAGACTCCATTGGTGAGAACTATTTTTTCCTTTACAAGTGGAAAGGAAGGTTGTCAATTGGAGATAACTTCTTGGTTGGGAAAGGGAACTAATGTCCACTTCCATCTCTTAGTGCTAGGACCACATCTAGCTTGAACTTGTACAGGCGTTGTGCATACTACCACAGTCTAAGTGGTTCATATGTGAATCAGTCCTGTTGTGTCTAGAAGACACTGTTTTCTTTGTGTCACCCATTGCTTCTGACTCTTACAAACGTTCAGCCTCCTCTTCTGCATAGATCTCTGAGCACTGAGGAGAAGAGTTTGCTAAAGACATCCACTTCAGCTTGAGTGTTCCAAAGTCTCACTCTCTGCACATTGTCCATTCATGGGTCTCTGCATTAGTTCCCATCTACTGCAAGAGGAAACTTCTCTGGTGATGTCTGAGTGAGACACTGATCTATGGATATAGCAGAATATCATCAGGAACCATTTTATTGCTATAGTTCTTTGGCAGAATCCTAGTTAGTAGGGGTAAAGGCTCTAGGTAGCCACCAGCTCCACTTCTCCATGTTCAGTGAGTTGTGTATATGTTGTTTTGAGCAACAGAGCTTTTATCATCAGTTTGGGGAGAGCAACCAATAGCCTTGGCAATAGACTGGGCTCTTTGAGGATTTCCCTGGCAACCCTCTCGCCAACAACTCAATAAGATGTAACCCATCCCTGGAACTGAGCATTTTCTTTGGTAAGGAGAGATGTCCACTTGGACTTCTGTCATCCCCCTTATTTGGTGACATAATTTAGATTTCTTTTATATGTATATACATTTTAAGCATTTCTTCCTGTATTAGGTTTCCATATGATCTCTCAAATGGACCTATTTCGGTTGTCTCTCCCTTACCCTTCTCTTTCCTCAGTGTCTCTATTTAATTCTCCCATTCAGATTCTCTCTTATCCATCCGTAACTATATATTCTATTTCCCTTTCCTTAAGACATCATTCCTTTTTCTCAATTTCATAGTCTATACCTACTGTCATTGATTATATGGGTAGTAACTTTGTTATTGAAGACTTAACATCTATAAGTAAGTCAATACATACCATTTTTGTCTTTTTGGGTCTCTGTTACCTTAGAATGATTTTTTTTTCCAGCCCCATCCATGTACTCAAGATTTCATATTTTTAACAGCTTAGTAATATTTCATGGTGTAATTGTATCACATTTTCTTCATCCATTCATCTGTTTACAGACATCTAGGCTATTTTCATTTTCTAGTTATTATGACTAGAACAGCAATAGACATGTTTGAGCAGATGTCTGTGTAGTAGGATGTATATGCCTTTGGGTATATTCCCAGATGTTGCATGACTAGATCTTTAGGGAGACCTATTCACAGCTTCCTGAGGAAGTGCCAGACTGATTGCCACAGTGGATGTACAAGTCTGAAACCCCACCAGCAATGGATTAATGTTTTCCATACTTCTAATCCTGGCCAGCATGAGTTGTCATTTGTTTATTGATGTTGGCTAGTCTGACTGGCATAAGATGAAATCTCAAAGTAATTTTGGTATGCGTATCACTAATGACTAAGGATTTTGACCATTTTTTTAAGTGTTTGCTAGCCATTTGATTTTCTTTTATTGATAATTCTCTATTTAAATCTGTATCACTTTCTTAAAATTGATTTGTTTATTTTCTTGAGGTTCAATATTTTAGTTCTTTATATGTTTTGGATATTAGCCTTGTATTGGATGTTGTAGGTATTGACCCACCGTCTGATGTATAATTTGCCAAGATTTTTTTTTTTCCCATTCAGTAGTCTGCCATTTTTTTTCGTACTCTGCAAAAGTTTTAGTTCCATGAGGTTCTTTTTCCTTTTAATTGTTGGTCTTAATGCCCAAGGTATTGGTTACATTTCATAAAGTTTTTTCCTGTGCTAGTGAGTTCAAGGCTATTTTCCACTGTCTTTTCTGGCTTTACGTTGAGGTCATTGATCCACTTGGAATTGAGTTTTGTACATGGTGGTAAATATAGATCTATGTTTATTCTTTACATGAAGACATGAAAATTTACTAGCACAATTTCAGTTGCTGTCTTTTTTCTAGTGTGCATTTCTGGCTTTTTTAAAAAAAATATAAAACCAGCAGTCTATAATTGTGTGGACTTCATGTATCTGTAGGTGCGTGGACTTCTGTCTGGGTCTTAATTTTATTGATCAACATGTCTGTTTTTGTGCCAATACCATGCTGTTTTCATTACTATAGCTTTGTAGTAAACTTTTAGATTGGTGATGGTGATATCTTCAGCAGTTCTTTAATTTTTCAGGGTTGTTTTAGTTACAGTTTTGTTTGTTTGTTTGTTTGTTTTTACGTTTCCATATGAAGCTGAAAATTGTTCTTTCAAGATCTGTGAAGAATTGGCTGGAATTTTGATGGGGAATTGCATTGAATCTATAGATTGCTTTGGTAGGATGTTCATTTTTACTATGCTAATCCTGTTGATCCAGTTTCTGGCTATTATGAATAGAACAGTGACGAACATGGTTGAGCAAGTGTCTTTGTAGTAGGATATAGAGACAAGAGTTGCATAACTGGATTTTCAGTAAATCTATTCCCCTTTATTTCCAAGGAATTACCACATTGATTTCCATAGTGGCTGTACAAGTTTTGTATGATATACGTACCCACACGTGAATATTTTTGCATTTTTTCTACATGCAGCCACCCAGTTTGATCAGAACTATTTGTTGAAGATTTCTCTTTTTTCTTGCATGTATTTCTGACCTCTTTATGAAATATCAGGTGTCCAAATGTATGTGGACTTACACCTGGGTCTCCAACGCAATTCCATTGGCCAACATGTCTGTTTTTATACCAGTACCATGCTGATCTTCATTACTGAAGCTCTGCAGTAAAACTTGAAATTGGGAGTGGTGATGCCCTTAGCAGTTCGTTTATTATTAAGGTTGTTTTAGGTATCCTGAGTTTCTTTGTGTTTCTATATGTGAAGTTTAATTTTTTTTTTTTTAAGATCTGTGGAGAATTGTGTTAGAATTTTGATGGGGGTTGCATTGGATCTGTAGATTGCTTTTGGTAAGATGGCCATTTCACTATATTAATCCTACTGATCCATGAATATGGATGATGTTTCCATCTTCTGCTGCCTTCTTCAATCTTTTACCGTCTTAAAATTTTTATTATATATCTTTAACTTGCTTGGTTCCAGCAAGATGTATGTGTGTGTGTGTGTATGTTTTTCTTACTTCTTTCTCAGTCTGTTTGTCCTTGGTATATAGAAAATCTACTGATTTTTATTTTTTAGTGTATTAATTCTGTATCCCTCTACTTTCCTGAAGGTGTTTGTCATCTGTAGAAGGTTCCTGATGGTGTTTTTACGGACTTTTATTTATAAAGTCTACTAATCATCTTCTTTCCCATTTCTTCTATCTTTTCCAGCCTTTTGGAATTGAAGTTCCTGAAGTATAGCCTAAGAACCTTCTGGATTTCATTGGTGTGTTGCTCTTGTTTCTTTTCAGCATAAATTAACTCATTGTTTTGTTTGCAGTAGTCACTGTTGGACCTAGACCCTCAAGAATGCTAGGGGAGCACTCTTCCACCAAGTTGCAGTCTCCTCCCATTTATAATTTTTTAAATTAAATTTTTACTTTGTATATATTAATTACAGTTTATTCTTTTTTTATTTTTTTTAATTTTTTTTACACTTTATTCACTTTGTATGCCCCCATAAGCCCCTACCCCTCCCCTCCCTATCTCACCCTCCCTCCCCTTTCTTCACCCATGCCCCTCCCCAAGTCCACTGATAGGGGAGGTCCTCCTCTCCTTCCTTCTGATCTTAGTCTATCAGATCACATCAGGAGTGGCTGCATTGTCATCTTCTGTGGCCTGGTAAGGCTGCTCCCCCTCAGGGGGAGGTGATCAAAGAACAGGCCAATCAGATTGTGTCGGAGACCGTCCCTCTATGTAACCCACTTAGACACTAAACTGCCATGGATTACATCTGCGCAGGGGTTCTAGGTTATCTCCATGCCTGGTACTTGGTTGGAGTATGGGTGTCTGGGAAGATCCCTGTGTTCAAATTTTCTGGTTCTGTTGCTCTTCTTGTGGGGTTCCTGTCCTCTCCAGATCTTACTATTTCCCATTTCTTACATAAGATTCCATGCACTCTGCCCTTAAAGTCTCAGCATCTGCTTTGATAGTCTGCAGGGCAGAGTCTTTCAGAGGCCCTCTGTGGCAGGTTCCTAGGTTGTTTCCTGCTTTCTCCTTCTTCTGATGTCCATCCTCTTTGCCTTTTGGGATGGGGATTGAGCATTTTAGTTAGAGTCCTCTCTCTTGATTAGTTTCTTTAGATGTACAGATTTTAGTAGGTTTATCCTATAAGTCTAGATGAGTGAATATATACCGTCTGTGTCTTTCTGCTTCTGGGACAGCTCACTCAGGATGATCCTTTCCAGGTCCCACCATTTACCTGCAAATTTCATGATTTCCTTATTTTTCATTGCAGAGTAATACTCCATTGTGTAGATGTACCACAATTTCTGCATCCATTCTTCAGTTGAGGGGCATCTGGGCTGTTTCCAGCTTCTGGCTATTACAAATAAGGCTGCTACAAACATGGTTGAATAAATGTCCTTATTGTGTACTTGAGCCTCTTTTGGATATATGCCTAGGAGTGGTATGGCTGGGTCTTGAGGAAGCACTATTCCTATTTGTCTGAGAAAGCACCAAATTGATTTCCAGAGTGGTTGTACAAGTTTACATTCCCACCAGCAGTGGAGGAGGGTTCCCCTTTCTCCACAACCTGTCCATCATGTATAGTCACTTGAGTTTTTGATCTTGGCCATTCTGATGGGTGTAAGGTGAAATCTCAGGGTTGTTTTGATTTGCATTTCCCTGATGGCTAATGAGGTTGAGCATTTCTTTAAGTGCTTCTCTGCCATTCGATATTCCTCTACAGAAAATTCTCTCTTTACCTCTGTTCCCCATTTTTTAACTGGATTACTTGGATGCTGCTTTTCAGCTTCTTTAGTTCTTTATATATGCTGGATATTAGTCCTCTGTCAGATAAAGGGTTAGTGAAGATTCTTTCTCAATCTGTAGGCAGTCGCTTTGTTTTGATGACGGTGTCCTTTGCTTTACAGAAGCTTTTCAGTTTCAGGAGGTCCCATTTATTGATTGTTGATCTTAGAGCCTGTGCTGTTGGTGTTCTGTTCAGGAAGTTGTCCCCTGTGCCAATGAGTTCTAGGGTATTCCCCACTTTTGTTTTCCTAGCCGATTTAATGTGTCTGGTTTTATGTTGAGGTCTTTGATCCACTTGGACTTCAGTTTTGTGCAGGGTGATGAGTATGGATCTATTTTCATTTTCTACATGTAGACATCCCGTTGGACCAGCACCATTTATTGAAGATTCTATCTTTTTTTCCATTGTATGGTTTTGGCATCTTTGTAAAAAATCAGGTGTCCATAAGTGTGTGGGTTTATTTCTGGGTCTTCTGTTCGTTCCATTGATCCACCATTCTGTTTCTATGCCAGTACCATGCAGTTTTTATTACTGTTGCTCTATAGTACAGCTTAAGATCAGGGATGGAGATACCTCCAGAAGATCTTTTATTGTAGAGGATTGTTTTAGCAATTCTGGGTTTCTTGTTATTCCATATGAAGTTGAGAATTTTTCTTTCCAGGTCTGTAAGGAATTGTGTTGGCAATTTGATGGGAATTGCATTGAATCTGTAGATTGATTTTGGTAAGATGGCCATTTTTACTGTGTTAATCCTGCCAAGCCATGAGCATGGGAGATCTTTCCATCTTCTCATATCTTCTTCTAATTCTTTCTTCAGAGACTTGAAATTTTTTTCATACAAGTCTTTGACTTGCTTGGTTAGGGTTACACTAAGGCACTTTATGTCATTTGTGGCTATTGTGAAGGGTGTTGTTTCCCTAATTTCTTTTTCAGCCCTTTAGTCTTTTGTATACAGGAGAGCTACTGATTTTTTTGAGTTAATTTTGTATCTGGCCACTTTGCTGAAGGTGTTTATCAGCTGTAGGAGTTCCCTGGTAGAGTTTTTGGGGTCACTCAGATATACTATCATATCATTTGCAAATAGTGATAATTTGACTTCTTCCTTTCCCATTTGTATCCCCTTGATCTCCTTCAACTGTCTTATTGCTCTAGCAAGGACTTCCAGCACTGTGTTGAAGAGATATGGAGAGAGTGGGCAGCCTTGTCTTGTCCCTTATTTCAGTGGGATTGCTTTAAGTTTCTCTCCATTTAGTTTGATGTTGGCTATAGGCTTGCTGTATATCGCCTTTACTATGTTTAGATATGTGCCTTGTATCCCTGATCTCTCCAAGACTTTAAACATGAATGGATGTTGGATTTTGTCAAATGCTTTTTCAGCGTCTAGGGAGATTATCATGTGGTTTTTTTCTTTCAGTTTGTTAATATGGTGGATCACATTGATGGATTTCCATATATTGAACCACCCCTGCATACCTGGGATGAAGCCTACTTGGTCATAGTGGATAATATCTTTGATGTGTTCTTGGATTCGGTTTGCCAGTATTTTGTTAAGTATTTTTGCATCAATGTTCATAAGGGAGATTGGCCTGAAATTCTCTTTCTTTGTTGAGTCTTTGTGAGGTTTAGGTGCCAAGGTGACTGTGGCTTCATAGAATGAGTTTGGTAATGTTCCTTCTGTTTCTATTTTGTGGAATAATTTGGAGAGAATTGAAGTTAGCTCTTCTTTGAAGGTCTGGTAGAATTCTGCGCTGAAG
Organism: Psammomys obesus; assembly: GCF_907164565.1. NCBI lineage: Eukaryota > Metazoa > Chordata > Mammalia > Rodentia > Muridae > Psammomys > Psammomys obesus. The sequence goes on along the minus strand of NW_026585626.1, from coordinate 11,994,238 downwards.
CCATCTGGTCCTGGGCTTTTTTTGGATGGGAGACTTTTGATGACTGCTTCTATTTCTTTGGGGGATATAGGACTATTTAATTGATTTACCTGGTCCTGATTCAGCTTTGGTAAGTCAAATCGATCAACAAAATTGTTCATTTCATTTAGATTTTCAAATTTTGTGGCATATAGACTTTTGTAGTAAGTCCTAATGATTGTTTGGATTTCATCAGTGTCTGTAGTTATGTCCCCCTTTTCATTTCTGATTTTGTTGATTTGGGTGGTGTCTCTCTGCCTTTTAGTTAGCTTGGCTAAGGGTTTGTCGATCTTGTTGATTTTCTCAAAGAACCAGCTCTTGGTTTCATTGATTCTTTGAATTGTTTTATTTGTTTCTAATTGATTGATTTCAGCCCTGAGTTTGATTATTTCCAGTCGTCTACTCCTTCTTGGTGTGTCTGCTTCTTCTTTTTCTAGGGTTTTTAAGTGAGCCATTAAGTTGCTTGAATGAGCTGTGTCAGATTTCTTCTTGAAGGCACTTAGTGCTATGAACTTTCCTCTTAGCACTGCTTTCATTGTGTCCCACAAGTTTGCGTATGTTGTGTCTTCATTTTCATTGAGTACTAGAAAGGCTTTAATTTCTTTCTTTATTTCTTCCCTGACCCAGCTGTCTTTTAGTAGCAAGTTGTTCAGTTTCCATGTGTGTGTAGGCTTTTTGCTATTTCTGTTGTTGTTGAAGTCCAGCTTTATTCCATGGTGATCAGACAAGATACAAGGGATTATTTCAATCTTCTTGTATCTGTTGAGGCTTGCTTTGTGACCAACTATATGGTCTATTTTGGAGAAGTATCCATGAGGTGCTGAGAAGAAGGTAAATTCTTTTGTGTTTGGGTGTAAGGTTCTGTAAGTGTCTGGGAGGTCCATTTGATTCATGACCTCTGTTAGAGACATTGTTTCTTCGTTTAATTTCTGTTTTGTTGACCTGTCCTTTCTTGAGAGTGGGGTGTTGAAGTCTCCTACTATTAATGTGTGGGGATCTATATGTAGTTTAAGTTTTATTAATGTTTCTTTTACAAATATATGTGCTCTTGTATTTGGGGCATAGATGTTCAGGGTTGTGATGTCTTCCTGGTGGAATTTTCCATTGATGACTATGAAGTGTTCTTCCCCATCTCTTTTTATTAATTTTGGTTGAAAGTCCATTTTATTAGATATTAGAATGGCTACTACTGCTTACTTCCTGGGTCCATTTGCTTCGAAAATTGTCTTCCAACCCTTTACCCTCAGGTAATGTCTATCTTTGTGCCTTAGGTGTGTTTCTTGTATGCAACAGAATTGCTGGGTTTTATTTATGTATCCATTCTGTTAATCTCTGTCTTTTTATTGGAGAGTTGAGTCCATTGATGTTGAGAGAGATTAATGACCAGTGGCTGTTAAATTCTTTGATTTTGATGTTGGCTGTGGTCATAAGGTTGTGTGCTTGGTTGCTTTTTGTTTTATTGTAGTAAGGTTAATTATTTCCTGTGTTTTCTTGAAAGTAGCTAATTTTTTGGGGTTGTATTTTCCCTTCCAGTTTCTTCTGTAATGCTGGATTTGTGTGTAGGTATTGTCGAAATTTATTTTTGTCATTGAATATCTTGTTTTCTCCGTCTATGAGGACTGAGAGTTTTGCTGGGTATAGCAGCCTTGGCTGACATCTGTGTTCTCTTGTGGTCTGCATGATATCTGTCCAGGCCCTTCTGGCTTTCATAGTTTCTGTTGAAAAGTCAGATGTTCTTCTAATGGGTTTGCCATTATATGTTACTTGGCCTTTTTCCCTTGCAGCTTTTAGTATTTTTTGTTTATTCTGTATACTTACTGTTTTGATGATTATGTGGTGGGAGGATTTTCTTTTCTGGTCAGATTTGTTGGATGTTCTGTAGGCTTCATGTATTCTTATTGGTCTCTCCTTTAACTTGGGGAAATTTTCTTCAATGATTTTGTTGAAAATATTTTCTGGGCCTTGGAGAAGGGAGTCTTCTTTTTCCTCTATTCCTATTATTCTTAGGTTTTGTCTTTTCATATCGTCTTGGATTTTTTGGACGGTCTGTGTCAGGAATTTTTTTTTATTTAACATTTTCTTTGACAGATACATCGATTTCTTCCATTGTATCTTCTTCACCTGAGATTCTTTCTTCCATCTCTTGTACTCTGTTGGTTTTGCTTACTTCTGTAGTTCCTGTTTTCTTCCCTAAATTCTTCCTCTCCATTATTTCCTCCATTTGTGTTTTCTTTAATTTTTCTAGTTTTATCTTCAGGTCTTGAGTTGTTTTGTTTACTTCCTTCACCTGTCTGATTGTATTTTCCTGTTTTTCTTTCAGAGTTCCTTCAACTCTGTTTCTTTTATTTTTTTTTCAGTGATTTAATTATTTCTTCTCTGAAGACCGCAAACTGTTTGGCTGCATCTTCCCGTATTTCTTCACAGATAGCCATAATCTGCTTTTCTTTAACTTCCTCCATTTCTTTATGGATAGCCATGATCTGTTTGGTTTTATCTTCCTCTAATTCTTTATGTATTTTATTTGTTTCCTCTATTATCCTCTTCATCAGCATAGATTTAAGGTCATCTTCTTGTTTTTCTATTATGCTGGGTTGTCCAGGGCTGCTGGCCCCTGGATGGCTGGGTTCTGGAGATGCCATATTGCTCTGTCTTTTGTTGTTTGAGCTTTTATGCTGACCTCTACTCATTGGGCTGTGTGTTCCGGTCCTGGATGGTGGCTGTGGATGCCACAGGAGGCTGTGTGCGCCGATCTCGGGCGGCGGGTGCCCCTGCTGGTCCGCAGGACCTTTACCAGGTATTGACTGGGTGACCTGAGGTTGGTCCCAATTAATTTCTACATGGTAGGCTTTCCTCTCACCTGGCAATCACAAACGCTGGTGTTTTAGGTCCCTGGGTTCAGTCAGACAGTCCCTGTTCTGCTTATTAGGGAACTCCTGTCCTCTCCAGGTCTTACTATCTCCCCCTTGTTTCCCAAGATTTGCTTCATCTGCCCAAAGTTTGGTTAAGAATCTAAGCATCTGCTTTGATACACTGCTGGGTAGAGTCTTTCAGAGGCCCTTTGTGGTAGGCTGCCTTCCTTCTTCCTGTTCTCTCCTTCCTCCAATGTCCATCCTGTTTGTCTTTTTGAATGAGGATTGATCCTCCTACCTAGGGTCCTTCTTCTTGCTCAGCTTCTTTAGGTGTTCAGATTTTAGTATTTTTAGCCTATATTATCTGTCCAATAGCAATTTATAAGTGAGTATATATCATGTGTGTGTCTTTCTGCTTCTGGGATACTTCACTCAGGATGATCTTTTCTAGATCCCACGGTTTGCCAACAGATTTCATGATTTCCTTGTTATTAATTGCTGAGTAGTATTCCATTGTGTAAATGTACCCAATTTCTGTATCCATTTTTCAACTGAGGGAATCTGGGTTGTTTCCAGGTTCTGGCTATTATGAATAAAGCTGCTACAAACATGGTTGGGCAAATGTCCTTGTTGCGTACTTGAGCATATTTTGGATATATGCCTAGGAGTGGTATAGCAGGATCTTGAGGAAGCAGTATTCCTAATTGTCTGAGAAAGTGACAGATTGATTTCCAAAGTGGTTGTACAAGTTTACATTCCCACCAGTAGTGGAGTAGGGTTCCCTTTCTTTACAACCTCTCCAGCATGTGTTGTCACTTGAGTTTTTGATGGGTGTAAGGTGAAATCATAGGGTTGTTTTAAGTTGCATTTCCCTGATGACTAAGGATATTGAGCATTTCTATAAGTGTTTCTATGCCATTCTGTATTCCTCTAGAGAGAGTTCTCTGTTTTGCTCTGTACCCCATTTTTTAACTGGATTACTTGATTTGTTGCTTTTAAACTTCTTTAGTTCTTTATATATTCTGGATATTAGCCCTCTTTCAGATATATGGTTGGTGAAGATCCTTTCCCAACCTGTGGGCTGTCGTTTTGTTCTGATGACAGTGTCCTTTGATTTACAGAAGCTTTTCAGTTTCATGAGGTCCCATTTATTGATTGTTGATCTTAGTGCCCGTGCTGTTGGTGTTCTGTTCTGGAAGTTGTTTCTTGTACCAGAGAGTTCTAGGGTATTCCCCACTTTTTCTTCTAACTGATTTAGTGTATCTGATTTTATGTTGAGGTCTTTGATTCACTTGGAGTTTAGTTTTATGCAGGGTGATAAATATGGGTCTATTTGCATTTTTCTACATGTAGACATCCAGTTAGACGAGCACCATTGGTTGAACATGCTTTCTATTGGCTTCTTTGTCAAAAATCAAGTACCTGTAGGTGTGTGGATTTATTTCTGGGTCTTCTATTCATTTCCATTGATCCACCATTCTGTTTCTATGCCAGTGCCATGTAGTTTTTATTTCAATTGCTCTGTAGTACAGCTTGAGATCAGGGATGGAGATACCTCCAGATGATTTGTTGTTGTACAGGATCATTTTGGCAATTCTGGGTTTTTTGTTTTTCCATTTGAAGTTGAAAATTTTTCTTTCAAGTTCTATAAAGAATTGTGTTGTTGTTTTGATGGGAATTGCATTGAATCTGTTGATTGCTTTTGGCAGGATGGCCATTTTCACTGTGTTAATCCTACCTATCCATGAGCATGGGAGGTTTTTCCATCTTCTGATATCTTCTTCAATTTCTTCCTTCAGAGACTTGAAGCTTTTTTTTTTTCACACATGTCTTTCACTTGCTTGGTTAGAGTCCCACCAAGGTACTTCATGTTATTAGTGGCTATTGTGAAGGGTGTGGTTTCTCTAATTTCTTTCTCGGCCCTTTTGTCTTCGGTATACAGAAGGGTTCTGATTTTTTTTTTTTTTTTTTTTTTTTTAGTTAATTTTGTATCCAACCACTTTGTTGAAGGTGTTCATCAGCTGAAAGAGTTCTCTGGATGAATTTTTGGGCTCACTCATGTATACTATCATATCATCTGCAGATAGTGATACTTTGACTTCTTCCTTTCCAATTTGTATCCTCTAGATCTCCTATAGTTGTCTTATTGCCCTAGCTAGAAATTCAAGTACTATGTTGAATAGATATGGAGAGAGTGGGCAGCCTTGCCTTGTCCCTGATTTCAGTGGGATTGATTTAAGTTTTTCTCAGTTTAGTTTGATGTTGGGTAGAAGCTTACTGTATATTATCTTTACTATGTTTAGGTTATGTGCCTTGTATCTCTGATTTCTCCAAGACTTTAAACATGAATGGGTGTTGGATTATGTCAAATGCTTTTTCAGCATCTAAGGAGATGATCATGTGGTTTTTCTCCTCCAGTTTTTTTAATATGGTGGATTACATTAATGGACTTCTTTATATTGAACCACCCCTGCATGCCTGGGATGAAGCCTACTTGGTTATGGTGGATGATATCTTGGATTCAGTTTGCAAGTATTTTGTTAAGTATTTTTGCATCAATGTTCATAAGAGAGATAGGTCTGAAGTTCTCTTTTTTTGTTGGGTCTTTGTTTGGTTTATGTATTAAGGTGACTGTGGCTTCATAGAATGAGTTTGGTAGTGTTCCTTCTGTTTCTATTTTGTGGAATAGTTTGAAGAGAATTGGAGTTAGCTCTTCTTTGAATCTGTGTCTGGTAGAATTCTGCGCTGAAGCCATCTTGCCCTGGGCTTTTTTTTGGAGGGAGACTGTTGATGACTGCTTCTATTTCCTTGGGGGAAATATGACTATTCAGTCTATTACCTGATCTTGATTTAATTTTGGTAAATGGAATCTATCAAGAAAATTGTCCCTTTCATTTAGATTTTCAAATTTTGTGGCATAAAGGCTTTTGTAGGAAGACCTAATGATTGTTTTGATTTCTTCAGTATCTGTTGTTATAGCCTCCTTTTTGTTTCTGATTTTGCTGATTTGTAGTTTCTGTCTGCCTCTTAGTTTAGCTAAGGGTTTGCCTATCTTGTTGATTTTCTCAAAGAACTAGCTCTAGGTTTCATTCATTCTTTGAATTGTATTATTTGTTTCTAATTCATAGATTTCAGCCCTGAGTTTGATTATTTCCAGCTGTCTGCTCCTCTTGGGTGTATTTGTCTCTTTTTTTTCTAGGGCTTTCAGGTGAGCCATTAAGTTGCTTGTATGAGACGTGTCAAATTTCTTCTTGAAGGCGCTTAGTGCTATGAACTTTCCTCTTAGCACTGCTTTCATTGTGTCGCATAAGTTTGAGTATGTTGTACCTTCATTTTCACTGAATCCTAGGAAGTCTGTAATTTCTTTATTTCTTCTCTAACCCAGATGTTGTTGAGTAGTGAGTTGTTCAGTTTCTATGTGTGTGTAGGCTTTTTGCTATTTCTGTTTTTGTTGAGGACCAGCTGTAGTCCATGATGGTCAGATTGCACACAAGGGATTATTTCAATCTTCTTGTATCTGTTGAGGCTTGCTTTGTGACTAACTTTATGTTCTATTTTGGTTAGGTTCCATGTGGTGATGAAAAAAGAAGGTGTACTCCTTTGAATTTGGGTGAAAAGTTCTGTAGACATCTATTAGGTCCATTTGATTTAGGATCTCTGTTAGTGCCTTTATTTCCCTATTTAGCTTCTGTCTAGATGATCTGTCCCTTGGTGAGAGTGGAGTGTTGAAGTCTCCCACAATTAACGTTTTGGGATCAATGTGTGATTTAAGCTTTAATAATGTTTCATTTACAAATGTAGGTGCTCTTGTATTTGGGGCATAGATGTTCAAAATTTTGATGTCCTCCTGGTGGATTTTTTCTTTGATGAGAATGAAATGCCCCTCATCTTTTTTTATTAATTTTGGTTAAAGTCTATTTTATTAGATATTATGATTGTTACCGTACTTGTTTTCTGGGGCCATTTGCTCAAAAAACATTTTTCCAGTCTTTTACTCTGAGGTAATGTTTATCTTTCTTGCAGAGGTGTGTTTCTTGAATGCAGCAGAATGCAGGATCCTGTTTCTTCAATCAATCTGGTAGTCTGTGTCTTTTTATTGGAGAGTTGAGTCCATTTTTGTTAATAGATAATAGTGACCAATGAATGTTAGTTTCTTTTATTGTGAATTTGGTGGTGTTACAGTGTTTCATTGATTGATTTCTTTCAATTTTTTTGTTGGGAGTTTATCTATATCCTATGTTTTCTTGGGTATAGTTGTTTTTGTTGGATTGGAGTTTTCCTTCTAATATCTTTTGTAGGGCTATGTTGCTGTGTAGATATTGTTTAAGTTTAGTTTTGTCATGGAATATTTTGTTTTCTCCATCTATGTTGATTGAGATCTTTGCTGGGTATAGTAGTCTGGGTTGGCATCTGTGATCCCTTAAAGTCTGCATGACATCTGCCCAGGCCCTTCTGGCTTTCATAGTTTCTGTTGGGAAGTCTGGTGTGATTCTATAGGTCTACCTTTAAATGTTACTTGGCCTTTTTCCCTTGCTATTTTTAATATTTTTTCTTTGTTCTGTAGATTTAGTGTTTTGGCTATGATGTGACGTGAGGAGTTTCTTTTTTTGGTCTAGTCTATTTTGTGTTCTGTAGGCCTCTTGTATGTTTATGGACATCTCTTTCTTTAAGTTGGGAAAATATTTTTCTTATGATTTTCTTGAAAATATTTTATGGACCTTGGGGCCTGGAATCTTCTTTTTCATCTATTCCTATTCTTAGATTTTGTCTTTTCATGGCGTCCTTGATGTTTTTGATATTTTGTGTTTGGAACTTTTCCGATTTTACTTTTTCTTTGAGAGAAGTATCAATTTCTGCAAGTGTAGCTTCAGCACCTGACATTCTCTCTTCCATCTCTTGTATTCCATTAGTGATGCTTACCTTTGTTGTTCCTGATCTTTTCTCTAAGTTCTCCAGTTCTAGGGCTTTCTCTGTTGTGTTTTCTTTAATGATTCTAATTCTGTTTTCATGTCTTGCACTATTTTCTTCATCCGATTGAATGTGGATTTCTGTATTTCTATAATGGCTTCTATTTTTTTTTTTTTTTTTGTCTGTTTCCTCTCTGTTTGCTAATTGTGCCTCTACTTGTTTGGCTATATTTGCCAGTATTTCTTTCAGAGCTTTGTTCACTTCCTCTTTATTTGCCTCCATTTGTGTGGCTATTTCTTTGAGAGATTTGTTGGTTTGATCTTTATGTGCCTCTAATAACTGGATAAGCATAGCTTTAAAATAATTTTCCTGTGTTTCTGATGAATTCAAGTATCCATTGATTTTGGGGGTTGTTGGTGAAGCCATGATGTCCTGATTTTTGTTGTATGTGTTCTTACGCCGACCTGTGGTCATCTGCTTATCTGTAACATTCAGTGTTTGTTCCTGGAGTCTGTACTTCAGCTGGGTCTTTCTCTGGTGTCTGGAGTATTCTTCAGTAAGATGTAAGAAGTCCACTGGTTTGAGAGTGTGCGTTGGTGTTTCAGCTGTAACTAAGGGAGGAAGGTTGTGTAGGCATGAACAAGTGTGCGCATGTGTTTGGAAGTGTGCCTTGAAGGACAGGGTGTTAGAGAGTGTAGATGCCTGGAATGTTGGGTGGGTGGAGGAAGGGGCAGGTGCAGGAAGGGGTGCAGAAGCAGGCTCTGTTCATGGGCACAATGATTATGTGCAGATTCCCTGAGTACCTCAGTGGCCTACAGGCCTCTCATACTGTCCTTCAGGTATTCAGATTTGTCTGGGCTCCAGGAATTGTTTGCCTGGACTCCACTAGTAGACCCACAGAACACTGACCCAAGAATCCCTATGTTGCCCACAGTGGGAGTGTGGGTGGAAGTATCCGATGTCTGGCTGCTAGTGTGGAGGGACCCTGGATCTGGGGCTCCGCACACACTCACTTGAAAATGCACTCACTCTCTAGCAGGTCTAATTAGAAAGTACAGGGGTTACCCTTGTTCTCAACTCTCAAATTTGGACCCACCAGTGTAAATTCGAGTGCAGAAGATCCCTCAGCTCAGTGGTTCTATAGCCACAGGACTTGGCGGCTGGTATCATGGCCAGCTGGGAGTCCAGCCACAGCAGCAGAACTTGGAGACTGTTGGTATGGATGCCTTCTGGGATACCCTGGGGAGCTGTGGGCCTGATTGGCCGGGCGGACCTGGGTAGCCTGTACATGTGGCAGCCCGCCACTGAGGGGCTGGGACTCTTGCCTTCTCTGTCTCAGATAGTGGGCAGGGATTTCTGTGCTATGAGCCTGGGCACTGTGGGCTGCCCCCGCTGAGGAGGAAGGAGACCTGGCAAGGGGAAGTGCAGGGGGATTAAAAGTTTACCTCTCTAGTCCCCAGAGAAGTCCTCAGGTGATCTGGGTCCCCATGGTCTCTGCTCCTGGGTTGTCCTCTCTCTCTCAGGAAGCCTCAATGTTGATGTTCTAGCTTCAGCTGCCTCTCCACTCACCAGTTTCGGAGTTTCAGATCCTCTGCCCCTCAGATATGGTGCACGCTTGTTATGGCCATCTTGGAGCTTCCCCCTACCCCTTATCATTTCATTAACTTCTGTGTTCCATCTCTTGTGGTTCATTTGGCTAGGGACTTTTCAATTTTGTTGATTTTTGTAAGGGATCAGCACTTGGTTTGATTAATTCTGTATAGTTTTAATCTGTATTTATTAACTTCTACCCTAACTATTAGTTTTTGCTTGCTGTTAGTTGCTTCTTTTTTTTTTTTTTTCTGGAACTTTGAGCTGTATTGTTTGCTTGTCTCTATGAACTTTTTTTCTTTTGATACAAAGTTTTACTGTATAGCCCTGGATGGCCTAGAACTTGCTATATAGAACTTGCCCCTGGCATTGATGTGTTGGACTAGATAGTGACATTTAGCCATGATTTTTTTTAATGTGTTCTCTGTGGTTACAGAGTTTCCTCTTCTTAGTAGAATTACTTCCTAGAGGTTCTGATAGTCTGTGCTATTGTTTTCATTTGATCCTAGACATTTACAATTTTATTTCTAATTTCTTTAGTGAATCACTGCTCATTCAAAAGCATATTGTTTAGTCTCCAAGTATTTGTGTAACATCTGAGGTTGGTCTTCGGTTGATTTCTGTGATCTGGTACAATGAAGACAATTATTTAAATATTTTTGTATTTATTAATGCTTTGTCTGTGGCCTAAACTGTGACCAATTTGAAAAACAGTCCATGTACCAGAGAAGAATGTATAAACAACCCCCCACCAAGTATTCCATCTCTGTTGGAATCCATGTCTCTATTATTCTTAGACAAGGTCTTTCTTTGTGGCTTAGACTAGTTTCAACCTCAAACTCTCCATTGGCCTCCTGAGTACTGTGAGTACAGTTATGAACGTCTACTCTCTTTATACATTCTCTTAATGCCCATAGGACGTTTATTGTTTTGTTGAGACGAGGTCTTGTGATGTAGCCCAAGCAAGTCTCAAACTCATGGTATTCCTTCGGCTGTTGCCTCCTGATGCTAGGATTATAAATTGTACCATTATAATCTGCTTATCTGTCCATTTTTGTCAGTACCATAATGTTGGATTGCTACAACTTTGTAACATAATTTTGTTTTATTTTTATTACACTTTGTTGTTGGAAACTGACTGGTAGGCTTTGCCCATTCAAACCACAAATTCTATTATTGTACTACTTCTCCAGTCTTCGTCATATAATTGTATTTACTTATAAAGATATGAGGTATTATCTGTCTCATGCTTCTTTGAACTTGCTACGTAGCCAAAGATGACCTTTATAAGTCCTCTTAATCTCTGGACTATCTCTTCAAGCCTGAGTCTGAGTCCCTTTTAAAAATCTCTTTGAGGAAACCTGTGTTAAACTGTTTCATATGACATACAGATATATCTATGCAAAGCTATTCTATACTATCTTTGGACTGAAATAAAATTTATTCAACTCTATGTATGCTTTTGAAAATTAAATATAGTTTACATTAAATGTATGTATTGTTTTCCTCTCTAATTTATTATTATTTTTTTCTTATTTATTTTATTTACTTTACATCCTCGTAGCCCCTTCCTTCTTTCCCTCCCAGTCCCATCCTCTCTCCTTCCCACTTCCTCTTTCCCTTTTTCTCAGAAAAGGGGAGTTCCCTTTCCCATCTAGCCCTGCTCATCAAGTTGTATCAGGACTGAACATGTCCTCTTCCTCCGTGGCCTGACAAAGCAGTCTCGCCAAGGGAAAGTGATGTAAAAGCTGGCAAATGAGTCCATGTTCTATACAGTCCCCATTTTCCTTACTAGAGTATCCACTTGAAGCCTAAGTTGCCTATCTGTTATATCTTTGTAGGAAACCTAGGTCCAGTTCATGCATGGTTCTTGGTTGATCCTTCAGTCTCAGCAAACCCCTCTAGGCCCTGGTTAGTTGACTCTGAGTTTTTCTTGTGGAGCTCCTGTAACTTCTGGGTCCTTTTCTCCTTCCTTCCACTATTCCTTAAGACTCCCTATGCATCAACCAGTATTTGGCTGTGAGTCTCAGCATCTGTTTTGTGCTCTGCTGGGTAGAGCCTCTCAGAGGACAACTCTGACAGGCTCCTGTCTGCAGGCTTAGCAGAGTGTCATGGTCTCAGGGGTTGGCGCTCTCTGATAGGGTGGGTCTTTGGTTGGGCCAGGCATTGGTTGGGCATTCCCTCAATCTCTGCTCTATCTAATTTATCTTTATCCCTGAACATCTTGTATGTAGGGTAAATTTGGGGATCCAAGTTTTTACGGGTGGGTGGGTTGGTGTTCTCTGCACTTTCCTAGAAGACTAGTCTAGTTAGAGGATATCCTCTTCAGTCTCTATGGCCTCTGCTACTAGGAGTCTCTGCTTGAATCCCCCTCATACCCTTCCAGGAGCCTACCCTGACTTAGGTCTCCAGCTTGTCACAGAGATGTCCTCATCCTCAGTTTCTCTTTTCTCTACAGGCCTTCTGTCATCTCACCCTTGTTCTCCTCAGGTCTGATCTCCATTCTCAACTCTCTGTGCCCCCTCTCCTATCTAGTTCCCTCTCTTCAGCCACTATCTCTGTCTATTCTATCCCCCCTTTCAAGTGAGATTTGTATGTCTTCACTTTGGTGTTCCTTATTACTTATCTTCTTTTGGTCTGTGCCTCATAGTATGTTTATCTTGTATTATATGGCTAATGACTATATAGTGATGATTAATGATGATGAACATTTTTAAATGTTTCTCTACATTTGAGATTTTCTGTTGAGAATTATCTGTTTAGTTCTGTACCTCATTTTAAATTGGGTAATTTGGTTTGCTGGTGTTTAATTTCTTGGGTTATTTATATATTTTGGATATTGACCCATTTAGATGTAGGGTTGGTGAAGATCTTTCCCTTATCTGTAGGCTGCTGTTTTATTCTGTTAAAAGTGTCCTTTGCCTTAGAGAAGGATTTCAGATTCACGAGGTCCCATTTATTAAATGTTGGTCTTAGATCCTGAGCTGTGCGTGTTCTGTTCAGGAAGTTATTGCCTGTGCCAATGAGTTCAAGGCTCTTCCTTACTTTCTCTTCTTATAGATTTAGTGTTTCTGATTTTATGCTGAGGTCTTTGATACACTTGGGATAAAACACTTTGGCAATATTAATTAAAAAAAACGTAACAATGTTTTCAGCCAGGACAGAAAGACAAGGAATATGAAAAGTACACCCCACTCCAAAGTCTGGTTCTGAAGTCTTTCTGTGGCTGAGAATGGAGAATTCTAGCACAGTTGACAGCATTTGCTGTGAATCTTGACTACAGACCTTCAATGTTCCTTTTATGTAGAGATGTCTCAAATAAGAATGCTAAAATAAGAGGGAACCACACTTAAGGTCTAACCGTATACAACCTTACTCCTCTCCCAGTTGTAACCTGCTTATTTCAAAGAATGTCACTACAGAAACTATAAATGTTTACATGAAACTATGTCTTGGGGCCAAGTTCACCAGAGGATCCCCACACATATCACACATGTACTAAATAAATAAATCTTTAAACAGAAACATATTTTGCTTTCTTGCACAACCTTTGTGACCCATGTATGTACTTTATCAGATGTTGTCCTATTCAGTGCTCCCTTAGGATCCTGTAGTTTGATTTACTGGAGGAAGGAGAGAAAAATAGTTCCTTAGCAACCCTTTGAGGTAGAACTTCAGGATCCACCCAAGTCATATGTACAAACATTGTAAAGGCATTTAGGCAAGATCCTTTCTGAAGAAAGCCATGCCCACACCTGGGTGTGTTCTGCCCTTCCTTTCCTATGAGACTGTCTTTCCAGTAACTCATGTTTTTTTTTTTCTTTTATGTTAAAATATCTTCTTAAGGACTACTGAGATAACTCAGAGGATAAAGTCATGAGGATATGGGTTCAAATTTTAAACATCACATGAAAAGTTTTGTGCATGTTGACATTTGCATTTTTCTACATGTAGCCATCCAGTTAGACCAGCACCTTTTGTTGAAGATGCTGTCTTTTTTACATTGTATGGTTTTGGCTTCTTGGTAAAAAATCAAGTGTACGTAGGTATGTGGGTTTATTTCTGAGTCTTCAATTTGATTCCACTGATGGACCTGACTGTTTTTATGCCAATATCATGCAGTTTTTATTACTATTGCTCTCTAGTACAACTTTAAATCAGGGATGGTGCTATCTCCAGTATATCTTTTTGTACAGGATTGTTTCCAAAATCCTTGGTTTTTTATTTTTCTGTGTGAAGTTGAGAATTGCTTTTTCAAGGTCTGTAAAGAATTGTATTGCTTTTTTTGATGGGAATGGCATAGAATCTGTAGATTGCTTTTGTTATGATAGCCTTTTTTTTTTTTTTTTTTTTTTACTGTTAATCATACTGATCCATGAGCATGAGAGATCTTCCAATCTTCTGATATCTTCAATTTCTTTTTTCAGAATCTTGAAGTTCTTGTCATATTAAGTCTTTCACTTGCTTATTTAGAGTTACACCAAGTATTTTATATCATGTGGCTATTGTGAAGGGTGTTGTTTTCCTAATTTTTTCAGCCCGTTTATCATTTGTATAAAGGAAGGCTACTGATTTGTTTTTGAGCTAATTTTTTATCTAGAAACTTTGCTGAAGGTGTTCATTAGCTGTAGGATTTTTCTGGTACAATTTTTTGGGGGTCACTTAAGTATACTATCATATCATCTGTGAATAGTGACTTCATCTTTTCCAATTTGTATCCCCTTGGTCTCCTTTGGCTATATTATTGCCCTAGCTAGGACTTCAAGTACTATGTTGACTAAATTTTGAGAGAGTAGGCATCATTTTCTTGTTCCTGATTTTAGTAGAATTGATTTAAGTTTCTCTCCATTTCTTTTGATGTTGGCTATCAGCTTGCTGTATATTTCCTTTATTATGTTTAGGTAAAAAAAAATGTAAGTTTAATCTTAAGCATTTTATTAGTTGATTCTGTTGTAACAGGGATTGTTTTCTCAATTTCTTTTTGTTCCAGGTAGTTATGGGGGGGGGGCACAAAGGTCCCTGCACTCACAGATAAACACTAGGGAAACCAGGAATGAGAGAGGTGTATATCCTATTTTTATACCCAGTGCCAGAGCCAGCCAGCAGAGTCGAACGGTTCTTGAGTCGGGAGTGAGGATTAATATTAAGAAAATAAACACACAGCACACAGGAAACTTCTTAAAGGTCCAGACTCGACAGCCACAGCAAAAGGCAGGCTGCTGCAGCAAGCAGCATGTCTCAAGTCTCTGCCTCCTCCTCTGCCTCCAGCCCTCTGACCTCTTTTATTATCAGGAGTTACTTTTAGCCAGTAAAACATCTCAGAACAATAGGTTAATTTGCACAAGGAGCCTGAGGAAGAGGTGTGACCCTCACAAGCTATCCCACCTGCTGTCACAAACAAAAGGAGATGGACTTGCAAGTTCTTCTCTGCCATTAGTAAAGGCCTCCTAAAAGCCATCTCTCCACTGAGACTTAAATATCAAAGCAGGCCCCTGGAGTCACAGCTCCCTACATGTCCCCTTTTTTTATATTTTTAAAATTTTGACCATAACTTAAGAGTTATGGAGCAGAAGATTGTGCCTGTCTTAGGTTGTTTCTCTCGAAAGGTATATTTTTTATTCATGTTTTCATTTTTGGGTCAATATTTGTACATGAATTTTCATACACCCCAGAGAAAACTTACCCATCTTTGACTACCAACCTCTGCTAGGGTGGACACTGTGATATGATCTTGTGCAGATCAGCTCAGCTCACCAAAAGGCCTTCAGGCAGATTTTAGTTGTCACTGATAGGAGCGTGTTTCCTATCACAAGCCAAGTCCAAAGTAACACTCCAAAAGGGACTAGCAGGTGACTCCCTGTGTAAATTACCAAGTCTGAGAAACATTTAGAGGAACCATAGTAAAAGTCTGTCGAGCAAACAGAACCATTTGAAAGCTTAACATCTCCAAACAGCAAAACAAAAGGAGAATTTGCATAGGCAGTTACAGGGCCCCCCAAGAGTTCCTGAAGCAAGTCTGTTTTGCTCTGCTGAAAACCAGAGCCAGATTAAAGTTTCACAGTTAGTTCTCTTTTGATTTTGTTGAGGTTTGTCCTTATTAACAAAACAGTCAAGTCCAGTTTATTATATAAGAGGTTTCTCTGCATGACATCTTCTCCTAGGAGCAGAATGAAGCAAGAGCGGGGTCAGGAGCTCAGGTCTAATGCAGCTTTTCAGTCTAGTCAGGGCAGAGTTTACGGTTGTCTACAGCGGGAACAATCTTCTTTCTGGGGAACAACTCCTGCAAATCGTACCAGCCTCTCTGGGATCCACCTGGCTCCCTCTGCATCCTGTGGAAAAACACCAACATGCCCTCTTCCCCATATTAATACAGGGTCGGGGCCATGCCATAATCCAGTAATTGGATCTTTCCATTTTACTTGGGCATAATTATCTTTGGTATTAGGATGCCACAATTGATCAGCTGCAGAACGGCCTTGTGTATCCACATTCAAAAAATTTAAAATAAAGAAAGCATGATTAATATTTGGGGATATGACTCCCCCTTTTTTATTTTTTTGCAATTGGTTCTTAAGAGATCCATGGGCTCGTTTTATAATATTTTGCCCCTGGAGATTATATGGAATCCCCATTTTATGATTTATATTAATGTAAGGTATACCAATTGCAGCAAGACACTTTAAGCAATGACTTATAACATGTTTGGTGGCTTCCCCTGTTAAAGGAGTTGTCATGATAAATCCTGAAAAAGTGTCAATTGTTACATGAACATATTTTAGTTTCCCAAATTTTGGGACATGAGTTACATCCATTTGCCACAAATGATTGGGAGTCAAACCTCTAGGATTGGCACCATAATGAGGTACATTAAAATGTTCAGGGCAAGAGGAATATGATCTTACAATTTGTCTAGCGGCTTCTCTGGTAATATTAAATTGTTTTTTTAAGCTCTTGTTATTTTGATGATGTAATGCATGAGAATTTTGAGCCAATTCTTGTTGAGTTAATCCAACCAAACGTGTGGCTAGATCTGCTAAATCATTTCCTAAAAGTTAAAGGTCCAGGAAGCCCTGAATGAGCTCTAATATACCCTATGTAACAAGGCTGCACACGGCTCCAAATACTTTGTTGAATCTCTCTAAATAGATCTTGTATTTGTTTATTAGCTGTATTAACATATGTTACAGTCTCTAGGACTTGTAAAGCTTTAGCTATATAATGGCTATCAGTATACAAGTTGAAAGAGGTAGAAGCCAAATTTTTAAAGACTGCAGCAACAGCTCGTAATTCTACAACTTGAGCTGAGCCTGGCAATGTTTGCAAAACAAAAGTTTGCCCCTGTAGTACATAAGCAGCTTTTTCATTTGAAGATCCATCAGTGAATACTGTTGGAACTTGAGGTAATGGCTTTTGTTTAATTATTTTAGGAAATACAAAAGCGTGCACATTGGCAAATTGAAGAAATTTATCTTTTGGATAATGATTATCAATACATCCTAAATAATGAGCAAAAGCTATCGCCCGACAATCTACATTTTGAAATAACCAATCTACTTGCTGTTTGGTAAAAGGGACTCCAATTAAGGAGGGCTCTCTACTAAAATATTTATGAGATTATGTGCGAGCCATTTGAACTAAACTAGCCACTGCTTTATAATATGGTGTCATAACTCGAACAGGAGACACAGGCAGGTGCAACCATAATAATTGTCCTTCTTGCCACAATACAGCAGTTGGAGTATGAACAGTAGCCAAAATATATGCACCCCATTTTTTGAATAATCAATATATTGAACATGCTGCTTTTTAATAGCTAATTCTATCTTTTGCAAAGCATCACGAGCTTCTTTGGTAAGTTCCCTTTTGACAAAGGATTAGCCTCTCCTTTTAAAATGTCAAAAAGTGGTTTTAGTTCTTCGGTTGTTAATTTTAAATGGGGTCTTAACCAATTAATATCACCTAACAACTTTTGAAAATCATTTAAAGTTTTTAGGTTGTCTTTTTTTAATTGAATTTTTTGAGGCATAATAGTCTGAGGATATAATTTATGTCCCAAATACAAATAGGGTGGCTCTGTCTGTACCTTTTTTGGTGCAATTACTAAACCTAGATTTTTTAAGGCTTGTTGTAAGTGTGCGAAGGCACTTAATAAAATCCCTTCAATTTTATGAGCCAGTAAAATGTCATCCATATAATGAATAATATACACAGAAAATATGCCTCTCTAGTTTTAAAAACAGCTTGAGCCACAAATTTTTGACATAAAGTCGGACTGTTTGCCATACCTTGAGGTAATACAAGCCAATGATACTTCTTTATAGGTTCTTTAAAATTTACTGATGGCGCACTAAAAGCAAATCTTTTACAATTTTGAGGAGCAAGAGGAATAGTATAAAAACAATCTTTTAAATCTAGTATGATTTTAAAAGTATCTTTAGGTATGGCAAAAGGGGTAGGCAATCCAGGTTGTAAGGCTCCCATTAATTCCATGGTTTCATTTACTTTTTTGAGATCTTGTAAAAGCCTCTATTATTATTATTATTATTATTATTATTATTATTATTATTATTATTATTATTTACTTTTTTTATAACAAAAATAGGGGAGTTCTAAGGTGAGTTTGATGGAGCAATATTGCCGTTATCAAGCTGTTCCTGTACTAACTGCTCAGCGGCTTTAATTTTTTCAAGGGAAAGAGGCCACTGATTCACCCACACAGGATCATCTACTTTTTATGTTACTGGATCTGCATGGGGTACAGGTTGTTCAGTGACCTCCCCTAAAAATGACCCAACCCCTTTTTAAAATTTCTTGGGGCAGGTATTGATTGCTGAGCTATACCTTGTCTAGATATTTCCAATCCTGAATTAAGCATCTGATTGGAAACTACATTGTTAGGACTATAAAGATACACTCCCATATTACTCATCACATCTCTACCCCACAGATTAACAGGAAGGCCAGGGATAATGTATGGTTTAAAAGTTCCCTCGTGTCCTTCCTCATCCTTCCAAGTTAACTCATTACTACTTTGTTTGGGACATCAGCTTTGTCCTATTCCTCGTAACTGTGTAATAGAGGATTGTTTGGGCCAATGCATAGGCTACTGATCAGCAGTTAAGACAGAGACATCAGCTCCTGTATCCAATAATCCTGTAAATTTTCTTTCATTAATTTGTAACACTAGCTCAGGCCGATTGGGACCAATAGCGTGTACCCAATAAGCATCAGAGGATCCAAAATCAGCATCTCCTCTTTTATCCTTTGTACTTGCATTTTTTGTCTGAACTTGGGGGAGCAATATTAATTGAGCTAGTCTTTGACCTTGATTTATTACAGAAATTCCATTTGGAGAGTGCGTCATAATTTTTATCTCCCCTTCAAAATCAGCATCAATTACTCCAGGAGCTACTAAGATTCCCTGCATAGTAGTACTACTTCTTCCTAATAATAGTCCCATAGTCCCTCTAGGTAATGGACCATAAACTCCTGTAGGTAGGGCCTGCATCCCCATTTCAGGAGTTAATACTGTGTAGGCTGAGGAACTGAGGTCCAGTCCTGAGCTACCTGCGGTTGCTCTACAGAGGTCCTGAATGGATTTCCTTGCTGAGGGACCATGTTTTGTAGTTCCCCATAATCCTGTTGTGGGGCCTGGGGATGGCCCCCTTTTCAGTTTCCCTGTATTAAAGGGTTTCCTGTAGCATATCTTTTAGACTTATGCTCATTAGCCCAATGCTTTCCTCTTTTACATCTTGGGCATAGACCAGGTTCCTTTTGACTCCCTTCCTTCTTACTAGCACCAGGACAGTTTTTTCTTTGATGTCCCATTTGCCCACAACCATAACAATTTTTAGATACTTTATTCTTTGGGCCTTTTTTTTTTTTTTGCTGAAATAATGTTTCTTTAATAGACTTCCCCTGTAGGGCTGCAGCCATCACTATTCCTTGAGTATAAGAAGGCCCAATGTCTGAACATAACCTAATATATTTAGAAATATCTCCTTTCTTTCTAACAGTCCTCAAGGCTGCTTGGCAAACACTGTTAGCATTCTCATAAGCCAATTGTTTCACTAATAACAATCCAGACTTTTCATCACTTATAAGTCTGTTTGCTGCTTGCATTAATCTTGTCACAAAATCTTGAAATAACTCATCAGGTCCCTGACAGATTTTAGACAAATCCTCCACCTGTCTACCTGCTTGTGGAAGCTTATTCCAGGCCCTCCGGGCAGCAGTATTGACCTGAGCATAAACGGCCACATCAAAATCCAATTGCTGTCCTATTTCCCTGTAGATTCCTTCTCCAGCAAGAATGTCATAAGTTATAGGAATTTGCTGAGCTCGATTAAGTTTAGCTGTAGCTTGACAATGCTCTGCAAAATCTGACTTCCATAATAAATTATCTCCTCCTGATAAGCATGCTCTTGCTAACTGTTCCCAGTCCCCTGAGCAGAGAGCCTCAGTAGACATGGATTTCAGCAGAGCCAGGGTGAGAGGCACTGTAGGTCCATATTGGGAGCATGCAGATTTTAATTCTCTTATCTGTTTAAAAGGTATAGGAGCATGGACTTTCACCATATTACCGTGTCCATTGGGTTGCTCCAAAACTGAAAAACTATAAAACTCAGATACGTCTTCTCCATTCTGCCTGGCTTCTTGTAAAGAAGCTTGTAAAGCAGATACAGATGTTCATACAGTGGACAAAGGGAAAGGTCCCCTTGTCTTCTGGGCCATTGAAACTGTAGCATTCCCAGGAGGAGGGCCTAAGCCTTCCACCAATGATGGAGTTGGAGTGGGAGATTGAGCTTCATTTTCCCTAGTAGTTAATGCTCCATTTTTTTTGTTTATTTCCTCCAAACCATACTCCAGTCTTTTAATTTCTTTTTGCCAAGGCTTACGCTTTTTAACATGCATAGCCTGAATTGGAGGGTATCTCTCAGAATAGTACTGATCTGGTTCTTCCTCCAAGTCTGCAACCTCATTTGGATGTAAGTCTTCCTCAAAGGCTCCTTCTGGCAAGAAATTATTGTCACCAGAAGGACAATACAACTCCTCTGGAGAGGCTGTTGGTATAATATCATTTTCTCTTGAATCCTGCCATCTTTCTAACCTCCTCTCTGAGCCTGAAAGTTTAGCTTTCTCAGTTTCCTGCTGCTTATACAGACTACCTTTAATTAAGTTCCATAAAGAAAACACTAGGCTAATGCCTTGTCCCATTTTTATTTTGGGATTTACTCACCGCACCCTTTCTATTTAATGCAAGCTCGCCAAACACTGCGGTGTCCTTCACTGAATCCCTGTATCTCAAGCCCCACGTTGGGTGCCAATCTGCCGGAGCCAGCCAGCAGAGTCGAACGGTTCTTGAGTTAGGAGTGAGGATTAATGTTAATAAAATAAACACACAGCACACAGGAAACTTATTAAAGGTCCAGACTCGACAGCCACAGCAAAAGGCAGGCTGCTGCAGCAAGCAGCATGTCTCAAGTCTCTGCCTCCTCCTCTGCCTCCAGCCCTCTGACCTCTTTTATTATCAGGAGTTACTTTTAGCCAGTAAAACATCTCAGAACAATAGGTTAATTTGCACAAGGAGCTTGAGGAAGAGGTGTGACCCTCACAAGCTATCCCACCTGCTGTCACAAACAAAAGGAGATGGACTTGCAAGTTCTTCTCTGCCATTAGTAAAGGCCTCCTAAAAGCCATCTCTCCACTGAGATTTAAATATCAAAGCAGGCCACTGGAGTCATGGCGGCTCCAGACAACCCAGAAAGCTGGCGATAGATATGGTTAAAGACTGATGATCCATGATATCTGTAGGGCCAGGCCATTCCATGCACCCACAAGTAGTGCTGGAAGTGGCTAAAAGCTCAGTGACTTCTGTGGTATCTGTATGTCTGAGACCATACATCATATCCTCCTCTGGGCCCTTGAGAAGCATGTAGCCTACCTCTGAACCTATGGAAGAAGTGACCTGAACTCTGAGAAAAGTTTTGGTGTATATTCTTCCCTGTGCACAGGAAGAATAGGAAACTTTTTCCCCCCAAATTGTACTGTACTTATAATGTACCTACTATAAACTGCCCTATATCAGACTGTAGACATTTGAAACAACACTGGGTACTGAGTTATCATGAACCAGATTTCCTTCTTGTCTCATTTGGATAACTAGTCTGCTGGCCCTGGTAGTCACAGAGAAGGCCAGATTTATCTGTTGCGTTTATGTTCTTCAGTGTTCCTGAATCCATTTATTAGTCTTACTTGTTTTGGATGGTGTCTATGGTTGTTGTTGTTGTTATTATTCTTATTCTTATTCTTATTCTTATATTTACTTAGAGTTTTCAGTTTTTCTTTTTTGTTTTTGAGACATCCTCACTATGTGGCCCAGGCATGCCTGAACTCACCATTCTCATGTCTCAGCTTCCTATGTGCTGAGATTACAGCCATAAGTCACCACATCTTGCAAATGTGAACATAAGGAGCTCTGTATGTAACATTCTGTGGTGTCCTAGCTTGTTCAGAGAGGGTCCTTGCAATCTGTAGCCTAGTCTGCACAGCTGCCTGCATGGGTGCAGTTGTCATCTGTGTTCTACTTAGTCAGTGCCAATGAAAACACTGTGCTTGCCTTAAGATAAGCTTTTTTGGGGCTGCTTAACTCAGAAGTCTTATTCCCTGCTCCTACCACTCACAGGAGAACCAAAGAACCGAAAGTATAACCCACCAAGTTTTCATAAGCTTAACTTGTATGGAGTTCCAACGCCTCATTTTAATGATGGACGCATGATGGCCAAAAGTTTACATTGGCTCCATGAACTGCAAATGTAAGTGTGATTATACCTGGTTCAGATTTACTCTTCCTCAGAAATTCAGCTCAGAATTTCAATATCAGGAAACACTAGTAAATGCAGAGAAACTGGAAGGATCGGTGTTCAATGGGGAATTATATTAATTCCATGAATTAATAGTACTGTATTTTTACTGATTTGATAGTGACCATGAAGGTAACAATGTTTACATAAAATATATAAATAAAAGCATGGGTTACTGGAAAGACAGTTTCATAGGAAAGAGAGGGCAGTACACACCCAGGTGTGGGCATGGCTTTCTTCAGAAAGGATCTTGCCTAAATGCCTTTACAATGTTTGTACATATGACTTGGGTGGATCCTGAAGTTCTACCTCAAAGGGTTGCTAAGGAACTATTTTTCTCTCCTTCCTCCAGTAAATCAGACTACAGGATCCTAAAGGAGCACTGAATAGGACAACATCTGATAAAGTACATACATGGGTCACAAAGGTTGTGCAAGAAAGCAAAATGTGTTTCTGTTTAAAGATTTATTTATTTAGTACATGTGTGATATGTGTGGGGATCCTTGGCCCCAAGACATAGTTTCATGTAAACATTTATAGTTTCCGTAGTGACATTCTTTGAAATAAGCAGGTTACAACTGGGAGAGGAGTAAGGCTGTATACGGTTAGACCTTAAGTGTGGTTCCCTCTTATTTTAGCATTCTTATTTGAGACATCTCTACATAAAAGGAAGGTTGAAGGTCTGTAGTCAAGATTCACAGTAAATGCTGTCAACTGTGCTAGAATTCTCCATTCTCAGCTACAGAAAGACTTCAGAACCAGACTTTGGAGTGGGGTGTACTTTTCATATTCCTTGTCTTTCTGTCCTGGCTGAAAACATTGTTATGTTTTTTTTATTCACATTGCCAAAGTGTTTTATTTTTCTCCCCTCTCCCCTTTTCTTGTGCTGAGGATTGAACTAAGCCTCATGCATGCTAGGCAAGTATTTTACTGAGCTGTATCTGCAGACTGTTAGATCCAAAAAAATCTTCTGGGCAAATGGATAACTGTGGTATCTATTATCATACCAAAGTGTCTTCAGTCCTGTAGACTCACTCAGTACTTCTTGGCTTCTCTTAGCTCTTCTCACACTCCTCTCTCCCCCAAACTTCTTCAGCTCCTTGTATTCCCTTGCTCCAGCTTTTAATTCCTGTGTAACTCTGCCCTTTTGGCTGTCTACTCTTTTGGCCTCCTCTCTCTTGGTCTCCTTTTGCCTGAACTCTCTTCTCTTCCTTTCTCATTCTCCTTCTCTCTCTTCTCTCATTAACTCGTTCATTCTGTGGTTTGTGTTTAGTCTACTAATTTCTCTCCCTGCTCTGGACTCTTCCAGATGCTTCCATCTATATTTTCCCTCATATCTACAACAAAAACATTCTGTTTAACCATACTTTGAATTAGTCATACCCCTACTTTATATATAGACCATGCTGTATTATCTACCAAAAGTATTTTTTATAATTAAGCAGTCATAGAAGCATCAGTACATGTAGAATTAAACACTGAATGTCTTTTGAGACTTGTTCATTGAAGGCACAGTGATATTATGATACTTTTAACTATGTGAATATTTTACAGCCAATGACATTTAATAATGACAAGTTCTCATTTTATAGGGAAAAAGGAGCTAAAGTTGTATCCAAAAGAGTTGATGACTTCAGAGAAAGGTTTCATCACAAACTTGGAAGAGTTTTAGACCCGTGAGTTTGAACTTGAGGCCTTGCCAGCTCTGTTGCTTCTGTGTTGAATGGTCCTCTTATCATATGTGTAGGCTTGGTGCTACACACTTGGGAAGTAGAGGCAGAAGGGTCAGGAGCTCAAGGCCACACCCTTAGATATATTATTAAATTGGAGGCCAACCTGGGCTACATGGAAAAAAAAACAAATGTTGGTCTATGTTTTACCAGATTGTTTTTGTTGAATAAGAAAAATAATTTCTCCATTATTCATCAGTGGAATACTTTCTCTGCCTACAACA
Organism: Psammomys obesus; assembly: GCF_907164565.1. NCBI lineage: Eukaryota > Metazoa > Chordata > Mammalia > Rodentia > Muridae > Psammomys > Psammomys obesus. Next base: position 11,970,056 of record NW_026585626.1, on the reverse strand, counting down.
CTTGGGCTTCCAGGAGACAGTGGACTTATACAGCTTTGGAAAAGAGGGAGAGAGAATTCTGTGTAGAGCTTTATTTCTAGAATATAAAAAATAAAGTGTTGGCCATTTTTTGCTTTGAATCCCCCTTCTCTCTCTTTCTCTGGAATGGTTTGTAGGAAAACCTTCAGCCATTGTTAATGCAAATGAATGCCAAACTCTTGTGGTGCCTTTCGTTTGATTATCACAGTGTGTTCATAGGTGAGTGTAGGTTGCTAAGGGCCTAAGGTGAACATGTGTCGTCTGGTGGCAGGAACTTTAACTAAAGGTCTGTGTTTTCTTACAGCATTGCAGAAACTATGAATGTTCCCCCAGGCCACACATTTGGAGTTTGCCTAAAGCCTGAAGAATATGGTAAATATGTGGATTTTCTACTTGACAAATAAACACATCCCATTAAAGAAGTGAATTTCTTAGAGAAACGATACCTAGACCCTGGGTGTGACTTTTTCGAGTTTCTTTTACTCCCAACCTCCATGCTTTTAGCCTGTGTTGAAGTATCTGAATTGACCCTGCACCCTCAAAATCCTCCTAAAGGGCTGGGCTCTTGTTACTGCCTAGCTCACTTCACCTGGAAGCATACTAAATAAACTTATTCCTATTGAAAAACATCCCCAGAAAGTTACACTTTTACATTCATCATAGCTATAGATATATATGTACACGCACACACACATACAAGTACATTTTTTCCTGTTGTACTGGGGATTGAACCCAGGACACTGGGCATTCTAGGCACAGCACTCTACCACTAAGCCATGTCTCCAGCCCCTTAAAGCTTCTGATGCTAAAGCATTAAAACTTTATAACATTAATGATACATAAGAAAGAATTTTTTTCGTATTATGTTTAAACTAATGCAGTTTGAAGGCTTCATAATTAATTCTGTAAGTTGACTTTTACTTAAGAAATAAATATAAACTTAAGCAAACTCAATGAGATAAGGGAGCTTTTTATTTAGTTTAAATATTGTTTTTACATCTTGGCATGGCAAACTCTTGGTGTTTATTAGAAATGCAAAATCTGGGCTAGCAAGATGGCTCAGTGCCAAACCTGAAGACCTGAGTTTAGTGCCTGATTCGACCCAGGACTTTGCAAAATGTGAGCAAATGGCCTACTACTAAACTATAACCTTAGCCAAGAGAAGTCTTTTCTCAAAAGTCACACACACACATTCACAGAGATAGAGAGATAGAGATAGAGATGGAGAGGGTGGGGAGAGATCATAAGTACTCTGTTGTACACCAACATCATTACGAACCACTCTCATCAGCCAACCAGCAAATCACCAACGAATCCATAGGTGGCAGAAGACATTTATTAAAAGGACTTTCTTTTAGCTTGTCTTTTAATCAAAACAAAACAAAACAAGTTTCTCATGGCTGGCTTCCAACTTGCTACATAGCCAAGAAGGGCCGTGAACTCCTAATTCTCCTGGCCTTCCATGTACTGGGATTATAGGACTGTGCCAACATACCGAACTTTTGTTTTGGTTCAGTTTCATTGTATAGTCCAGGCTGGCCTCAGGTATATGTTAGTTTGCTGTCTGTTGTGATGGTAAATACCATGACCAAAAAAGCAACTTGGAAAGAAAGGGTTTATTACAGTTTACATTTTACATTCCACTGCTTAGGAAAGCCAGGACAGAACTCAGCTCAAGAACCTGGAAATGGAAAACCAAACAGAGCCCACAGAGGAATACTTCTTACTACCTTGCTTCCCAAGGCTTGCTCAGCCTACTTTCTTACAAGGCCCAGGACTGCCTGCCTGGAGATGGCAGCATCTACAGTGAACTGGGTTTTTTACATTGATCATCAATCAGCAAAATGTCCCACAGGCTTGCCCTCGGGTCAATCTGATGGAGACAGTTTCTCACGGTGTTTCCTCTTTTCAGATAACTTTAGCTTGTGTCCAGTTGACAAAACATTACCCAGGACAAGGTAGATGTGGGCGCCACACATCTTTGTTTTATAAATGATATAAATAATAAATATAAATAATTAAGAACAGAACAGTCTTTGTTTTATAAATAATAAAGAACAGAAAGGCTTAGAACAAGCTCAGTGGTAGAATACTTGTCTTAGCATGCTTGTGGACCTCGGTGGAGTCCTCAACACTGTAAACATAAAATAACTGACGTACTTCAAAAGGAAAGAAGTATACTAGTGTTTAGTAACATAGTGGGTTTGATTGATTTTCTTCCCTCCCTCCCTCCTCCCTCCCTCCTTTCCTCCCTCCCTTTTCCCTCTGTCTCTCTCTCCCTTTCTTCCTTCCTTTGTTGTATTCTGAGATAGGGTTTTACTATATAACTCAGACCACCTTGAAACTTAATATGTAGCCTAGTCTGGCCTTGAACTAATGTCCTTCCTCATTCAGCCTCCTGAGTGCTAGGGTTACATGCGGAATCCATAATGCCTTACTTGGGCATTTTTCATGAGCAGAGACATGGAGGAGGGGAGATGGCTCAGTAGTAAGAATGCTTTCTGTGTAAGCCAGACATTCTGAGTTTGAATCCCTAACACATACATAAAACGCCAGGAATAGCTCTACACGTTTGTAACTCCAGCATTAGGGGTCAGAGATAGGTAGGTCCTCGAAGTTTGCTGACAACTGTCCTGAGAACGTGAACTGCTCATCCACTGGCCTAAAGTGATGAATAGAGAATAGTAGCGGAGTATAACTGAAGTTTTCTGGCCTCTTGCATGTACTTGCATGGGTACTACACCTTCACAAACAAACAAACAACAAACAAACCGGAAACATTAACTTTTAAAAGTTAATTGCTTTACACACCTTTTTATACACAGAAACATTCTGCATAATATAATCAAAGTGAGTTGAACATGATGTGCACAGCAGCCATTCCAGCACTTAGGGGACTGAGAGGATTGCCATGAGTTCAGTCAGGCCAGCCTGAGCTACATGAGAATGAAAGTAGTTGGGAGAAGCACCAGCATTAGATATAACTGTTTTTTTTTTTTCACCTGGAAAATACCTTTTTTAAAAATTTTTATTAATTACAGTTTATTCACTTTGTATCCCCCCTGTACCTCCCTCTCTCCTCCCCTCCCAATCCCACACTCCCTCTTCTCCACTCCTGTCCCTCTCCCAACCCACCGAAAAGGGAGGTCCTCCTCCCCTTCTCTCTGATCCTAGTCTATCAAGTCTCATCAGGAGTGGCTGCATTGTCTTCTTCTGTGGCCTGGTAAGGTTGCTCCCTCCTCTGGGGGAGGTGATCAAAGAGCAGGCCAATTAGTTCCTGTCAGAGACTGTCCCTGTCCCCATTACTATGGAGGCCACTTGGATACTGAACTGCCATAGGCTACCTCTGTGCAGGGGTTCCAGGCATCTCCATGAGTGGTCCTTGGCTGGAGTATCAGTTTCAGAAAAGACCCCTGTGCCCAGACTTTTAGGATCTGTCGCTGTCCTTGAGGAGCTCCTGTCCTCTGCAGGTCTTACTATCTCCCACTTCTTTTATAAGATTCCTTGTTCTCTGCCCAAAGTTTGGTTATGAGTCTCAGCATCTGCCTCGATAACAGAGAATTCTCAATAGAGGAATATGGAATGGCAGAGAAACACTTAAAGAAATGTTCAACGTCCTTAGTCATCAGGGAAATGCAAATCAAAACGACTCTGAGATTTCACGTTACACCCATCAGAATGGCTAAGATGAATAACCCAAGTGACAACACATGCTGGAGAGGATGTGGAGAAAGGGGAACTCTCCTCCACTGCTGGTGGGAATGTAAACTTGTACAACCACTCTGGAAATCAATCTGGTGCTTTCTTAGACAGTTAGGAATAGTGCTTCCTCAAGATCCAGCTATAACCACCATGTATCCAAAATGTGCTCAAGTACACAACAAGGACATCTGCTCAACCATGTTTGTAGCAGCTTTATTTGTAATAGCCAGAAGTTGTAAACAGCCCAGATGCCCTTCAGTTGAGAAATGGATACAGAAATTGTGGTACATCTACACAATGGAATATTACTCAGCGATAAAAAACAAGGAAATCATGAAATTTGCAGGTAAATGGTGGGAACTGGAAAGGATCATCCTGAGTGAGGTATCCCAGAAGCAGGAAGACACACAGGGTATATACTCACTCATAAGTGGATACTAGACGTACAATATAGGATAAACATAGTAAAATATGTACACCTAAGGAAGCTAATTAGGAAGGAGGACTCTGGCTAAGATGCTCAATCCCCATTCAGAAAGGCAAAGAGGATAGGCATCAGAGAAGGGAGAAAATAGGGAACAGGACAGGATATGACTGTTTTTGTTTTTTCATTCCTAGAGGTTGCCAGGTCTCTCTGCCTCTTTATGTCTCTTGAAACACTATGACCATATTTTAAATTCACACACAAGATACCTTTTTTCTTAATAGGAGTTGGCGATCTCATCCATTACAGAGTTCCAAGTGATTATCTTCGTGGGAAGGACCGCCAGAGAGCCCTGATTGCAGCTGCTCGACACCACTTGAAGACATTCAATCACCAGCACTTTGACAGTTTGCTGTTGGCTTTCAAGCACTATGACAAGGCCAGTAGTCTCAGAGCCGAGGGGGTTATGATGCATAGACAAATCCCAGCATTCTGATGCAGATGGAAATCAGCAAACTCTGGTTCATGGGTCATATCCACCTCATTACTTGTACTTTTAAGTGATGTTTAGTTAAAACACAGCCATGACTCTCTCTCTTTGTGTGTATGTATTTTTATTCAAGCCTCACTCCCTCCTTTCTTCCCAGCCCCACCTTCATACTCCCTTCCACATACCCTCATCCCCTTACCCTCAGAGAAAGGGAGTCCTCCCATGGGTACCAACCTATCCTGTTACAGCATGTTACAGCAGGACTTCCACTGAGGCCGGAAAAGGTAGCCTAGCTATGTGATAGGGATCCAAAGGCAGGCAACAGAATCAGAGATAGCCCTGCTCTAATTGTTTAGGAGACCCATATGATAACCTGCTCATCTGCTACATTATGTGTAGGGGTCATAGGTTCAGCCCATGAATGCTCTTTCATTGGCAGTACAGTCTCCGTGAGCCTGGATGGGCCCAGGTTAGTTGACTCTGTAGGTTTTCTTGTGGTACTCTTGATCCCTCCAACTCCCTCAATCCTTTCTCCCACTCTTCCACAAGATTCCCTTAGTTCCAATGTGGGTTCTGTCATTCTGAGTTTGGCTGTTTCCACCAGCTGCTGGATGAAACCTCTTAGAAGACAGTGCTAGGCTCCTGTCTGCAAGCATAACAGAGTACCATTAATAGTGTCAGGGGTTGGTACTCTTCCATGGGCCACTTGGGCCATGTCATTGGTTGGCCATTCCCTTGATCTCTGCCCCATCTTCATACCTGTAATACTTGTAGGCAGACAATGTTTGGGTTGTATGTTTTGTATGTGGTTTGGTGTTTCCCTCCCTACACTGGGAATTCTGCATGGCTACAGGAGATGGCCTCTTCAGGGTCATATCCTCCTTTGGTGAAAGTCTCAGCTACAGTCACCCCCCTAGATTCCTGGAAGCCTCCCCCACTCCAGAGATGACCCCCAATGATTTCTGTTCTCACTCCCAGCCTTCCCCCTCCCCATTCCTGATCCCCACTCTTGTTCCTCTCCCCGTCCATCTCCCACCCAATTCCCTCCCTCCATCAACTTCAGATACCGATTTTATTTCCCCTTCTGAATAAGATTCAAGCATCCTACCTTGGGCCGTCCTTATTACTTGGAATCTCTAGGCCTGTGAATTGTAGCCTGGTTATTCTGTAGTTTATGGCTAATAATCACCTCTAAGTGAATACATACTAAGTGAATACATGTGTGTCTTTCTGGGTCTATGTTACCTCACTCAGGATGATATTTTCTAGTTCCATCCATTTGCCTGCATATTTCATGATATCCCTGTTTTGAATAGCTGAGTAGTATTCCACTGTGCAAATGTACCACATTTTCTTTATCCATTCTTCTGTTGATGGACATCTAGGTTGTTTCTAGATTCTGGCTATTATGAACTATGAACATAGTTGAGCAAGACCTTGTGGTATGGTAGAGATCTTTTGAATATATGCCTAGGTTTCATATAATTGGGTCTTTAGGTAGAATTATTCCCAAGAAACTGCCAGCTTGATTTCCACAGTGGTTGTATAAATTTGTACTCCTACCACCAATGGAGGAGTGTTCCCCTTGTTCTACATCCTTGCCATCATGTGCATGTGTTGTCACTTAAACTTTTATCTTAGCCATTCTGATGGGTATAAGATAGAATCTCAGAGTTGTTTTGATATGCATTTCCCTGACAAGTAAGGATGTTGAACATTCTTTAGGTGCTTCTCAGCCATTAAAAATTCCTCTGTTAAGAATTTTGTTTAGCTCTGTACCCCATTTTTTAATTGGGTTATTTCTTTTGTTAGTGTTTAATTTCTTGGGCTCTTCATATGTTTTGGATATTAGCCCTCTGTCTGATGTAGGGCTGGTGAAGATCCTTTCCCATTCTATAGGCTGCCATTTTGTTCTATTGATGGTGTCCTTGGCTTTACAGTGTCCTTTAGCTTTTCAGTTTCATGAGGTTCCATCTATTAGTTGTTGATCTTAGTGCCTGAACTAAGATCAGAAAGTTGCTCCGTTCAGAAAGTTGTCTCAAGAATCAATACATGCAAGGCTGTTCCCCACATTCTCTTCTATTAGGTTTAGTGTATTTGCTTTATGTTGAAGTCTTTGATCCACTTGGACTTGAGTTTTGTGCAGGGATTTATTTGTATTCTTCTACAAGCAGACATCCAGTTAGATCAGCAGCATTTGTTGAAGATGCTTCCTTCCTTCCTTCCTTCCTTCCTTCCTTCCTTCCTTCCTTCCTTCCTTCCTTCCTTCCTTCCTTCCTTCCTT
>NW_026585626.1:11928192-11963128 GCF_907164565.1 Psammomys obesus | reverse complement strand
CTTCCTTCCTTCCTTCCTTCCTTCCTTCCTTCCTTCCTTCCTTCCTTTCTTTCTTTCTTTCTTTCTTTCTTTCTTTCTTTCTTTCTTTCTTTTTTTCCATTGTATGGTTTTGGCTTCTTTGTAAAAAATCAGGTGTTCCAGGCTCTGCTTCATACTTTTTAGCCTGGTATGCAGTGGTATGTGGATACCCAAGAGGGAAAAAGCATAATGAGGAACCACATTTGTGTATGTGTGTGTGTGTGTGTGTGTGTGTATGTGAATGTGTTCTTCCCTTCTTTTATTTATGCTGGTGTGGAATTATTTCCTGCGTTTTCTTGCAGGTAGTTAATCTCCTTAAAGTGGAGTTTTCCTTCTAATATTTTCTGTAGGACTTGATATTTGGATAGATATTGTTTAAATTTGGTTTTGTCTTGGAATATCTTGTTTTCTCCATCTACGGTAATTGAGAGTTTTGCTGGGTATCGCAGTCTAGGTTGGTATCTGTTTTGTCTTAGAGACCACAAGACATCTGTCCAGCTTCTTGTAGTTTTTTGAGTCTCTGTTGAGAAGTCAGGTGTAATTTTGATAGGTCTGCATTTGTAAGTTACTTGGCCCTTTTCCCTTGAAGCTTTTAATATTATTTATTTATTTATTTACCTACCCACTTATTTATCTATCTATCTATTTATCTATCTATCTATCTATCTATCTATCTATCTATCTATCTATCTATCTATTGTGGATTTAGTGTTTTGATTACTATGTGACAGGAGGCCTTTTTTTTTTTCTGGACCAATCTAATTGGCATTCTAATTGGTGTTCTGTATGCTTCTTGTATGGTTATACGCATCTGTTTCTTTAGGTTGGAGAAATTTTCTTCTATGATTTTGTTGAAATAATTTCTGGTCTACGGAGCTCAGACTCTGCACCTTCTTCTATCCAATTACTCTTAGGTTAGATCTTTTCATAGCATCTCAGATTTCTTGGATATTTTGTGTCAGGAATTTTTTAGATTTAACATTTTCTTTGACTGATGTATCAATTTCTTCTATTGTGTCTTCTATAGCTGTGATTCTCTCTGCCATCTCTTGTATTCTGTTGGTGATGTCTATAGTATATTATTCGTGTTCTCTTCCCTAGGTTTTCCATTTCCAGGATTTCCCCATTTTGTGTTCTCTTTGCTGCTTCTACTTCTATTTTCAGGTCTTGAACAGTTTTATTCATTTCCTTCACCAATTTTACTGTGTTTTCCTATATTTCTTTAAGGGATTTATTCATTTCTTCTTTAAAGGCTTCTATCACCTTTTTTAAATTAAATTTTTATTTTTTATATTAATTACAGTTTATTCACTTTTTATTTAATTATTTTATTTCTATTAATTACAGTTTATTCACTTTGTATCTCCCCGCACCTCCCTCTCTCTACCCCTCCCAATCCCACCCTCCCTCTTCCCCATACATGTCCCTCACCCAGTCCATTGATAAGAGAGGTCTTCCTCCCTTTCCCTCTGATCCTAGTCTATCAGGTCTCATCAGGAGTGGCTGCATTGTCTTCTTTTTATCCCAGATGTAGCCCTATCCCTCATTCCCTCCCAATCCCAACCTCCCTCCCTCATCTCCTCCCATGCCAATCTCTAAGTCCATTAGCTGGCAAATTTAATGATTTCCCTGTTTTTAATTGCTGAGTAGTATTCTATTGTGTAAATGTACCAAATTTCTGTATCCATTCCTCAACTGAGGGACATCTGGGTTGTTTCTAGGTTCTGGCTTTTATGAATAAAGTTGCTACAAACATGGTTGAATAAATGTCCTTGTTGTGTAATAGAGCATATTTTGGATATATGCCAAGGAGTGGTATAGCTGGATCGTGAGGAAGTGCTATTCCTAATTGTCTGAGAAAGTGCTAGATTTATTTCCAAAGTGGTTGTACAAGTTAACATTCCCACTATCAATGGAGGAGGGTTCCCTTTTCTCCACTTCCTCCCCAGCATGTGTTGTCACTGGAGTTTTTATCTTAGCCATTTTGATGGGTGTAAGGTGAAATCTCAGGGTTGTTTGGGTTTGCATCTTCCTGATGGCTAAGGACGTTGAACATTTCTTTAAGTGTTTCTCTGCCATTCTGTATTCCTCTACAGAGAATTCTATGTTTATGTACCCCATTTTTTAATTTGATTACTTGATTTGTTGCTTTTAAACTTCTTTAGTTTTTTTTTAATTTTTTATTTTATTTTATTAATTACACTTTATTCATTTTGTATCCCCCCATAAGCCCCTCCCTCCTCCCCTCCCGATCCCACCCTCCCTCCCCTTTCTGCATGTATGCCACTCCCCAAGTCCACTGATAGGGGAGGTTCTCCTCTCCTTTCTGATCTTATTCTATCAGTTCTTATCAAAAGTGGCTGCATTGTCCTCTACTGTGGCCTTGTAAGGCTGCTCCCCCCTCAGGGGGAGGTGATCAAAGAGCAGGCCAATCAGATTATGTCAGAGGCAGTCCCTCTTTCCATTACTATGTAACCCACTTGGACACTGAACTGCCATGGGCTACATCTATGCAGGGGTTCTAGGTTATCTCCACGAAATGTCCTTGGTTGGCGTATGAGTCTCTCGGAAGTTCCCTATGTTCAAATTATCTTGTTCTGTTGCTCTGCTTGTGGAGTTGCCGTCCCCTCCAGCTCTTACTATTTCCCACTCCTTACATAAAATTCCATTCACTCTTCCCATCAGTTGTCCATCAGGCTCAGCATCTGCTTTGACAGTCTATATTGCAGAGGCTTTCAGAGGCCCTCTGTGGCAGGTTCCAAGGTTGTTTCCTGTCTTCTTCTGGCTTTCAGAGGCCCTCTGTAGCAGGTTCCGAGGTTGTTTCCTATTTTCTTTTTCTTCTGATGTCCATCCTCTTTGCCTTTCAGGATGGGGATTGAACATTTTAGTTAGGGTCCTCTCTTTTGCTTAGTTTGTTTAGATGTACAGATTTTAGTGGGTTTATTCTATGTTGTATGTTTATATGAGTGAGTATATACCATGCGTGTCTTTTTGCTTCTGGGACAACTCACTCAGGATGATCCTTTCCAGGTCCCACCATTTACCTGCAAATTTCATGGTTTCCTTATTTTTCATTGCTGAGTAATACTCCATTGTATAGATGTACCACAGTTTCTGCATCCATTCTTCAGTTGAGGGGCATCTGGGCTGTTTCCAGCTTCTGGCTATTACAAATAAAGCTGCTACAAACATGGTTGAGCAAATGTCCTTTTTGTGTACTTGAGCCTCTTTTGGGTATATGCCTAGGAGTGGTATGGCTGGATCTTGAGGAAGCGCTATTCCTAGTTGTCTGAGAAAGCGCCAGATTGATTTCCAGAGTGGTTGTACAAGTTTACATTCCCACCAGCAGTGGAGAAGGGTTCCCCTTTCTCCACAACCTCTCCAGCATATGTTGTCCCTTGAGTTTTTGATCTTGGCCATTCTGATGGGTGTAAGGTGAAATCTCAGGGTTGTTTTTATTTGCATTTCCTTAATGGCTAATGAGGTTGAGCATTTCTTTAAGTGCTTCTCTGCCATTTGATATTCCTCTACAGAGAATTCTCTCTTTAGCTCTGTTCCCCATTTTTTAAGTGGATTACTTGGTTTGTTGCTTTTCAGCTTCTTTAGTTCTTTATATATATTGGATATGAGTCCTCTGTCAGATAAAGGGTTGGTGATGATTCTTTCCCAATCTGTAGGCAGTCGCTTTGTTTTGATGACGGTGTCCTTTGCTTTACAGAAGCTTTTCAATTTCATGAGGTCCCATTTATTGATTGTTGCTCTTAGAGCCTGTGCTGTTGGTGTTCTGTTCAGGAAGTTTTCTCCTGTACCAATGAGTTCTAGGGTATTCCCCACTTTTTTTTCTAGCTGATTTATTGTGTCTGGTTTTATGTTGAGGTCTTTGATCCACTTGGACTTCAGTTTTGTGCAGGGTGATAAGTATGGATCTATTTTCATTTTTCTACATGTAGACATCCAGTTGGACCAGCACCATTTGTTGAAGATGCTATCTTTTTTCCATTGTATGGTTTTGGCATCTTTGTAAAAAATCAGGTGTCCATAAGTATGTGGGTTTATTTCTGGGTCTTCTGTTTGATTCCATTGATCCACCATTCTGTTTCTATGCCAGTACCATGCAGTTTTTATAACTGTTGCTCTATAGTACAGCTTGAGATCAGGGATGGAGATACCTCCAGAAGATCTTTTATTGTAGAGGATTGTTTTAGCAATTCTCGGTTTCTTGTTATTCCATACGAAGTTGAGAATTTTTCTTTCTAGGTCTGTAAAGAATTGTGTTGGCAATTTGATGGGAATTACATTAAATCTGTAGATTGCTTTTGGTAAGATGGCCATTTTTACTATGTTAATCCTGCCAAACCATGAGCATGGGAGATCTTTCCATTTTCTCATATCTTCCTCTAATTCTTTCTTCAGAGACTTGAAATTTTTTTCATACAAGTCTTTGACTTGCTTGGTTAGGGTTACACCAAGGTATTTTATGTCATTTGTGGCTATTGTGAATGGTGTTGTTTCTCTAATTTCTTTTTCAGCCCTTTTGTCTGTTGTATACAGGAGTGCTACTGATTTTTTTTGAGTTAATTTTGTATCCAGCCACTTTGCTGAAGGTGTTTATCAGCTGTAGGAGTTCCCTGGTAGAGTTTTGGGGGTCACTCATGTATGCTATCATATCATCTGCAAATAGTGATAATTTGACTTCTTCCTTTCCCATCTGTATCCCCTTGATCTCCTTCAACTGTCTTATTGCTCTAGCAAGGACTTCCAGCACTGTGTTGAAGAGATATGGAGACAGTGGGCAGCCTTGTCTTGTCCCTGATTTCAGTGGGATTGCTTTAAGTTTCTCTCCATTTAGTTTGATGTTGGCTATAGACTTGCTGTATATCGCCTTTACTATGTTTAGATATGTGCCTTGTATCCCTGATCTCTCCAAGACTTTAAACATGAATGGATGTTGGATTTTGTCAAATGCTTTTTCAGCATCTAGGGAGATTATCATGTGGTTTTTTTCTTTCAGTTTGTTAATATGGTGGATCACATTGATGGATTTCCGTATATTGAACCACCCCTGCATACCTGGGATGAAGCCTACTTGGTCATAGTGGATAATATCTTTGATGTGTTCTTGGATTCGGTTTGCAAGTATTTTGTTAAGTATTTTTGCATCAATGTTCATAAGGGAGATTGGCCTGAAATTCTCTTTCTTTGTTGAGTCTTTGTGAGGTTTAGGTGCCAAGGTGACTGTGGCTTCATAGAATGAGTTTGGTAATGTTCCTTCTGTTTCTATTTTGTGGAATAGTTTGAAGAGAATTGGAGTTACCTCTTCTTTGAAGGTCTGGTAGAATTCTGCGCTGAGGCCATCTGGTCCTGGGCTTTTTTTGGATGGGAGACTTTTGATGACTGCTTCTATTTCTTTGGGGGATATAGGACTATTTAATTGATTTACCTGGTCCTGATTCAACTTTGGTAAGTCAAATCGATCAACAAAATTGTTCATTTCATTTAGATTTTCAAATTTTGTGGCATATAGACTTTTGAAGTAAGTCTTAATGATTTGGTTGGATTTCCTCAGTGTCTGTAGTTATGTCCCCTTTTAATTTCTGATTATGTTGATTTAGGTGGTGTCTCTCTGCCTTTTAGTTAGCTTGGCTAAGGGTTTGTTGATCTTGTTGATTTTCTCAAAGAACCGGCTCTTGGTTTCATTGATTCTTTGAATTGTTTTATTTGTTTCTAATTGATTGATTTCAGCCCTGAGTTTGATTATTTCCAGCCATCTACTCCTTTTTGGTGTGTCTGCTTCTTCTTTTTCTAGGGTTTTTAAGTGGGCCATTAAGTTGTTTGTATGAGCTGTCTCGAATTTCTTCTTGAAGGCACTTACTGCTATGAACTTTCCTCTTAACACTGCGTTCATTGTGTCCCACAAATTTGTGTATGTTGTGTCTTCATTTTCATTGAGTTCTAGGAAGACTTTAATTTCTTTCTTTATTTCTTCCCTGACCCAGCTGTCATTTAGTAACAAGTTTTTCAGTTTCCAAGTGTGTGTAGGCTTTTTGCTATTTCTGTTGTTGAAGTCCAGCTTTATTCCATGGTGATCAGACAGGATACAAGGGATTATTTCAGTCTTCTTGTATCTGTTGAGACTTGTTTTGTGACCACCTATATGGTCTATTTTGGAGAAGGTTCCATGAGGTGCTGAGAAGAAGGTAAATTCTTTTGTGTTTGGGTGTAAAGTTCTGTACATGTCGGTGAGGTCCATTTGATTCATGTCCTCTGTCAGAGATATTGTTTCTTTGTTTAATTTCTGTTTTGTTGACCTGTCCTTTGTTGAGAGTGTGGTGTTGAAGTCTCCCACTATTAATGTGTGGGGATCTATATGTGGTTTAAATTTTATCAATATTTCTTTTACAAATGGGGGTGCTCTTGTATTTGGGGCATAGATGTTCAGGATTGTGATGTCTTCCTAGTGGAATTTTCCCTTGATGAGTATGTAGTGTCCTTCTCCATCTCTTTTTATTAATTTTGGTTGAAAGTCTATTTTATAAGATATTAGAATGGCTACTCCTGCTTGTTTCTAGGGTCCATTTGCTTGGAAAGTTGTCTTCCAACCTTTTACCCTCAGGTAATGTCTATCTTTGTGCCTTAGGTGTGTATCTTGTATGCAACAGATTGCTGGGTTTTGTTTATGTATCCACTCTCTTAATCTGTGTCTTTTTACTGGAGAGTTCAGTCCATTGATGTTGAGAGAGATTAATGACCAGTGGCTGTTAGATCCTTTGATTTTGATGTTGGCTGTGGTCATAAGGTTGTGTGCTTGGTTGTTTTTTGTTTTAGTGTAGTAAGGTTAATTATTTCTTGTGTTTTCTTAACAGAAGCTAATTTTCTTGGGTTGTGTTTTCCCTTCCAGTGTCTTCTGTAATACTGGATATGTGTGTAGGTATTATTGAAAAAAATTTTTTTTTTTTGTCATTGAATATCTTGTTTTCTCCGTCTATGAGGACTGAGAGTTTTGCAGGGTATAGTAGCCTGGGTTGACATCTGTGTTCTCTTAGGGTCTGCATGATATCTGTCCAGGCCCTTCTGGCTTTCATAGTTTCTGTTGAAAAGTCAGGTGTGATTCTAATGGGTTTGCCGTTATATGTTACTTGGCCTTTTTCCCTTGCAGCTTTTAGTATTTTTTGTTTGTTCTGTATACTTACTGTTTTGATGATTATGTGGTGGGAGGATTTTCTTTTCTGGTCAAATTTGTTGGGTGTTCTGTAGGCCTCATGTATCCTTATTGGCTTCTCCTTTAACTTGTGGAAATTTTCTTCAATGATTTTGTTGAAAATATTTTCTGGGCCTTGGAGAAGGGAGTCTTCTTTTTCCTCTATTCCTATTATTCTTAGGTTTTGTCTTTTCATATTGTCTTGGATTTCTTGGACGGTCTGTGTCAGGAATTTTTTGGATTTAACATTTTCTTTGACAGATACATCGATTTCTTCCATTGTATCTTCTACACCTTAGATTCTTTCTTCTGTCTGTTGGTTATGCTTACCTCTGTATTTCCTGTTTCTTCCCTAAATTCTTCCTCTCCATTATTTCCTCCATTTGTGTTTTCTTTAATTTTTCTAGTTCTATCTTCAGGTCTTGAGTTGTTTTGGTTACTTCCTTCACCTGCCTGCTTGTATTTTCCTGTTTTTCTTTTAGTTCCTTCAACTCTGTCTCTTTTATTTCTTTCAGTGATTTAATTATTTCTTCTCTGAAGGCCACAAGCTGTTTGGCTGCATCTTCCTGTATTTCTTCACGGATGGCCATAATCTGCTTGTCTTTATCTTCCTCCATTTCTTTACGGATAGCCATGATCTGTTTGGTTTTATCTTCCTCTAATTCTTTATGTATTTTGTTTCTTTCCTCTATTACCCTCTTCATCAGCATAGATGTAAGGTCATCTTCTTGTTTTTCTATTATGCTGGGTTGTCCAGGGCTGCTGGCCCCTGGATGGCTGGTTCTGGAGATGCCATATTGCTCTGTCTTTTGTTGGTTGAGCTTTTACGCTGGCCTCTACCCATTGGGCTGATTTAGGTGTTGGCTGTCAGTTTCTGTGCTTCCTGGAGTCCTGAGGTAGGGAGAATCCCCTTGGCTGGAAGATGATTTTTCCTGAAGGAGTCCTCTGCTTTTTGGTGATGGTCACTGTATGGCCAATGTTTCTCAGGAGTTGCCACTGCTCACCTCAGGTTTATAGCCCTGAGTAGTAGCTGTAGTCTTTGTTAGGCAGGGGGGATCTCCTCTTACCCATAGAAGTTCTCAAGACAGCTGCCCCAGTGCTGGGTTTCTTTTTATAAATTTAGTGTGCTGCTGCTCACTAAATTTCCAGGTACAGTCCTCTTGAAGAACCTGCTGATTTCCTAGCTGTGGGGTTTTCTCCCAACAGGGAAACTCAGTCTGTTATCCTGGGGCACACAGTTCTGTCCAGGAAAGTGAGAGGTGCACTCAGCAAGTCTCTGGGCCGGAGGCTGTGTGCTCCGCTCTGGGCCTGGAAGATGTGCACCTAGGTTGAGTTGGCGCCTGAGGACGCTGCTCTGGTCTGGAGGCTGGGTGCCTCACTCTGGACCAGAAGCTGTGTGTCCCGATCTGGGATGGAGGCTGCAGGCACTGCTCTGGTCCAGACGCTGTGGGTGCAGCCCTCTTGAAGGACCAGGGATTCCCACAGTTTTGACAGTCTAGCTAGGGATAACTGGTTGATCCTTGGCACAGTATCTGACGGCTACTGTAATGGCTCTCTGGTTTTTGTAGGTCAGAGGATGCAGCTGTGTGTCCCAGTGCCCTCGGGGAACTCAATAATGGTGGCTGAGCACAGCGCTCCTGCCTGCATTAGAGCCTAGAGTCTGCGTGAATCCAGGGAGTCTTTTGGTGCTGGGTGTCCTAAGCGTTAGAGCTGATGATCCCCTCCGGTGGGGGTTTCCTCCTTCCAGAGACACCCAGTCTTTGCTTTGGGGACCGCTGTTCTGTCTGGGGTGGCGAGTAGAACCCACAGGCACAGGTGTCCGCTTGTGGCTCCGCCTTTCTGGCCGTCCAGAGCCTTGGCTGCTGCCTAAACTGGGTAATTTTCCCTAGACCGTTTCGGGGTGGGGGTGTCGGCTGAGTGCTCTGAGATCAGACCAGCCATTTCCCTCCCTGTGGGTTTGCAACTGCCAGTGAAACGCAGTCTCTGGTGCCTGGTGCCCTGGTGCCCACAGTTCTATCTGAGGCGGCGAATCAGGCGTGCAGGCAGGGCTCTGTGCAGGCGCCTGGTTCCCGGCCCTGGCTCCAGGCTGGCTCTTGGGGCACCCGCAGAACTCCAGTCTTTTCCAGGGGATGTCTGGGTGACCTAAGGTTGGTCTCAATTGTTTCCTGCTCCGTGGGGTTATCTCTCGACTTGGAAATCCAGTCTATGGTGTTGTGGGCCCACAGTTCAGTCTGGGACCGTGACCAGATCATGCTGGCGTGTAGCTCTGGGCTGGCGACCAAGCGCCTGGCGGAACCAGGATCTCTTCCAAGGTTTAGCCGAGTGAGTTAAAGCTGATTGAATCCCCCACGGTGGGGTATCCTCTCACCTGTGAAACACAATCACTTGTGTTTTATGGCTGCGAGTTCTGATTTCTGGTCACTGTGCCAATCCTGCTGTGCTGCTCCTCAGAATGAGAGTCCTCCCGGCGCCGCCTTCTTGCCCCGCCTCCCTGCCTTAGTTTTTTATATATCTGGATATTAGTCCTCTGTTAGATATAGAATTGGTGAAGATTCTTTCCCAATCTGTGGGCTGTCGTTTTGTTCTGATGACAGTGTCCTTTGCTTTACAGAAGCTTTTCAGTTTCAAGAGGTCCCATTTATTGATTGTTGCTCTTAGAGCCTGTGTTGTTGGTGTTCTCTTCAGAAAGTTGTCTCCTGTGCCAAAGAGTTCTAGGCTCTACCCTACTTTTTCTTCTAACGGATTTAGTGTGTTTGATTTCATGTTGAGGTCTTTGATCCACTTGGACTTTAGTTTTGTGCACGGTGATAAATATGGGCTTATTTGCATTTTTCTGCATGTAGATATCTAGGTGGACCAGCACCATTTGTTGAAGATGCTGTCCTTTTTCCATTGTATGATTTTGGCTTCTTTGTAAAAAAATCAAGTATCTGTAGGTGTGTGGATTTATTTCTGGGTCTTCTATTTGGTTCCATTGATCCACCATTTTGTTTCTATGCCAATGCCATGTAGTTTTTATTACAATTGCTCTGTTGTACAGCTTGAGATCAGGGATGGAGATACCTCCAGATGATCTGTTGTTATGCAGGATCATTTTGGCAATTCTGGGTTTTTTGTTTTTCCATATGAAGTTGAGAATTTTTCTTTCAAGTTCTATAAAAAATTGTGTTGGTGTTTTGATGGGAATTGCATTGAATCTGTTGATTGCTTTTGGCAGGATGGCCATTTTCACTATGTTAATCTTACCTATCCTTGAGCATGGGAGGTTTTTCCATCTTCTGATATCGTCTTCTAATTCTTTTGTTAGAGACTTGAAGTTTTTTTCACACAGGTCTTTCACTTGCTTGGTTAGAGTCCCACCAAGGTACTTCATGTTATTAGTGGCTATTGTGAAGGGTGTGGTTTCTCTAATTTCTTTCTCGGCCCTTTTGTCTTCGGTATACAGAAGGGTTCTGATTTTTTTTTTTTTTTTTTTTTTAGTTAATTTTGTATCCAACCACTTTGTTGAAGGTGTTCATCAGCTGAAAGAGTTCTCTGGATGAATTTTTGGGCTCACTCATGTGTACTATCATATCATCTGCAGATCGTGATACTTTGACTTCTTCCTTTCCAATTTGTATCCCCTTGATATCCTTTAGTTGTCTTATTGCCCTAGCTAGAAATTCAAGTACTATGTTGAATAGATATGGAGAGAGTGGGCAGCCTTGCCTTGTCCCTGATTTTAGTGGGATTGATTTAAGTTTCTCTTCATTTAGATTTATGTTGGCTAGAGGCTTGCTGTATATTATCCTGACTATGTTTAGGTATGTGCCTTGTATCCCTGATCTTTCCAAAACTTTATACATGAATGGGTGTTGGATTATGTCAAATGCTTTTCAGCATCTAAGGAGATGATCATGTGGGTTTTCCTCCTTCATTTTGTTTATATGGTGGATTACATTGATGGATTTCCATATATTGAACCACCCCTCCATGCCTGGGATGAAGCCTACTTGGTTATGGTGGATGATATCTTTTATGTGTTCTTGGATTCGGTTTGCAAGTATTTTATTGAGTATTTTTGCATCAATGTTCATAAGAGTGATAGGTCTGAAGTTCTCTTTTTTTGTTGGGTCTTTGTGTGGTTTAGGTGACTGTGGCTTCATAGAATGAGTTTGGTAATGTTCCTTCTGTTTCTATTTTGTGGAATAGTTTGAAGAGAATTGGAGTTAGCTCTTCTTTGAATCTGTGTCTGGTAGAATTCTGCACTGAAACCATCTTGCCCTGGGCTTTTTTTTTGGAAGAGACTTTTGATGACTGCTTCTATTTCCTTGGGGGAAATAGGACTATTTCATCTATTACCTGATCTTGATTTAATTTTGGTAAATGGAATCTGTCAAGAAAATTGTCCATTTCGTTTAGATTTTCAAATTTTGTGGCACATAGGCTTTTTTAGTAAGACCTAATGATTGTTTGGTTTTCCTCATTATCTGTTTTTATGTCCTCCTCTTCTTTTCTGATTTTTTTGATTTGGATAGTTCTGTCTGCCTCTTAGTTTGGCTAAGGGTTTGTCTATCTTGTTGATTTTCTCAAAGAACCAGCTCTAGGTTTCATTAATTCTTTGAATTGTATTATTTGTTTCTAATTTATTGCTTTCAGCCCTGAGTTTGATTATTTCCAGCCATCTCCTCCTCTTGGATATGTCTGCTTATTTTTTTTTTCTAGGGCTTTCAGGTGAGCCTTTAAATTGTTTGTTTGAGATGTGTCAAGTTTCTTCTTGAAGTTACTTAGTGCTATGAATTTTCCTTTTAGTACTGCTTTCATTGTGTCCCATAAGTTTGTGTATGTTGTGCCTCCCTTTTTATTGAATTCTAGGAAGTCTGTAATTTCTTTCTTTCTTTCTTCCTTAACCCAGTTATCTTTGAGTAGTAAGTTGTTCAGTTTCCATGTGTGTGTAGGCTTTTTGCTATTTCTGTTGTTGTTGAGGTCCAACTTTAGTCCATGGTGGTCAGATAGGATTCAAGGGATTTTCTGTCATCTTTTAAGATTAGAATTAAGGTCCTTTTCTTGTGCTTTGGTTGTGTTAGTATATTGAGGGCTTGCTGTAGTAGGATAATGGTGTTATTTAGGTGTCATATTGCCCTGGCTCTTGTTGATTGTGTTCTCACCCTGGCCATTAGTCGTCTACTTGTTTCTGGATGTTCCTTGTGTAGCAGGTATTGGGAAGGCTGGCCTAACATGGACATTCCTGGTGCAGCAAGTGTGGTGAAGGCTGGTGTAGAGGTGGCCAGACAATGAAACTTAGGAAGACAGCATCCAGCTCAGGGCAGCTGGGTGTGCCCCAGGAGCTTGGCAGGCAGAGGAATTGGAGAGGGGAGGTATTTAACCTGGGGGACACTGGGCAGTCTTATATCTAAGTTTTGCTATCTACACATGGTACCTTCAGTCTAAGTCCAACTTATTTGTAGAATGACGTTGAGATGGCTAGCTAGAATCCATCCAAAAGGTGCAAAATCAGTTGGTTTTTTTTTTCTTTTTCTTTTTTTTATTACAATTTATTCACTTTGTATCCCAACTGCCCTCCCAATCCTGTCCTCCCTCCCTCTTCCTGTCTACTGCCCTTCCCCCAGTCCACTGATAGGGGAGGTCCTCCTTCCCCTCCATCTGACCTTACCCCATCAGGTCTCATCAGGACTGGTTGTATTGTCTTCCTCTGTGGCCTAGTAAGGCTGCCCCCTGCCCCTCAGGGGGAGGTGATCAAAGAGCCAGCCACTGCATATCAGAGACAGCCCCTATACCCTTTACTAGGTAACCCACTTGGAAACTAAGCCAATATGGGCTACATCTGTATAGGGGTTCTAGGTTATCTCTATGCTTGATCCTTGGTTGGAGTATCAGTCTCAGAAAAGACCCCTGGGCCCAGATTTTTTGGTTCTGTTGCTCTCCTTGTGGAGCTCCTGTCCCCTGCAGATCTTTCATCTCCCCCTTCTTTTATAAGATTCCCTGCACTTTATCTAAAAATTGGCTATGCATCTTAATATCTGCTTCAATAGCCTGCTGGGTAGAGTCTTTCTGAGGCCTTCTGTGGTAGGCTTCTGTCCTGTTCCCTCTTTTTTTCCCCTCTTTAGATGTCTATCCCATTTGCCTTTCTGAATGAGGATTGAACATGTTACCCAGGGACCTCCTCCTTGCTTAGCTTCTTTAGGTGTACAGATTTTAGTATGTTTGTCTTATATTATATGTCTAATATCCACTTATAAGTGAGTATATACCCTGTGTGTCTTTCTGCTTCTGGGATACCTCACTCAGGATGATCTTTTCTAGTTCCCACCATTTGTTTGCAAATTTAATGATTTCCTTGTTTTTAATTGCTGCTTAGTATTCCATTGTGTAAATGTACCACAATTTCTGAATCTGTTCCTCATTTGAGGCATATCTGGGTTTTTTCCAGATTTTGGCTATTACAAATAAAGCTAGTATGAACATGGTTGAGCAAATGTGCAATAGAGAAATATTGAATGGCAGAGAAAAACTTAAATAAATGCTCAATGTCCTTAGTCATCAGCGAAATGCAAATCAAAATGAGTCTGAGATTTCACCTTGCACCCATCAGAATGGCTAAGATCAAAAACTCAAGTGACAACACATGCTGGAGAGGATGTGGAGAAAGGGAATCCCTCTTCCTTTGCTGGTGGGAATGTAAACTTGTACAACCACTTTGGAAATCAATCTGGCGCTTTTTCATAAAATTAGCAATAATGAGCTTAGCTACGCCAAGATCCAGCTATAGCACTCCTTGGCATATATCCAAAATATGCTTAAGTATTCAACAAGGACATTTGCTTTTTTGCTTTTTCTGAGACATGGTCTTTTGTAGTCTAGGCAGGCTCACAACCCTAAGTGTGCACAGGATTTAAATGAGCTTTCTATTCTCCCCTTCTTCTTCTTCCCAAAGGCCAGGATTAAAGGCCTGTGGCACAGTTTGTGGTTCATGAGGTACTGGGGATTTAGCCACTAGCTTTGTGTGTGTTATCCAAGTACTGTATCTGTTGTACTCCTCCTCTAGGACAAACAAGATCAATTAATTTTAATCTACTGTAAATGTAATTTATTCATTTAGTTTGGAGCCGAGAACTGAACCTAGGACTTTATTCATGGTGAGCACACGGTATACTCTAAGATGTACCCAAGTTTCATGAATGTGCTTTTGTTTTTCAGGAAGCTCAGATCTCATTGAATAATTTCAGTGTAGACTTTATGGGCATTTGGATTTTTTTTTCATTCTTACTTTGCTTTGATTTCTTCTCCATTTTATTCTCATTGTATCTACTTTTCTAGGCAGTATAGAAACAATTTTAAGTGTATGGAAAAAGATTACTATTCTTGTAGGATCCAGGGATTGAACTCAAGTCATCAGGTCTCCCATGAATGCTTTTGGCTGGACCTATAAATCATTGTAGAATGAGTTTTGATTCAGTGCATGCTCATGATGTGTGCCGATACAGATTATCACAATCATTTTAAATTATGAGCTTAGTTTTTATTTAAAATTTAAAAAGCAAAGATTTAAAGAAACTTGCATACATTATTGAAATAAAAGGATGTTAATAGAGATAGCCACAAGTTTACAGTAAATAATCACAAAAGAATCTAGGGCATCAGAATATAAATCATATCACAGTGTGGTGTTCTGAGATATGAATATGGCCAAACTAAGATTTGCATCAAGATTGCAAGTGAAAAACAAAACAAGCCTTAAAGCCTTTACAAAACCTTGCACATCTTATTTCTGCATTAAGCTTATTTTCCTCCAGATCCTTTTTATTATTATTATTGTTCATTATTATTAGTTACATTTTATTAACTCTGTATCCTAGCTGTATCCTGCTCCCTTATTCCCTCCCAATCCAACCCTCCCTCCCTCAGCTTCTCCCTGCCCCTTTCCAAGTCCACGGATTGGGGAGGACCTCCCCCGCTTTCGTCTGGTCCTGTTTAATCAGGTATCTTCAGGACTGGCTGCAAAGTCCTCCTCTGTGGCCTAGCAGGACGGCTCCTCCCGTATGACAGGAGTCTACTGCAGATGGCATCTGAAAGACTCTACCAAGCAGCGTTTCAAAACAGAAACTAAGACTCATAACCAAACCTTCGGCAGAAGGGAAGTTAGTATGACATGGAAAGGATAGGAGCCCCACAAGGACCAAATATATCTGAGCACAGGGTTTTCTTCTGAAACTGTTTCTCCAACCAAGGACCATGTATGGATATAACCTAGAACCTTTGCTCGGACGAAGCTCTTGGTAGCTCAATAACCAATTGGTTTCCTCCAGATCCTTAATGGGTTTATGTAGTATGTAATTTCCTAAGTACTTATGTCCTGTCAAACTAAGTTAAACAGTGTGTGTGTGTGTGTGTGAGAGAGAGAGAGAGAGAGAGAGAGAGAGAGAGGGAGAGAGAGAGTTAGCATGTTTCACTGTACCTCTCAGATGGACCTTGAATTCTTGACACCTACCTCACAAAGAGGTTCATCTGACTTGCATCTTTCCCTATCCCTCTACCTCCTCATATCCCTCCCTTCCCTTTCTCCCTCCTTTTTTTTCACCCATTTCAGTACTGGCTCAGTACTGCTGAGCTGCACCCTTACCCCAGGAATTACAGTCTCTGTGTGAGAGGCATAGAGAAAAAAGAGTAGAACATGGGGCTGGAAAGATAGCCCAGAGGTTAAGAGCACTGACTGTTCTACCAAAGGTCCTGAGTTAAGTTCCCAGCAACCACGTGGTGGCTCACAACCATCTATGGTGAGATCTGATGCCCTCTTCTGGCGAGCAGGAGTACATGTAAACAAAACACTATACATAATAAATAAATACAAATCTTAAAAAAAAAAGAGCAGAGCAATTTTATATATGAAAAATAATATTCCTGTCTTCCTTCCTGTGCTGAGCACAGTGTTTGAAAAGTTATACCTCACCTTTTTCATTTTTAAAATTACTTAAAAATGTCCATCACTGTCTGGCTAAGCTATTTAAGAACAACTACTTGTAAGTGTGCACTATTGCTTAAAACACTTATTATTAAAGGACCATATCATGTAAGTTTGTACTAATTCCCGGCATCACATGTTGAACTGGAGTCTTAGTATTCCAGGGTTGCAGCAGGAGAATCAGGTCTTTTATCCTGTTCATGGTTATCTAGCAAAACCCTGTTTTTTCTTTGTCTCCCATACTTCATAAGGAAGTTATGATAGCCACACAGGAGAAAACAGATATCTATAAGTCACTACTCAGCCTCATTTCCCTCACAAAGGTGTTTTAAAAATCTAAGTAGTGGTAGGTCAATGTAGCAGCACAGACCTTTAATCCCAGCACTGGGTAGGCAGGCACGGGCAAATCTCAGATGAGCTTGAGGTCAGGCTGGTCTACATAGAAAGTTCCAGGACAGCTAGGACTACACAGACTCTGTCTCAAAACAAAACCAAGCAAAACAAAAACAAAAGGAAAAGAATGAAAAGAGAAGTAATAAAGTTGGGGAGATGGCTTTGTGAGCATATGAGTTTTTTTTTTTCTGTAACTGCCTTGGGTGTCTCACAATTCCTTGCAGCTGCTGCCCCAGGGAATAATCTGTTGTTCTCTTCTTGACTCTTTGAGCACCTGCACACACATGCTCTTTCCCTCACATGGACACACATATATAATTAAAATTAAATAAAAAGAAAATATATTTGCTGACTTGGTTTAGTAAAACTACTGAGTATCTGCAGTTCATTTCAAGATGATTTTCAATATGAAAATATGTAAGCCAGAATAAACACATTTAAAATTTTATTCACATACACATACACACAGAGACACAGACAAACACACACACGGAGACAGATATAGATGCAGATAGAGAGACAGACAGACAGACAGCCCACTCTGCCATACAAACTTGTGTAGACAGGCCTACATGTACCACAGGCTGCCCTTGGATTCCGAATCTCCTGTCTCAACTTCCCAGGATTACAGGCACGTACTATTATACTTCAGTCAAATCTGTTGTTGTTATTATATTTTGTGGTAGTATTGGGATGAAACTCAGGTATCACACTTCCTTGACAACTGCTTGGCCACAAAGCTATACTCTAGCTCTCTTTCAGTCAGTTCTAAACAGCTCACAAACATGAATAACAGAACTCGCTGTCCTGGCTAATCTTGTATCAACTTGACACAAGCCCTAGTTATCTGAAAAGAGGGAACTGCAATTGGGAAATGCTTCCATTAGATATAGGCCATTTTCTTTTTTAAAAGAGATATTTAATTTTATTTATTTACTCTACATCCTGATTGCAGGCCCAGCTCCTCTCCTCCCAGTCTCTCCCCTTACACACCCCTTTACTCCATTCTCCTCTCTCCTCCTTAGAGAAATTGGAGGTCCCCCATGGGTACTAACCTACCCTGGCACATTAAGTTCCTGAAGAATTAGATGCCAGAAAAGGCAGCCCAGTTAGGGGAGCGAGATTCAGAGGCATCAGAGTCAGAGAGGGCCCTGCTTCAGTTGTTGGGAGATCTACATGGAGACCAAGCTGCTTATCTGGTATACATGTGCAGAGGCCTAGGACCAGTAGGACTTTTTCTTAATTAGTAATTGATGTGGGAGGACCAAGCCCATTGTGGATGGAGCCATCCCTATGCTGGTGGTCCTGAGTTCTGTAAGAAAGCAGGTTGAGGAAGCCATGGCAGCAAGACAGTAATCAGCACCCTTCCATGGCCTCTGCATCAGCTTCTGCCTCCAGGTTCTTGCCCTGCTTGAGTTCCTGACCTGACTTTCTTTGAAGAAGAACAGTGATTGGAAGTGTAAGCCAAATAAATGCTTTCCTCCCCAAGTTACTTTTTGGTTATGGTATTTCATCACATCATTAGAAACCCTAATAGAACATCTGCCAGGGTACATAGTCCTTTGGTTTCTAAAAGTTTGTTTTGAATACAATTATAACAACACAATCATCTTAATAGCTGCAGGTTATCCAAGTAAGCCACCAGGCAGTCTCCTTGTGATGAAATCACATCATTGTGAATTTGATGATGTAGCTTTTAAATCATCAATTTTAATTTGTACACTGTAGTGTTTGGTGTCCTTTAGGGAGTGGCAGTGTTTTGCTACAGCTGCTTGAGAGAGCGTACTAGCAAGTTTGTAAACCATGTGATATCACTTTGGTGTCTATGACATAGCTCCAATGAAAAAAATAAAAGAGTTGTACCATGGAGAGTAGCAATTATTACAAATCAAGGCCTCCCAAGGAGTGTGGTCATATGTGCCTAAGTCCCAACATTTGGGAGCCAGAGGCAGGAAGATTCATGTTAGACGCTAGCCTGGGTGAGGCTCTGCCTCAAAAAAAGAAGGCCCAAACAACAGCAAATGGACAATACAACACTTCTCCTAAAAAACAAAATCAGGACTTCCTTATACTACACCTGCCCGAAAAGCCAGCTAGCCAGTTAAATACACATAGCACAGCTCTGTAGTAGGACAGCTCAGAGCTCTGAAGGACTCATAGTTGCCAAATAGGGAGTGTAGCTATTAGCTATCATTTTCTCTGTAATTTATGAAGCAAATTCTTAGCCATGCTCCTTGATGACCCACCACCCCATGGCCAGCTTTTCTTGAGTGGCATGATGGTTGCATGGACTTTAATGAGAACAAAGCACTTGTACTTTTAGTGGATACAAACCTTGTTTTAGGCAGCAAAGTTGTCATTATTGACAGCGTCTATTTTACCTTTCTGGTCTTTTTGATTCTGTCACTAGCTACCACATTGTTCTCCTTGTGGAGTATCAGGTTCATGGTTCTGGTTGACTTGCTCTTGCCATAGAGACTTTCGTAAAGGAGTTTACGTTGACCCAGCCCATTTATAACGCCATTGTCAAGGTGATATGTGTTAACAACAGGAGGCATAGGGAACTCTCCCAGGGACGCAGTAATTCATTTTCAATTTACTGGGTCTCTCTCACTGGGCTATTTTTTGCAGGGGTTTACCTTCATTGGCATTCTAAATTTAATCCTGGGCAGCTAGAGCTCCAGTAATACTCAATGATTCATTCATAAGTAGTTTCTCTTGACAGATGCTCTCCCCTAAATCTAATAGGCCAACATGTTCATATGTTCTTTTTTCTCTTTAATTTTATTTAGAAGTCATGGCTTCACACACTCAAGACAAGCACTCTGCTCTTGAGCTATCTCCCCAGCCCAATCCTCACTTACAGTACTCAGAATTCGCTGCCCAAAGCACCAACCCCCTACGTGGGGAGCACAAAATGAAATCCTTAGCTCCTTAGCATCATCTTTGAGTGCAGCTAAAGCCAAGTGCAGGCAGAATGCACCAGCGACTGAGTAGTTAAGATGTCCTACCTGTTGACTTTCTTCCTTAACGAGCACTAATACTCTGGCCCCCTCATCTCCCAGGTAAACTAGCCAAGTTTCTCTTTACTCTCTCATCAGTTCCTCTTCAATAACACTTAGTGTAGCAGTTAGCTGCCTCTAACTGTTATGTGAAAGGAGACTGGGTGTGTGTGGGGTCTTCCCTCTCTGTTACAATAGGAGTAGACTTGAGGGGTTAGTAGCTTCTCTTGCTTGCTAGTGCGAGTGATATCAAACAAAACCAGGCCTCCCTACACTTTGCATTGTAATCCCAACTCTATTTTTTCTCATTTATAAGCAGTGATGTAGAGGACCATTTATTGCCCTGGTGAAACACAGAAGGTATTAAAAACTCTATCAGCATGAAAAATTTTAATGAGCTATCAGCCATGCACAATATTGCTCAACTGAAATGTCAAGCATGTTCTATGGCTATGCCAGATTCATCCCAGTGCAAACAGTATGATTTAAAGGGTATGATTAAGCAGGGCACATGAGAACAAACTTGTCATCCCAGCACTTGGGAGGCAGAGGTATAAGGACCAGAATTCAAGGCCATTTTCAGCTATATAGGTGATTTTGAAAGTATATTTACCAAAATAAATGAATGCATGCATGCATGAATAAATAAACAAATGAATAAATAAGAAAAAGAAAAAGGTGATTAAAATAAGTGGGGATTGTGAGCATAGCTCACATTTGTTTAGTGTGTGCAAGGGCGTGGATTCAAACCTCAAGACAAATGACAAAAAGGTTCTGAATTGTATTCTGCTTATACCAGGAGTGTTTCTATCAGGCTGACTCAATGACGATAACTCTTTCTTTACATACATAATGTTTGATTCCTCCTAGTAGAAGTTGGAATTTGCTGACTGTATGCACTGGAGCTTTTTTCTTTTCTTTTCTTTCTTTCTTTCTTTCTTTCTTTCTTTCTTTCTTTCTTTCTTTCTTTCTTTCTCTCTCTTCTCTCTTTCTCTCTCTCCTTCCTTCCTTCCTTCCTTCCTTCCTTCCTTCCTTCCTTCCTTCCTTCCTTCCTTCCTTCCTTCCTTCCTTCCTTCTCCTTTTTTTTCCTTCTTCCTCTTCTTTTTTTAAAGATTTATTTATTTTTATGTATATGAATGCTCTGTTTTCACACACACCAGAAAAGGAAATCAGATTCCATTACAGATGGTCATGAGCCACCCTGTGGCTGCTGGGAATTGAATTCAGGACCTCTGGAAGAGCAGTCAGTGCTCTTAACCGCTGAGCCACCTCTCCAGCCCCCTTCTTCTTCTTTAAATCAGAAAGCACACTGACATTCCTTTGCTTACTGGTTGACAGAAGGGAGATGGGGTTATTGACAGAGAAGAACTGTATGAAGCTTGTGACCAGGCCAACCTGCATCTAGACAAGATACTCCTGGATCATCTGTTTGACTACTGTGATGTGGATCAGGACGGCCTGATTAACTACCTGGAATTTGCCAATTTCCTTACCTGGAAAGACAGAGTACCTCTCACAGAGTTTGAGAAGAGGGTCATTATTAAAGGTATTTAATCTTGAAAGTTTATTGAATTTTTAAGTAGATTTTATATTTCAGAATTTTTAGGATCTCAACCAACTTTAATATTATGTATCCTAGTTAGCATCAACAGTCAATTTGACATAGCCCAGGGTCATCTGAAGGAGACTGAACTGGCGGATTGCCCAGATCAGATTCTATGAGAGATTTTCTTGAGTAATGATTCATATAGGAAGATCTAGTCCACTGAGGCAAGGCTCAGCCCACGGTGGACAGCATCATCTCTAGGTAGGTGGGTCTGGTCTGTATAAGATAACTGAGCAGTTGGAGAGATGGCTCAATGATTAAGAGTGTTTACTGCTCTTGCGGAGGAGCCAGGTTCAATTCCCACCATTCACATCAGGTTGCTCACAGCTGCATCTAACTCTAGTTCCAGAGGATTTACTGCCGTCTGTCTTCCACAGGCACCTGCATGAATGTGGTGCACTTTAATTCATGCAGCTTCATGCACATACATATAAATAAAAATAATACATCTTTTTAAAAAAGGTAGCTGATCATGAGCAAGAGAAAACAATAAAAAATGTTCCTTCATAGTTCCTCGTTCCATTTCACGTCCTAAATTCCCTCAATGGTGAATTGAGACCTGATGTAAGCCAAATAAACACTTTCCTTCCTCAAGGTGCTTCTGGCCATGATACTTATCACAGCAACATAAAGGGAATTAGAATAGTATGCATATATGCTTGTTTATGTGGAGGATGTATATGGAATGGAAGGAAAGAAGTTGGTAGCACTCAGGATGATTTAAATATGTGGCTGAGTAGCAGGGCAACAATGAGTCTTGCATGAGGTTTGTTAGTGAACATGATTGTTGGGATGGGCCCTCACTAACCCAGGGACAGCAATTGGGGATATATTTGACTCCTTTGCCTAGGGAGACACCTTCTTAGCTGCTATATCTTCAAATTCAATGGCATTGAACTTGGGGAGACCCCACTTCTTTGAAATATGGATCAGCTAGTGGCCAAGGAATGTGAATGTGGCCATCAACAGGACTTCAGTCACATGGTTTTTATTCTTCAACTTAGTACAGAGAGAAATGGTGCCTGGGTAATGTGAATCCTGGCCACTGTGCTCCGGGGCTTCCTAAAGTTACCCCCACATACCTTTCCTGAGCCTAGAGTGGAGATAACATGGTATCAGGGATATGATGATTCTCCCAGAAGAGTGTCTCAAAGATCCCTTAGGGCCATTGACATAAACAACAGGCTGTTCGTACTCCCAAGAATGCTGCTATTCGTAGCCATTGTAGATTGGAGCCACGAGGAGAGGAACCCAGTTGACTTACTTATGGTAACAGAGAAACCTTACTTTAAAAAAGTTTTAATTAGCATATATTAGTTATATACCATGATAAATTTTATTGTGACATTTCATACATGAATATTTAATGATATTTATCTATTACCATTTCTTGCCACTCCATTACTCTCAGTAACTCCTCTTTTCCCAACCAGCAGCTCACTTTTCAATGTATGGTTTTGTTTCATTTGATATTTAAAAATTAAAAGTAAATTACTTAGAATCTCAAAATTTAATAGTGCCTCATGAAGAGGTTTGAAACCCCCATCTTAGTTACTTCTCCACATTCAAGAAATTAAGAATATTCAGTTTTTAAATTTTTATGTAGAGGCTGGAGAGATGGCTTAGTCATTAAAAACACTGGGTGTCTTTCAGAGGACCTGAGTTCAATTTCCAGCATTTACAGGCTCACAACTTTTTGTAACTTCAGTTCTGGGGTGTCTGACACTATTTTCTGGTCTCCACAGGCACCAGGCATGCATGTGGTACACAGATATACGTTCAGGCAAAACATCTGTATGCATACAAGAACAAAAATAAATAATTTTTTTTTTGCACAAAAAATTAAGTGTGGTGGCATACAACTGTTTTCCCACTGAGGAAAGCAAAGGTAGGAGAATTATGAGTTTCAGGCTGGTTTGAGCTATGTAGAGACCCTGTCTTAAAAATATCCCCAAACCAAGTCTTTCAAAAGCAGAAATTCCAGTTAGTTATAGTTATTTTGTTTGTTTGTTTGGTTTTTCAAGACAGGGTTTCTTTGTATAACCTTGGCTGTCCTAGAACTAACTCTGTAGGACAGGCTGTCCTTGAACTCACAGAGATCTGCCTCCTTAGTGCTGGGGTTAAAGATGTACTGCCACTCATGGCTAACATTATAGTCTTAACTTTAATTGTTTGTGTATTGGGAATTGAACCGAGAGCCTTCTGCATAGTGGAAAAGCACTCTGCCACTGAGTTTCTCTTCTTACTTTTTCTTTTGAGAAGAGTCTCACAAGCTTGCCTAGACTTGCTAAGTAAATCAGGCAGGTTTTGAATTTCTAATCTGCCTGTTTCAGCCCGAGTATCTAAAATTGCATATCTGTGCTATCAGGCCTGGTGATCTTTACCTTTGATTAAAATATTTTCATGTTTATATATTATCTTTCTGAATCACTAAAAATATATAGGTATATATGTAAATGTGTATATGTATATATATTTTAAAATTATATATTTATGTATTTAATATTATGTTTATAATGTTTTGCCTGTATGTATACCTGCATGCCATAGGGGGCACCAGATCTTATTATAGATGATTGTGTGCTACCATGTGGTTACCTGCAATTGAACTTTGGGCCCCTGGAACAGCAGCCAATGCTCTTAACCTCTAAGCCATCTCTCCAGCCCCCATATATTTATTTTTGAGATAATGTTTTCTAAATATAGCCCTGGCTGGCTTAGAACTCAATTCTAGATCAGGCCAGACCATGAATTCTCTAGCGAACATTCTGTTTTTGTCTTCCAAATGCTGAGATTATAGGCTTACATCTTTCCCACCCCCACATCCTGCACTTCTTATTATTTATTTATGCTTTGTTGGTCACGCTGTATTCCCCTTGCTGGCCAGAATTCAGCCTCTGGAGTGTAGGGATTGTAGGTGTGTTCTGGCATGCCTGGGTTATGTATAGAATTAATTAATCCTTTTTCACCAAATATTTATTTATTCACTAAATTCTGCTTGCAGTTCCCTTATTTCCTCCCAGTGCCCCCTTGTGTACTTCTCCCTCCATTCTACCCTCTCCATCTCCTCAGAGAAGGGGGTGGTTCCCCTAGGGGTGGTGGGAAATTAAGTCACTGCATAACTAGGTGCCTCTTCTTCCACTGAGGCCAGAACAGGCAGCCCAGTTAGGGGAATGGGATCCAAAGGCAGGCCTCAGCGTCAGAGAACACATCATCTAGGGAGGACAAATTTTGGGTTGAAGGTTTTGTGGGTGGCATGGTATCTTTATCTGTTCACTGGAAGTCCTTCCTAGCTATGGGAGGTGTCTACATTAGCCTCCATATCAACCA
The DNA here is from genome assembly GCF_907164565.1 of Psammomys obesus. Classification (NCBI taxonomy): domain Eukaryota; kingdom Metazoa; phylum Chordata; class Mammalia; order Rodentia; family Muridae; genus Psammomys; species Psammomys obesus. The sequence goes on along the minus strand of NW_026585626.1, from coordinate 11,938,622 downwards.
GTCCTAGGAGTCTTAGCTAGGGTGGTCCCCATAGATTTCTTGGGGCCTCTGTATCCCAGGTCTCTGGCAAGTTCCCGAGATGTCTTCCACCTCTGACTTCCATTCTTTCACCTGGCCCTCTCTCCCCAACTCTCCCTACTCCTAATTTCCTCCCCATCCCTTCTCCTACCCAAGTCTCTCTTTCTATCCATTCCATTGCCTATTCTATTTACCTTTCTGAGTAGAATTCAAGCATCTTCCCTTGGGTCCCTCCTCCTTCCTCTTTTGCTTTAAGACAAGATCTGACTGTGTTATCTGTATTTAACCCTAAAGTCATAGCACTCCTTCACCAGCCCTGCAGTGCTGTGGGATTACAGCCTGTGTCACCAGCAGCCATGTTTTCAGTGGGGTTCTGTGGAGGTGGGCAGTGGTGGAGGGGTGTGGGAGAGTTGAGATTAACTGAACTGACCTTCCTTGTCTTCACTTCCTCTGCTGTCAGTGGAGTTTCTGAAGATTTTATTTTTTAGATTTTAGGCCACAAATTTAAGCTGGTGGCTGATTGGTTCAAAATGGGCTCAGAAATGTTTTAAACAGGTTGGGTAGAGTTTCTTCTCTCCCTTCTTTTCTCCCTTCTTTGTCTTTTCCTTGGTTTTTGATTTTGTTTTTGAGACAAGGTTTGCTATTATTTCTTCCAGGCTTTCATAGAACATGTCACCTCCCTGCTGAGATTATCGGACTGTGGCTGTATGCCCAGGCTTGCCATCATTTTTATATTCTACATTCTGCCTAGGGCTGGCTTTTGGGGACAGGAGAAAGCACTGTAAGACTGCTTTTAAGTTTTATGGTCAACAACTTTATATTGTGCAGTTTTCTGCTTTTAGGTCTCTCTCTCCTTCCTTTCCCACTCCCTCTCTCTTTCTCTCTTCCCTCCCTCCCCTTTCCTCCCTCTTGTGGCTGGGTAGAGGCTCTGTGGCTTTCAAGACAAGCTAGCCCCCAACTAGATCTGTGGGGAACAGTCCTTGTTGGAGATCTTGTTTGAAACCCTTGCATGGGTTTCCTCAGCATTCTTCTGTGGCCTTGGAAATACCACAGTGCCCTCAAGTGGTATCTGTGGAATAGCTCACGCTTTGAAGACAAGCTTCTTGAAGTGATTTACAAAGTCAGTCTGCAATTTCAGTAATACCTCACTTTATTTTCACCCTTTGTTGGTGGGCTTGGTCCCAGGACCTGGTGAATGCTAACTGCACGTGCTTCCACTGAGCCACCCATAGCTTTGGGTTTTTCTTTGAGCACTAACTTGTAGGAATTTACTTAGAGATGCAGGACCCAGGCTCACAGTATTATCTTCTTATCCCTTCTCTGGATAGAGCATGCTCTGCCCTCACAGTATTTGTGGGATGATCTTTTTAACTTTTCCACAATGGGGGCACAGAGATGGCTTGGTGATACAGAGCAAGCCATCTTGCTGCTCATGCAGAGGACCTAGGTTGGTTCCCAGAACCCACATTATGGCTTACAACCATCAGTAACTCCAGTATCAGGAGATCTGATGTCCTCTCTGGTTTTTGAAAACACCCGTCCCACACCTGATGTACATACACAAACATGGGCAAAAACAAAAACACAAAACTCTCTAAAAAAATATTTTTAACATTTATTTAGTGTGTGTGTGTGTGTGTTCACAATGTGTCACAGTACATACGTGGAGATCAGAGGAACAACATGGAGCAGTTAAGTCTGTCTTTTCACCATGTGAATCCCAGAGATTGAACTCAGGTTGCCAGGCTTGGTGGCCAGTACCTCTACCCACTGAAGTCATCTCCCAGGCTCATATGTGGAATGCCGATTCCAAGTATGTCTTTCATTTTCATCTAGCACTCAGTCTTGGGGAAAGCGGTATAGTTCAAGCTAAATAGGAGGCTGAGCTCTAATTAAAGAGAGAACTGAGGAGAACTGAGGAGTTCAGTGGTGGAACACTTACCTAGCTTCCAAAAGGCCCCGGGTTCTACTGTGGCACTGGAAGAAAAAAATTAAAGGGTTCTCTACTTTTGGTTCTGAAATTGGAAATATTTCTACGGAATAACATAAATAGAATAACAGAAAGTGGTACTAGGCCACACTGAGATCACACTTGACATTGGCCTGAATGTGGAGTGTTGGCCCTCAGAGTTCTTCAAGATGCTCAGTTCCACTGTCAGGAAGAAGCTACACAGGAAGTGAATCTTTAAAAATGTTACATTTACTATTATTGTGTGAGGATGTGTGTGGATGCACACGTCACAGTGCACACTAAAGGTCAGAGAAGAATGTGAGGGACTCCGTTCTTTCCTTCTACCCTATGCGCCCCAGGTCTCTAATTTAGGTTGTCAGGCTTGGTGGCAAGTGCCTTTACCTGTGGAGCCACCTTACATGTCCAAATAATCCAGCTTGTTACAGAACAGCAAGCACCAACAAGTGACATCTTCTTATACTTTCTCGCCCAGTCTTTCTGTTTTTTTTTTTTTTTTTTTATTGTGTTTTTCCTCCCAAGATAGAAAATCAGAATGTGAAAACATTATTGAGACAAGCATGGGAGAGGGTGAAGCAGATCTTCTGATAAAGCCTGAAGATATTGTCCCAAGAGAACCAGGAAGTTCAGAAGAGACTCTCCGGATGCTCCTGAGACCGAGTGACAAAGTTTCTGACTACTATAAGACAACTTCTTCTGAGATCAATGCTGTTGTTGGAGCTGTCCCTTCTGTATGTAAGCATGCCGCATTCCTTGTCAAGTTGAGTGATCAGCACACCTGGAAGGTGCAGTGTTCAGAGTGTGTCCTTGCACTGTCCCTAGCCTCTCTCTGCAGCACAGTATACGTTTCTCAAGGCCTCAGACCTTAAGTTTAACTGTGTATTGTAACTATTACAGGGTCTCACAGATAAATTTTACTGACCTGTTGATAATAGGTCAAGTAAAAAAGTAATTCTATATCAATAAAATTGAGACTTTCATGGACGAGAATGTTGAATGCTTTCCTAAGTAGTACTTGGGCTTCTGGGTTCAAGTATTTCCTCTCCTGTCCTTGGAACATCCTGCTGTGCTTGGCACACTCTTCTTCTTATATAGTCTTTGGATTTTACACTTAAGGGTAAGCACATTGTTGTTTAGACTAGCTACACTTCACGTGCCCAGTGGTCACGTGTGACTGATGGCTACTGATATACAGCTGGGTTTCAGGGTTTCTTTTTCTCCCTCATTGATGACCTAGGTTACCCCATATGTGGTGTTCCAAGCATTCGATCTGATATTCCTGCTCCCCGGATTCGTCGAGTCAGTGATGTAAATAATTATGGTGAAGATGGCAATGCTTACTCACTGCTGTACCCCTCCATCTTCTCCCAGAAAAATATATTTGAGAGAGACTTCTTCAAGACCAGATCAAAGGAAGAGGTACGGAAATCACATCAAATTTCAATCCCATGCAAATATACAAAAACAGAAATTTTGACTTAGTCATGGCCACTAGTATTATTGTGACCAGTTTTGTTATTGTTGTCCTTTATTTTATTTTTCTTTGAGATGGCATTTCACTTCCACCACTACTCTGGCCTGGTACTCATTATGTAGCCCAGACTGGCCTACATCTCTTGGTGGTTTTCCTGTCTCAGCTTTCCAAAACGCTAGGATTACAGGCAAGAACCAACATACTTGACGTATGTGTTTTAATGATTTGTTTTATTGTGAGACAGTTTTTTTTTAAATGTAGCCCAGGCTGGAATTGAAATCATAATCCTCCTTCCTTATCCTACTGAGTGCAGGAATTACATGTTGCTTCTAGTCTTATTCATGTCATCATCATCCTATTATTATTATTATTATTATTATTATTATTATTATTATTATTATTATTATTATTATTATTATTATCGTGTGGTCTAGGCCAGCTTCCAAATCAGCTATATAGCTTAGGTTAGCTTTGAACTAATCTATTTCTCCTGCCTGCACCTCCTGAGTGCTGAGATTACAGGTGTGTGCTTGGTACATGTGTTACTAGGGAGTGAATCCAGGTTTTTGTGCATGGTAGGCAAGAGCTTTAACAATTGAGCCCCAGCCCTAGCCCTAACCCCAGCCCATGACTGTCACTTTTGACTTTTCAGAATTATATCTTGTATAGGAGTCCCCAAATATAGGATTCTTGATGAATGATACTCAGTTTGGTTGTAACATGCTGCTAAGTTTCTCTTGTCTTTTATTTTTCTGGGTTTATTATATAGTTCTCTCCCTCCTCCCACAGGATCCCTCTATGAAGGCTAGGCAGGCCTTCAACTCAAGAGCATCCTTCTGTCTCTGTCTCCCAAATACTGTGTTGACAAGTACAAATTACCATGCCCACCTCCTCCTTTTCTTCATTTAAATTTACTTAATTTTTATTTTGGGAGTTATCTATCATCTATCTATCTATCTATCTATCTATCTATCTATCTATCTATCTATCTATCTATCTATCTATCTATCTGTGTTTGTTGTTTCATGTATGCCTGAGTATGTGTGGATATCAGACAAAAACTTGTAGGCTATTTTTTTTTTTTCTGTTATGTGGAAATAGGGGATTAAACTAAGGTCTTGGCAGCAAGCATCTTCACTGCCTGAGCCAACTTCACTACCTTGTTTTGTTTTTAAAAATTAAAAAAAAATTAAGAGTTAGAAAGGGAGGGTCTCCCTGCCCATCAGTTGGCCATCAGGCTCAGCCTCTGCTTTGACAGTCTATACTGCAGAGGCTTTCAGAGGCCCTCTGTGGCAGGTTTCAAGGTTGTTTCCTGTTTTCTTCTGGCTTTCAGAGGCCCTCTGTAGCAGGTTCCGAGGTTGTTTCCTATTTTCTTTTTCTTCTGATGTCCATCCTCTTTGCCTTTCAGGATGGGGATTGAACATTTTAGTTAGGGTCCTCTCTTTTGCTTAGTTTGTTTAGATGTACAGATTTTAGTGGGTTTATTCTATATTGTATGTTTATATGAGTGAGTATATACCATATGTGTCTTTTTGCTTCTGGGACAACTCACTCAGGATGATCCTTTCCAGGTCCCACCATTTACCTGCAAATTTCATGATTTCCTTATTTTTTTATTGCTGAGTAATACTCCATTGTATAGATGTACCACAGTTTCTGCATCCATTCTTCAGTTGAGGGGCATCTGGGTTGTTTCCAGCTTCTGGCTATTACAAATAAAGCTGCTACAAACATGGTTGAGCAAATGTCCTTTTTGTGTACTTGAGCCTCTTTTGGGTATATGCCTAGGAGTGGTATGGCTGGATCTTGAGGAAGCACTATTCCTAGTTGTCTGAGAAAGCGCCAGATTGATTTCCAGAGTGGTTGTACAAGTTTACATTCCCACCAGCAGTGGAGAAGGGTTCCCCTTTCTCCACAACCTCTCCATCATGTGTTGTCCCTTGAGTTTTTGATCTTGGCCATTCTGATGGGTGTAAGGTGAAATCTCAGATTTTATGTAAGAAGTGGGAAATAGTAAGAGCTGGAGGGGACAGAAACTCCACAAGGAGAGCAACAGAACAAGATAATTTGAACACAGGGAACTTCCCAGAGAATCATACTCCAACCAAGGACTATTCGTGGAGATAACCTAGAACTCCTGCCCATAGATGTAGCCCATGGCAGTTCAGTGTCCAAGTGGGTTACATAGTAATGGAAAGAGGGACCGCCTCTGACATAATCTGATTGGCCTGCTCTTTGATCACCTCCCCCTGAGAGGGGAGCAGCCTTACCAGGCCACAGTAGAGGACAATGCAGCCAATTTTGATGAGAACTGATAGACTAAGATCAGAAAGGAGAGGAGAACCTCCCCTATCAGTGGACTTGGGGAGTGGCATGCATGCAGAAAGGGGAGGGAGGGTGGGATCGGGAGGGGAGGAGGGAAGGGCTTATGGGGGGATACAAAATGAATAAAGTATAATTAATAAAAAATAAAATATATATATATATAAAAGAAAAAAATAAAGACTGAATTATGAATTCCAGGGACACGTGGCTGAAAAATAATTTGTATATCATAACTTTGGAATAAAAGCAGTTCGTTAAAAAGAAAAAAAGTATAAGAAATTTAACAAATTTGTGATAAAACCATGTCATTCCTTTTTGACTTACTTGCCACACAATAAATATATTTCTTTTATAACTGAAAAAAAAAAAAAAGAAAGGGAGGGTCTCACTCTACAGCATAGGCTTACCTGGAATTCACTGTGTAGCCCTAGCTGGCTTTGAACTTTAACATTCCTGCTTTAGCCTCCCAAGCTCTGCTACTACAGAAATACACCCCCACTATACCTGGAAAGTACTAGAATTTTGATGTCTTCTCATTTTATATTTATATAGATGCATATGCATATGTGAACACACATTCTTTGGGAGAGGACCCGTGTCTGTTGTTTTAAATGTTCAAACAACATTTAAATGTTAAAAAGTTTTTTTTAATATACATTTTGTTTTACTTAGTTTTTTAAAAAATTCTTTATTAATTACACTTTATTCACTTTGTATCCCCCCTGTGGTTCCCTCCCTCCTCCTGTCCCAATCCCTCCCTTCCTCCACCCTCAGCATGCATGCCCCTCCCCAAGTCCACTGATAGGGAGGTCTTCTTTTCCTTCCTTCTGATCCTAGTCAATTAGGTCTCATCAGGAGTGGCTGCATTCTCTTCTTCTGTGGCATGGTAATGCTGCTTCCCCCTCAGGGGGAGGTAATTAAAGAGCAGGCCAATCAGATTATGTCAAAGACAGTCCCTGTTCCTATTACAATGGAACCCACTTGGATACTGAACTGCCATGGGCTACATCTGTGCAGGGGTCTTAGGTTATCTCCATGCATAGTCCTAGGTTGGAGTATCAGTCTCAGGAAAGACCCCTGTGCTCAGATTTTGTGGTTCTGTTGCTCTCCTTGTGGAGTTCCTGTCCTCTCCAGATCTTATGTTTTCCACTTCTTTCATAAGATTCCATGCACTCTGCCCAAAGGTTGCCCATAAGTCTCAGCATACTTGCTTAGTTTTTAAAATGCAAAACTAAAAACACAAATCTTGGTATGGCCTTAAATTAATTGTTTTTAGATTTCAGATATATTAACTAACATTGGTGTCAATCTTACTGAAGAAGAATTTGAAAATGTATGGAATCTTGCATCAAAAAAACACTGGAAAGGAGAAGTTTCTGTGGAGACCATCAGGAACGTTCTAGATGAGTTGCAGCATATGGACAGAGTCAAGTGTAAAACGGCCATGTAATATTTTGGGAACTTACACATTTAAGCAAAAGAGATTAAATCTGTGTTCATATGAAATGTTCTGGTTTTGCTGTTATGTTGGAACTTGACTTTTTGATATAACTCATGTGCCTGTGTATAGGACTAATAAGTTAGATCTTATGAACTTCATCTTCTTGTGAGTTCTAAAACATCTGACTTAACAAGTACTAAGAAGAGCCTTCCACCTCACCATGGTCACAGCTTAGAATGATGCTGAAAGTTGATGTTTGGCAGGTTATGAATTTCACCTGTCTTATTATATCTGAATTTTTGTCTGTGATGCCAAGTTCATACAATTTTGCCTGCAATGCTTTGTTACTGTGTTTAGGCTCTGATGAAAAGATGCTTACGTAGGATGACTTCCTGGCTAAGCCTAGGTTACCAAGAGAGACACTGTTTCAAAAACAAAAACAGAAAAAAAAAGTTTTGTAGTAACTTAAGAACTACAGAGAACTCACAAAAGTAGTACTCAGTAGTATACAGCGGTGCGCGAGAATTTGTCCTTCGAGGCCGACAAAAGTAAAAAGAGAGCCTCTCTTTCCAGGATTGGAGTCATTGGTAGCTTAATAGTTAGTGAGGTCATTCTATTAAATAAAACAGCAGATACTGTCACCTTCACCTCTGCTCCAGTAGTTACAAATTTATCAGACCACCCGTACAGCTGCTTATGTGTCTGTTGCTCATATTTCCATCCACCTGTTCATGCATGTGTCAGAACAAGTTGCATATATTGTACTTCACTTCTCAATACAAACAACAAAACAAAACAAAACAAAAGGTCAATGGTCTCTGATCTTCCCCCACCTTACCTCTTCACTTCCCTCCCCAAGGTGTTGGTTCTAATCCAGGACCTTTTGTACACCTAAATTGCTAATGACCATAGGACCAGGCCCCGTAGCTCTCAAAGTGGAAGTCTCAAAATCAGGTAAACTTTGATGTGCTAGTCAGGGTTCCCTCTTTATTATGGAGAAAGGGGATTTATTAGGATGACTTAGGTGCTGCAGTCCAGCTAATCCAACAATGGATAGCTGTACACAGAAAGTCCTAGAGTCCAGTAGCTGATCAGTCCACAAGGCTGGGTGTCTCAGCTGATTTTAGTTTACACTTGAAATCCGGAATTCAGCAGAAGATGTGGACTTGCTGGCAAGATGAGAAAGGGCAGGCAAAGAACATAGGCTTCCTTCTTTCATGTTTGTATATAGGCTTCTATCTGAAGGTGTGGCCTAGATATAAGGTGTGTCTTCCTGACTCAGATCTAGATTAAAGGGATGTGTTTTCCTATATCAAAGGTTCAGATTCGAAGTGGATCTACCAACTTCAAATTATTTTTCAGATTATAATATAATTACATTATTCCTTCCCTTAAATCCTCCTATATACCCCTCCTTGCTCTTTTTCAAATTTGTGGCCTCTTTTTTCATTGGTAGTTGTTAAATGTACATATGTATATATATGTTCCTAAATATGACCTGTTCAGTCTGTATAAAGCTACTTGTGTGCATGTTTTCAGGGCTGACCAGTTGGTATTGGATAAACAGCTGACGTGCCCTTTTTCCCTGGGGAGGACTTCTCCTGCTCTGGGCATCTTAGGGGCCAGTAGATTTTCGTGTGGGATTGAAGACTTGTGGTCATCTTTAGCATATATATTGCTGTCTGTGTCTGTTGTTGTTCTTGTTCAGCTCATGATAAGCACAGGACTTTAAATATTGGCAATACTGTTAGGCTGTTGAGAGAGTAAGACTGAGAAGTTGAATTGCTAGCTAGCCTGTGGCTGCAAGTAGATCTTCCCATCATAAGGTGAGTGGAAGGTAAAGAGATGAAGCAGAGCTCATGGATTCTGAGGACAGCAGGCGTTGTCTTCTGAATTACGATGCCATTGTAAATCGCCTATCTTAACATTTATTAGCTAGCTCTACTTTTGTATATTTTAGCTGTACAAAACTATTTTTATCTTTTGTTAAACTTAATAACACTTAATTAACAATTTGTTATTCAACCGTTTTGAACTGTAATTTGTCACAGGTGATAAAAAATGTACTAGGACATTCATGTTTATCTATTGGATTATGGTTAAAACCATTAAAACAAAATCTTGTGCAAGCACAAGGACCTGAGTTCAATCTCCAGCAGGTATATTGTCCTGTGTATTTGTAAACCTAGTGCTGGGGAAGGGGAGACAAGCAGAACCTTGAGGCTTATTGTCAACTTAATCAGTAAGCTTCAGGTCCTAGAAAGTGACATTGCCTCAAAAATAGGGTAGATATCTGAGGAATGGCAGTTGAGTTGACCCAGTCTCCACATATATTTATACGTATGTGCCTCTCTCTCAAGCCAAGGTCTTACTCTGTAGCATAGGCTAGCTTGGAACTCACCATATACTGAAGGTTTACCTTGTCCACACAGGAATCCTCCTGCCTTTGCTCTGGGGTGCTGATATTAGAGACATGGACCGCCATATTCAACTTCCTTCCTTCTTTTCATTAAAAAGTTATCAGGTCTGGCATGACACCTTACTGGGTAAAGGCACTGATGTGCAAGGCTGGAGACTTGATTCTGATTTTTGAAACCTATGTAAAGGTGAAGGGAGAGAACTCACTCCATAAAGTTGTCCTCCATTTGTGGACCATGGCATGTGTGGCATCACAATATGTGCGTGCGCGCGCGCGCACACACACACACACACACACACACACACACACACACACACACACATTTTAAATGTGGTTGCTCACACCTGTGAAACAGGAGGACTGAGTCCATGGGCTGAATAAACATCCTGTTTCAACAAAATGGAACAAAGTGATACAAAACCTTACCATCCTCTTTCCTCTTCCCTTCCCTCATTTCCTTTCTTCCTACCTTCCATCCTTTCTTCTTCCCTTTCTTCCTTTTCCTTTCTTTCTTTCTTTCTTTCTTTCTTTCTTTCTTTCTTTCTTTCTTTCTTTCTTTCTTTCTTTCTTTCTCTCTCTTTCTTTATCTCTCTTCTTTCTTTCTTTCTCTCTCTCTCTTTCTTTCTCTCTCTCTCTCTCGCTCTTTCTCTCTCTTTCTCTTTCTTTCTTTCTCTCTCTCTTTCTCTTCCTTCCTTCCTTTCTCTCTCTTTCTTTCTCTCTCTCTTTCTTTCTTTCTCTCTTTCTTTCTTTCTTTCTTTCTTTCTTTCTTTCTTTCTTTCTTTCT
>NW_026585626.1:11885835-11928182 GCF_907164565.1 Psammomys obesus | reverse complement strand
TCTTTCTTTCTTTCTTTCTTTCTTTCTTTCTTTCTTTCTTTCTTTCTTTCTTTCTTTCTTTCTTTCTTTCTTTTTCTTTCGAACTGGTTTTACGTAGCCCAGGCTGGCTTTGAACTTGCCATGTAATAAGGGTGACCTTGAACTTCTCATGTTCCTGGAATTGCAGGTGTGTTCCACGTACCCGGATCCTATCCTTTGTTCTTGACTATCTTCCTATGTAGCCATGGCTGGCCTTAAACTCATGATCCTCCTGTCTCAGTCTCATGAGTATGTTTTCATGCCAGGCTATGGTGAGTCAGATAAAATCTTGGCAACTTACAATGATCTGATGTTGCTGCCGGTTATAGGGTAACTGGAACTTACAGTTAAGCTGTATCTGGTGCTACAGAGTTTGAATCTACCGGGGAAGATCAAAGACTCAATTTAGATTGTAATTAGCTTATTTTTTTATGGAAGGTGCAGCTGACCTTAGTTCCCATGGCTAGATTGGGAACTTCGGCACAGTTACATGGGGAGGGGCGTTTAAAGGCAGATCACAGTTACTTTCTTCTGTGGAATTTACAGCTGCATGAGGATCTGCCTCACTCCCCTATTCATAGCAACAAATGGAGTTTACAGAAACGAGAGCAAGTGTTTAACCGTTTCATAATTTCTTACAATTTTGTAGAGCACCCAAGGATTCAGCGTTGCTAGGAGCTTGTCTTTTAGGCATTTAGAATGGGTGCCTAGCACAAAATGGAGTTTTCCTTAGCTGTCACACTGGCAGTGCCTAGAAGCTCTTTCTGTCGGTTGGAGAACTGTTTGCTGTTGGCTGGCAGATGTCTGGCCAGAAATTCCTCCATGCCTCCTGGGTTGTTTACTAATATCCTATCAATTACAAGTTTCTTTGGTGAAGGCTAGTATCTTTGTATCTTTGCTCTTGCTGATGTCTTATGTTTGCAGATGCAAGTTTGAAGAAACAGTCTTTGACCTCTGAATCAAGCTAACATGAACTGCAGCCATATTTGACCAATGGCCTGATGAAAATTAGCCTCCGTGCACTCTTGGACTACCGATGTGAGACACTTTTTTTTTTTTTGGGGGTGTGTATGTTTTTTTTTTAATTTAATTTTTTTTATTATTAGTTACATTTTATTAACTCTGTATCCCAGCTGTATCCCGCTCCCTCATTCCCTCCCAAACCTTCCTTTCCTCCCTCTTCTCCCTGCCCCTTTCCAAGTCCACTGATGGGGGGACCTCCTCCCCTTTCATCTGACCCTATTTTATCAGGTATCAGAATAATCTTTTCTAGATCCCACCATTTGCCTGCAAATTTCATGATTTCCTCGTTTTTGATTGCTGAGTAGTATTTCATTGTATAAAAATACCACAATTTCTGTATCCATTCCTCCATTGAGGGACATCTGGGTTGTTTCCAGGTTCTGGCTATTACAAATAAAGCTGCTATAAACATGGTTGAGCAAGTATCCCTTTTGTGTACTTGAACAAACTTTGGGTATATACCTAGCAGTGGTATAGCTGGATCTTAAGGAAGCACTATTCCTAATTGTCTGAGAAAGCACCAGATTGACTTTCAAAGTGGTTGTACCAGTTTACATTCCCACCAGCAATGGAGGAGGGTTTCCCTTTCTCCACAACCTCTCCAGCATGTGTTCTCACTTGAGTTATTCATCTTAGTCATTCTGATAGCTGTAAGATGAAATCTCAGGGTCATTTTGATTTGCATCTCCCTGATGGCTAAGGATGTTGAGTGTCTCTTTAAGTGTTTCTCTGCCATTCTATATTCCTCTACAGAGAATTCTCAGTTTAGCTCTGTACCCCATTTTTTAATTGAGTTACTTGATTCATTGCTTTTTAACTTCTTTAGTTCTTTATATATATTGGATATCAGCCCTCTGTCAGATATAGGGTTGGTGAAGATCCTTTCCCAGTCTGTTGGCTGTCGTTTTGTTCTGACAACAGGAGAGACTTTTTTTTTTTTTTTTTTTTTTAATGAGTGCATACTGACTTAGGCTGTGACAAGGCATATAGTGCTAGCAATTTGATTTTTTTTTTCTAACAGAATATGAACATCTTGTGACTCCTGCTTTTTGCCTTTGAATTAATAAAGAAAAGAAAACCACAACTTCAATCAAGCTTTATGCCTCAATGATTTCTAACTCATCATTCAGTTCTTTTCCTACTATTTTCTGCAATGATACATTCTTTTCAAATTGTATTTATTCTGATACATAGCGCTGATTTCTTGATTTTAATTGTAGCCAATCACAGTCTCCAGCATGACACATTCTGCTAGTTCCATGCTTCACTTATTCTAACTGCAGAATAGTAATAATTTTGGTTCAATAATCAGACCCCTCCTGGGAGCAAACTGGGAGTATTGGATGTGAATAATACATCTGCTATTCTCTGGGTTTATGACTTTGAAAAGACATTTAACCTTAAAAGCTGTGACCTTTCAAAATGGAGATAACACTATTTAATCAATTTTAAAGTTTGTTTTGATGTTTGGAGGAAGGTGTGTTAAGCACCCAGCATTGTTTTAGCTCAATACAATTTAATCAGAAGAGATCCTGTAGGCAGCACTGTGTTTTCTGTTTGTTAATGCAGCCCCTGACTTCTTGGCTCTCTTTTATCCCTATCATTCTTATTTTATTAGCAGATGTCTGTTGATGAGTCAGATAAATTTGACCATTCTCACTGTTTTACTGCTCGACTTGTCCTAGGTTTTAAAATCAACTTTTTATTTTAGTATATACTTTTTGTTACTATTTAATTTTTTATTCCATTTATTTGTTATTTATTTGTGTGTGTGTGTGTGTGTGTGTCTGTGTGTGTCTATGTGTGTGTGTGTGTATACCTGTCTGAATGTTAGAGGACAGCTTGGGGAGTCATTTCTCTCTTTCCATGACTATAGGTCATAGATATTAAACTCAAATCACTAGTTTTGGCATCTAATGCCTTTACTCTCTGAGACATTTCACTGACCCCCAAATTAATATTTTAATGGATTTAAACAAAAGGCAAATAGGGTTAGAGATGTAGTTTGGTTGCTAGGTTCACATACTTATTTTTGAGACAGAATTTCAGGCAGCTCAGGCTGACTTTCAATCTGTTATGCAGCCAAGCCTGACCCGAACCTCTGCGCTTTCTGCCTCCACCTCTTTTAAAACTACTTATTATTTATTTTATGTATGTCTGTGTTGCATACTCATTTAGTGCCCTCAGAAGTCAGAAGAGGGCATCAGAGCCCCTGAAACTGGAGTTACAGGGAGTTGTGGGCTGCCATGCGGGCACTGGGAACTGAACCTAGGTCCTCTGCAAGAGCAGCCAGTACTCTTACATGCTGAACCATCTTTCAAGCTTGCCTATCCATTTCTTAAGTAGTAGTTCAAAATCTAATTTTGCACTGTATTTCCAGAGGAAAATCATATGTGTTTTTTTTCCTGTGAACTTACTTAGTTCCTCCTGTACCTTCACAAGATGATCCTTCTGTAAGTGATCTTCTCTCCATAGTACAATTTTCCTGAGGACATAGTATAAATGAGACCGATCTAGCCCATTATTCATATTATTGTAGTTTGTAAAAAAATTGTGGGATAATTAAGAGAAAATATTCTGATTAAACAGAAATAATCTCAGAGGACTGGAAGAATAAAGAATTTATTCATATCAATCTCCGCTAAGCTATTTATTAACCTGCATAAAACTTAAGTGTAAAAGTAGTTAAACCTTCTCTTTTCTTCCATGTGTACACTGGGGAATTGGTGATTACTTCTGAATTTAAGAATTTTTTAGTATCAGCAGACATTTAGAGAGTCCTTAGCCAAGTGAAGAGTTGAGAAGGAAGGAAATGTCACATGGAGGCAAATAAAGATGAGACCTGACAAAGCAGATACTTGTCTCTGGCAACCTTGACAATGGCTGCTCTGATGCCTACAGAGGCAGTCACTGTTCCAAGCAAATAGGCAAACGAAAGATAATTTGTGTTCAGAGAAAGTAAGAAAGTAAGCACAGAACAAACTCAATACACTTTTGAGAGGGAATACAATGGCTCCCATATGTTTTTCCAGAAGTGTTAGAGTCTGCTTGGTGTGGGAAGGAATCTGAACACCAGGGAGAAGGAAGTTGTAATATGGGAATTCCAGAAGAGTATGGGGATGGGAAAAGGTACTGGGCTGCAAGGGATAGAGACAGAGGAGGCAGATGGTATCAAACACTCACCATCTGAGAGCGGGTAAAAATGAGAGTAAAAGAGCATGAGGAAGAAATGCATGTCTCAGTGGGTAGCATTTTGCCCAGAAAAATGAAACAGACTTTCAGACCTCTCCTGTTTGTGATCATGCAGATGGCCACCCAGTTTTGGTTGTTTATTTTTTTCTTCTTATTTTTTGAGACAAGATCTTTTGTAGCCCAGGTTGGCCATGAACTAGATGTATAGCCAAGGATAACCTAAAACCCCTATTCCCCCGGCTTCTGTCTCTCAAGTGCCAGCATTACAGATTTGAGCCACCATGCCCATTTCATTTATTTTCTTCACAGGCATCTATTAGATTTGAAGAAGTGATTTTTTTAGGGATGGCATTTTGCCTGCAGATGGTAGAAAGGAGGGTCAAAGGAACTAAGTTTATACAAAGGACGGTACTGAAGTGATGTTCCGTGGAGACAAAGATGGGTAAGGAGAAAATTAGTAAGATGACACTGAGTGGAGTGGCTGTGGGCCATCCCAGTGAAGCAGAACAGTTTGAAGAAGGACTATGAGATAAATAAAAGCTAAAAAGAAAGTCATTTGACTAAAGACCTTGCAAATAAGTTTCTGGGGGTGGAATTGTTGTTAATTATTACAACCAATAGTTGATGGTCATTACACCATTTTAGACATGACAAGGAGATGAATTCATGAAGTATTGATGGATTTTGATATGACCCAATCAACTATTGCCAGGAGAGAGATTAGGAAGGGGAGAGATGGAGAAAAGGAGATGGAAAATGGGGGAGAGAGAGAAGGGGAGAAAGTAATAAAGGGAGGGAAGAGAGGGATGAGAGGGAAAATGGTGGAGAGAAGGAGGAAGGAGAGGGAGAGACAGATATCCGGACCCAGAATTCATATTAAATTAAAATTATGATGAAATATAATATAAGTTTAGAAAATGCATGTACATAAGTTTTGTTGTGTAATATGCAACCCCCTCACCCACAGATAAATTTCTCGACTAGCTGAATATTAAAATAACTGCCAACTCCAAAACATTTAATCCACAGATAGAATTACTATAGGTTTCCTTATTGTCCCTCACTTTCTCCTCCCATCACTGCCTGCCTCTGTCTCTCCCTGCTTCCTTCTATATGTATGTCTATGTGACTAATTAGTACTTATCTATTTTGGTTACATATCCTTTTTTTAAAATTTACTTCTCTGAATGGAGGGCCAAAGAGAATTGTTTCTCCATTTCTAACAGTAGAGGGCACCGTAGCATTTCCAAACTTACCTGTCAACCTTAGCTGACTGTACAGAATGGATGCAGTCAGCTCAATTTTGCTTTTGATAAAAAGAGAATGATTAAACTGGAGGAAGGAGACCACTTCATACTGCCTTAGGAAAATACAGAGTGATCCATGAAATTTACTTAAACATTATTTATTGATAGTAATTAGTGTGGAAATAAACATTTCAAACAAGATAGAACATGGGAACCATATTATATTTTTAAAATTTGGACAGGGTACACCTATGTAGCTGGGGTAGGCTTGGAATTCATTGTGTAGACCAGGATGGCCTTGAGCTCACAATTCATCTGCATCAGTTTTCTTAGTGCTGGGAAATAATGTTGCTAAAGCATTTGGGACAGCCTTATTAATTAAAATACATCCAATTGGCAAAACTTCCAAGAAGCTGGTGTTTCTTAGCTCAGGTGAATAAACAAGGAGTTTTAAAAAATAACATTCTAAGAAAAATGGGAAACTTGCCAGAAATGTTACATGGGACAGTGAAGGATAGTTTCATTTTATGTAATAATCACTCATGAAAAACCACTGTGTCAGGCAAGAAGAGCTGGGCTAGTTAAAGGTTAACACTCCAGTCATAAACTAGAAGGGCATTTTTTCTCTGATGAAACATTTACAATAATAAACCTGTAAAAAATAATGGGATCTATTTAAAGCTCATTTATTTCCCAGCTAAGTGGCAATTTCCCATCACTCAAAATGCTAATATTTCCCCCTGAAGCCCTAGGGGTAAGCCAACTTATGTATGTTCATTAAAAAAAAAAACTGGTTAAAATAAGCAGGTGATTCTGTTTTAATAATATCTATCCCATCAGCAATAAGACAGTCTCAGTTGGAAATAAATACATCAACAAACAGATTTTCCTTAAAGCACACAGGGTCTCATATCATTCCCAAATTAGCAAATTAGCATGATGCTATTGGAAGAGCTAATTAAAACGTGTGTTTAGAGTGGAGAATGTTTCCTTGGAGTCACCTGGAGCTCAGCTTGTTTCCCACCTGTCACCTCGCTGCCAGACCCCTCTACTGTGGTCAGGGTGAAGAGCTGTGTTCTGCTTTGGAGAACTCTGATGCCACATCAATATGAAACTCATCAGTTACATTTATCTTGTAAACCTGGCATTCCCCGTCGCTAGCTGTATTACTAAGGGTTCACTGGAGGCACAGAACTAATGGGGTGGAAAAAGGCATGTAAGAATGTATTGTCATTCTTATTAAAGTAGCAACATCATTTGGGTCACACGGGAGAGGGCGGGAATTCTGTAGCTGCTTGGTCTTGAGGCTGGGTGCCTCAGCGGTTGGAAGAGTCCCACAGTAGTTCTCTTTCACTGGGGAGGCTGACTACCTGGAAGTCTTTCAGTCTACTAGGCTGGTTGCTTCAGCAGTTCCAATCTGTGTCCCAACCCTAACAAATTGCTGCTCCTTTGTCCACAAGGAAAGTGTGAACGTGCTAGTTCTGATAGCAGTGAAGGAATTGTCCCATCAGCAACAGGGCAAATTAACTCAAGAGGAGAGGCCAAGCCAACAAAAAGATGAGATGATCTTTCCTCCATTACGTTCTTCTGTTATCTGGACTGCTGCCATAAGGTACACTCATATAGGCCTGAGTGTTCCAAAGTCTCTCACTCTCTGCACATTGTCCATTTGAGGGTCTCCATATTAGTTCCCATCTATTACAAGAGGAAGCTTCTCTGGTGATGGCTGAGTGAGGCATTGATCTGTGGATACAGTAGAATGTCATTAGGAGCCATTTTATTCCTATACCTTCTGGCAGAATAATAATATTTGGTGTTTCCCTAGACCCATGGTCTATCTAGTCTCAGGTTCTTGGCCACTTTAGCAGTGTCATGTATGGGTTCTATCTGATGGAGTGGGCCCTTAATCCAGTCAGATGCTGGTGGCCACTACCACAACGTTAGTGCCACCATGCATGAGTATGTCATGCATGCAGATCACCACTGTAAATCTCAGGGTTTGCAGCTCCGCTGGTGTTTGCCTTTGTCTTTGGTAGCTGTCAGAGTGCCTTCTAGTACCACGAACACTACTTCGTAGAGGTAAAGTCTCTAGGTAGTCATCAGCTACGCTTCTCCACGTTCAGTCAGTTATGTGTATGTTGTCTTGAGCGATAGGGTCTTGCAATCAGTTTTTGGAGAGTACCCAATAGCCTTGGCAATAGACTGGATTGTCTGGGGGTTTCACTGGGGCTCCTTTGGCCAACAACTCAATTAGATGTAACTCATCCCTAGCACTGGAGGTTTCATTTGGTGACAGGAGATGTCCACTTGGGGCTCTGCCTTCCCTGTTATTTAGTTTAGTGCAAAGTGATAAATATGGATCTATTTGCATTTTTCTACATATAGATGAACACCAGTTTTTAAAGATGCTTTTTTTTTTTTTTCATTGTATGGGTTTGTCTTCTTTGTCAAAAATCAAGTGTCCGTAGGTGTGTGGGTTTATTTCTGGGTCTTCAATGTGATTCCATTGATCCATCAGTCTATTTCTATGCCAGTATCATGTTCCCCTGACTAGGGAAATCATTTAGAGACTGAATGTATGGGCTACATCTGAACAGGAGTTTTAGGTTCTCTCATGCATGGTCCTTGGTTGGGGTATCAGTCTCTGCAGGACCCCTGGGGCCCAGTTTTTTTTTTTTGTCTTTGTTGGTTTTCTTTTGGTGCTCTTGTCCCTTCCATGTCTTTCTATCTCCCCCCTCTTTCATAAAATTCCATGTCCTCTGCCCAAACTTTGGTTATGAGTCTCAGCCTTTGCTTTAATACCTTGATCAGTAGTCTTTCAGAGGTCCTCTGTGGTAGGCTTATTTCTTTATTTTTTAAACATAAATTTATTTTTATTATTTTTTCACTTTATATCCCAATTGTAGTCCCCTTCCTTGTCTTCTCCCGGTCATATCCTCCATCCCTCTTCCCCACTATTCCTCTCTCCTAGTCCTCAGAAATGGGGAGCCTTACTCCCTTATTATTTGACTGCTGCCTATCAAGTCTCATTAGGTTGGCCTGCATCCTATTCTTCTGTGGCCTGCTAAGCATCCACCACCCCAACGGGGGAAAGAGATCAAAGAGCAGGCAACAGAGTCCATTTCAGAGATTGCCCCTGTTCTACTTACTAGGGAACCCTCATGGAGACTGAGCTGCCTACTGGCTACATCTGAGCAGAGGGCTCTTAGGTCCTCTTCATGCATGGTCCTTGGTTGGTGCATCAGTCTCTGCAGGCCCCCATGGGTCCAAATTTGTTGGCTCTGTTGGTCTTCTTATAGAGCTCCTTTTTCCTTCTGGGTCCTTCTATTTTCCCACTGTTTCCTATGACTCCCTGCACTCTGCCCAAAGTTCGTCTGTGAGTCTTAGCTTCTGCTTTGATACCTGCTTAGTAGAGTCAGAGAATGTTTATGGTAGGCTCCCATCCTGTTCCCTCTCTTCAACTGCTTCTGGTGTCTGTTCTATTTGCCTTTCTGAATGAGAAGTAAGCATCCTCCCTAGGGTCCTCTTTGTTATTTAGCTTCTTTAGGTTTATGGATTATAGTATGTGTATCCTGTATTATGGCTAATATCCGCTTATATGTGAGTAGATTCCATGCCTGTCTTTCTGTGTCTGGGTTACCTCACTCAGGATGATCTTTTCTAGTCCCATACATTTGCCTGCAAATCTTATGATTTTCTTGCATTTAATAGCTGAGTAGTATTCCATTGTGTAAATGTGCCACAGTTTCTGTATCCATTCTTTGGTTGTGTCCATCTAGGTTGTTTCCAGATTTGGCTATTATAAATAAATCCCCTATGAATATAATTGAGCAAATGTCCTTGTCGTATTGTTGAGCATCTTTTGGATATGTGCTCAGGAGAGGTATATCTGAGGTCTTGAGGTAGCACTATTCCCAGTTTTCTGAGAAAGGGCCAGATTGATTTCTGAAGTGGTTGTACAAGTTTGATCTCCCACCACCAATGGAGGAGGGCTCCCCTTTCTCCACATCCTTGCCAGCATGTGCTGTCACTTGAATTTTTTATCTTAGCCATTCTGATGGGTGTAAGATGGAATCTCAGAGTAGTTTCAATTTGCATTTCTTTGATGACTAGGAATGTTGAAAATTTCTTTAAGTGTTTCTATGCCATTCGATATCCCTCTGTTCAGAATTCTCTTTTTAGTTCTGTACTCCATTTTAAAATTGGATTATTTGATTTGTTGGAATTTAATTTCTTGAATTCTTTATATATTATGGATATTATCCCTCTGTTGGATATAGGGTTGGTGAAGATCTTTTCCCAGTCTTTAGGCTGTCATTTTGTTCTGTTGACTGTGTCTGTTACTTTACAGAAGCTTTTCAGTTTCATGAGGTCACATTTATAAAGTGCTGACCTTAGAGTCTAAGCTGTTGGTGCTTTGTTCAGAAAGTTTCCTCCTGTGCCAATGAGATCAAGGCTCTTTCCCACTTTTTCTTCTGACAGGTTTAGTGTGTTTGGTTTTATGTTGAGGTCTTTGGTCCACTTGGACTTTATTTTAGTGTAGGGTGATGAATATGGATCTATTTGCATTTTTCTACATGTATTCATCCAGTTAGACCAGTACCATTTGTTGAAGATGCTATCTTTTTTTGTTGTATGGTTTTGTCTTCTTTGTCACAAATCATGTGTGTCCATTGGTGTGTGGGTTTATATCTGGGTCTTCAATGTGATTCTATTGATCAACCAGTTTTTTTCTGTGCCAGTACCATGAAGTTTTTATTACTCTATAATACAGCTTGAGATCAGGGATGGAGATAGCTCCTGAAGATCTTTTATTGTACAGGATTGTTTTAGCTATTTTGTTTTTCCATATGAAGTTGAGAATTGTTCTTTCAAAGTCTGTAAAGAATTGTGTTTGTAATTGAATAAATTATAATAAATTGTAATAAAAATAATAAAATAATACAAAAATTAAAAAACAGAAAAAGAATTGTGTTTGTATTTAGATTGGGATTGCATTGAATCTTAGATTGTTTTTGGTAAGATGGCCATTTTTACTATGTTAATCCTACCAACCCAAGAGCATGGGAGATCTTCCCATCTTCTGAATCTTCTTCAATTTCTTTCTTTAGACTTGAAGTTTTTTCATACAAGTCTTTCACTTGCTTGGTTAGGGTAACACCAAGATACTTTATGTTTTTTGTGACTATTGTGAAGGATGTGGTTTTCCTAATATCTTTGTCAGCCCCTTTGTCTTTTGTATATAGGAGGGCTAATGGTTTTTTTTTTTTTTTTTGAGTTAATTTTGTATCCAACCACTTTGCTGAAGGTGTTTATCAGTTGTTCGAGTGCCCTGTTAGAATTTTTGGGGTCAGTTATGTATACAATCATAACACCTGTGAATAGTGATACTATCCAACCACTTTTCTGAAGGTGTTTATCAGTTGTTCGAGTGCCCTGTTAGAATTTTTGGGGTCAGTTATGTATACAATCATAACATCTGTGAATAGTGATACTTTGACTTCTTCCTTTCCTATTTGTACCCCATTGATTTCCTTTAGTTGTCTTATTGCTCTGGCTAGGACTTCACACTGGGGCTTAGTGTTTCAACATAAAAACTTTAGAGGGAAATGACTTAGTTTATATAACTGTAATCTTTAAAAGAAATTTTGTACTGTAGACATATTATGGACAACTGCAACTGTAGACTAAGTAGTGAGTGCAAGCACCCATAAGTGATGTCCTTAGTGCATGACTATGCTGAGAACCCCAGTATCTTAGCCTCAAAGGAGTAGCAAAGCCTTACCTAGATGAAGCTCAAGAAAAATGGCAACACTTCTCTCCAGGATCTGACTGTTTATGAACAATTGATCAGTATATGCAAAGACTTAGCAACTACAGTTTTAATCTTTCCAGATGTTCACAGCTGGAGATTACATGTCTACAGACCTACTACTCCCCAGGCTAGTAAACCCCTCTCCTTTTTCTGTACTCAATAAACATAATGAGGCTTGGGTTTTGATGGTAGCAAAATCCTACCTGAGTCCATCTCATCCCAGATTTAGTGTCCACCTTTACTTGTCCATTTTTCATTCCCTTGCCATCTCTAGTCAGGGATCCAGGACTCAAGCTGTTTGGGTCATGGTGGGCTAATATACAAGACAGTTGTTATACATGTAAAATGTAAGGTAATATAGAGCATAGCGAGATTGGCTGGAAAGTCAATGTGAGTCTCACCCAGCTGAACCAGAAGTCTAGAAGTGAAAACAACACATGAGTTTCCCCCCACCCCCAGGTATCAAGGAGTTGTGAGAAGGAAGGATGGGCAGTGAGGGAAACATGCCACAGCGGATTTGTGGCATATTATTAGTAGCAGTGTAGTTTCAGAAGTTAACATGAGGGTTCCAGAATGATGTATAGAGATCTAAATGACCAGCATTACAAGATAGTGGCATTCATATCTTGATGGTAACTGTTCAACAGGAGAAAAATTAATGCCTGATACTGAAAATTTATCCAATATTATGGTTAGGTTATTTGACTCTTGAGGGCTTCTCTACCCCACTAGTTTCCAAATAATTGAGATAGAGACATGCCAGATTTATAAAAGCTTTAAAGCACAGTAACTGGGCAGGTATCAACTTTCTACGCTATTTTGCTATTTCTCAGCTATACCTCCCATATTACTTGCCTTAATCATTCCTGTCTGGGCTGCTTCTATCCTATCAGTCCATGTGCTCATGGTCTTTACTGTCCCATGGCAACTTCCTTCTCTCCAGCTTCCTCTCCTCTTGCTATGTCTTCCACTTCTTTTCTCTTCCTCTCTTCTTCATGGTCCCTCTTAGACCCCAAGCCTGGGAACCTAAGCTCTGTTTACCTCTTTTCTGCCCAGTTACAGGATCAGCAACTCTATTAACCATCAACTTTAGCCTAGGTTAAAGTTTAACCTAAGGACAGCCTACGTGAGAATGTGCTTGTGTGGGCAGCAACCAGATCTTGGGGACCAGTAATTAGCATTAGAATTCATAATGCCAGACCAACCTCCAACAACCCAACCTCCCATGGTTAATGTGATCATGGATGTTAGAAGAGAATCTGGTACCATCACTTTACAAAACCAGCACAGTTCCTAACAACATTCTAAATACTTGTCCTTATTCCCACAAATAAGTATAATTCTCACCCTTTACCAAAGGAACTTCTCTTCGCAGCAGGTGGAAACCATTACAGAAAGCTACAACTCATCAAATGCAGAGAACAACTGGACATGGGTGCCCATGATTAGTGGACACCAACAAATACAGCTACAATACAGTAAAATCCTATAGCCTTCCCCTAAGGCTCACGGAACATTGTGAAAAAGGTGGCAGAAAGATTTTAAGAGCCACAATCTGCTGTGAGATTGTGTCTTCCAGAAAAGATAGAAATGGCATGGATGCTTCACAGGGATAGCTCTACAATATGACTGCTCACACAAAACCAGAACAAGGACATCACCAATAGACATGGTAACCTGGAAGGAGAGAATATTGCAGGTTCTCATGCCCCCAAAGAACTGCAAGTAACTAAGAAGTGAGAGCAGGGATAATATAATTCCCAAGGATGAGATGAGCCCTGTAATTGGTTATCTAATACCAATTGTTTAGCTTTGAAATCACACATATACAAGTAAGATTAAATAGGCTGTACAGGTGTATGTGTAAAATAATACAACAACAACAACAAAAAGAGACAATGAATTTGAATGGGAGCAAGTGGGGCATGAAAGGGGCTGGAAAGAAATGATGCAATTTTATTTTAATTAAAAATAACTAATATAGAATAAACAACTAAAATCTGTACACCTTAAGAAGCTAAGCGAGAAGGAGGACCCTGGGTAAGATGATCAATCTTCACTCAGAAGGACAAACGGGATGGACATTGGAAGAAGGAGAAAACAGGGAACAGGACAGAGGCCTACCACAGAGGGCCTCTGAAAAACTCTACCCTGCAGGGTATCAAAACAGATGCTGAGAGTCATAACCAAACTTTGGGCAGAGTGCAGGGAATCTTATGAAAGAAGGGGGCGATAGTAAGACCTGGAGGGGACAGGAATTCCACAGGGATAGCAGCAGAACCAAAATATCTGGGCCCAGGCATCTTTTGTGAGACTGTTACTCCAACCCAGGACCATTCATGGAGATAACCTAGAACCCCTGCTCAGATGTAGCTCATGGAAGCTCAGTCTCTAAGTGGGTACCCTAGTAAGGCGAACAGGGACTGTCTCTGAAATGAACTCAGTGGCTGGCTCTTTGATCACCTCCCCCTAAAGGGGGAGCAACTTGCTAGGCCACAGAGGAGGACTATACAGCCAGTCCTGATGAGACCTGATAAGCCAGGGTTAGATGGAAGTGGGGGGGAGGACCTCCCCTATCAGAGGACTTGGAGAGGGGCATGTGAAGAGATGAAGGAGGGAGGGTGGGATGGGGAGACAATGAGGGAGGAGGCTACAGCTAGGATACAAAATGAATAAACTGTAATTAATATATAAAAAATAAAATTTAATTAAACAAAACAACAAATATTTATTTAAAAAAGACTGTTGGCAGCTCTTGGGAAGCAGAGACAGGTGGATCTCAGTTTTAGGTCATCCTGGTCTACAGAGTGAGTTGCAGTACCACACAGAGAAACCTCATCTCAAAAAACCATAAAAGAAAAACAAAAAGAAAAACAAACAAACAATACTGTTGGAAAGCTTAAACAAAGCCTTGGAATCAGAGACTAGGGGATTAATGGAATGCCAAGAATTTTTGTAGTATTTTGAAAGGCTACATTGTTGCCTAAGAATGCTTTGAGTTAATCTTTAATGTGTTTTACCTACAAAAGGGACTTGAAACAGGAAGAGTTCAGTTGCTAATAAACACTGAAAGGTCTGTCAGGACTGAAGTCTGAAAAATGATGCTATTTAGAACCTTTCTTGGTTGTTCAGCTGTAATGAGTTGTGAAAGATACCACCAATCCTGAAGATAACTTAGTTTCAGAAGATAATTTAGTTGGTAGGAGATATTGCCAACCAATTATGTAAAAAACATAATTGTGTGAATTGCAGAATATGAACAAAAATTGAAATAATGAGAATATTTGGTTACCTGCAGCTCACAATATATGTTCTAAAATACTGGTCCAATTACCACTCATGTTGGTGGAAAATGCTAAGGGAACTTGGTTTATTAAATTCCACATTGTTAAAATGGATTCCTGTGTTGGTTATATAATGCTGAGTTGCCATTGTATGACATATATATTTGAGAATGTTATCGATGTGGTTTGATCATATTTACCCCACTCCTCTCACATCCATCTACCCAACTTTAAATTTTCTCCTCTTTCCCCCTCCTTCTCTTGTCTAGTTTATGTTGCCCAGCTACCCTTGAAAGCAGGGCCTGCACGAAAGTGTGGCCAACCTACCAGGAAACATGTTATAACATACAACTGACTCTCATTCTCTCAGAAGATATCAAATGTTAGGGGCTTCACAGCTAGTGGTGGGATCTCCTGCCCCTCCCCCCCAACTCCATGCTGGGATTTTGCCTGGCTTATACCAGTTTTGTGCTCACTGTCACAATCTCTGAAAGTTCATATGTGTAACTGCCCCGTTGTGTCCAGAAAACTGTTTCCTTGAATTTATCCAGCGCTTTCTAGCTTTTACTATCTTTCATCCTCTTCTGTAAAGAATCCCGAGCCTTGTGGCAGAAAAGTGATATAATATCTCATTGAGAACTGAACATGCCATTTCTTATTCTCCGCATTTTCAGTTGTGGTCTTTGTGTTAATTGCCATCTTCTGCAAGGAGAAGCATCTCTGAAGAGGGTTGTGAAGTGCACTAACCTGCAAGTATCGCAGTAAGTCACTAGGAGTAATTTAAAAGTTATATCCATTTAGCAGAATGTCATTAAATTCTTCCTTAGGGCCTTATCTAGACACAGGTTCTTAGATACATAACAATTCTGTGGATGGGTTCTATCTCATGGAGCGTGTTTCAGATGCAATCAGAAAGTGCTTACTTACACTAGTAACATTTGTGCCGCTGTTGAACCAGTGGGCATATCTCATCAGGCTAGTCATTTTCGTAGCTTCCAGGTTTGACAACTGGGTGAGAATGATGGCTACTTTTCTCTTCTATGGCGTACATAGCGCCTTCCAGGACTGTGGTTGCTTTAGATAGATTTTCAACAGTTCAGGTTCATCTGTCCAGGGAATGATCCCTACAGGCTCAGCTGTTCTACATTAATTAAGAATCAAGGCAATTTCCCACAGCATTCCCACAGGCCAATCTGAACTGAGCAATGCTTCAACTAATGCTCCCTTCTCAAGTGACCCTAGACTGTGTCGGGTTGACAGTTAAACTAGGATGTCTGTGATGGATCTATTAATTTATATACATGGCTTCTTATATTTTCATTTTTAAAACATGTACCTTATAATAAATAATTGTGTAACAAATGATTTCAACTAAATGCATTATTTTTTCCTTTTATAAAAAAATAGATACTTTTCTCCTGATTATAGCTTCCTCTCCTTCTTCCCAATTCCTCCCCATTTCCTCAAATATCTGGATCTACTCTTTTTCTGTCTCTTGTTAGAAAAGGAACAGGCTTCTAAGGGATAACAAAAAAATAACAAAATAAAATATGATAAATCAAAGGTGGACAAGACAAATGACAGAAGGGAAAGAACCCAAGTGAAGACACAGAATGGGAGACACACTCAGGGCCACACTCTCAGGAGTCCCATGAAAACGCTCAACTGGAAACCATAACATGAAATAAGCAGCGGACCTAGCACAGACTCACGTGCACGCTTGCCGCTCCAGGCTGTGTGAGCTCATGTAAGCTTTGCTCATGATGATTTAGAGCGCCTTCTCTTTTTTGGTGTCCCCTGTCCCCTCTTGTTATTACACCCTTCCTGCCTCCTCTTCTGTGGGATTCCCTAAGCTCTGAGGGGGAGGAGTTTGATGAAGACATCTTATTTACAGCTGAGTGTACTAAAGTCTCTCACTTTCTACGTAATGTCTGGCTGTGGGTCTCTATATTTGTTCCCGTCTGTAGCAGAAGGAAGCTTCTGTGATGTTGACTCAGCAAGGCACTGATCTGTAAGTACATGAGCATAGCAGAATATCATCAGAAGTCATTTTGTCAGTATGCAGTTTTTGTTTTGTTTTAGACTAGTAGTATTTGGTTTTACCCTAGGTCCCAGGGCTATCTAGTCTCTTGTTCTTGCTGACATAAGCACTGTAGGTTACGGGTTTGAGCTTGTGATGTGGGCCTTAAGTCAAATCAGATATTGGTTAGTTACTTGCACAAACTCTGTGCCACAGTTGCACTAGCATATTCTGCAGTCAGGACACCATTGTGGATCAAAGGGTTTGTGGTTTGGTGCTTGCATTTCTCTTATGGTAGTGTGCAAAGTACCGTCCAGTGCCAAAGACGCTAGAACATAGAGATGAAGGCTTTATGTACGCACCAGCTCAATTTTTTCATATTTAGTAAGTTGTGGTGGGTGTTGTCTTCAGCAATAGAGCCTTCTATCAGTGTGGAGAAAAACCTGTTGTCTTGGCAGTAGCCTGGGTTGTGTAGGGATTCCCCTGGGACACCTTTGGCCAATAACTCAATTAGATGTAATACAATTGTGGTATTACAAACTTCATTTGGTGACAAGAGATGGACAGTTGGGGCTCTGTCTCCCCCATTATTTGGTGATTTCATTTAGATTGTCTTTATATATGTATATCTTTTAGGAAGCTTCTACTGGATTAGGTTTCCATACCATCCCTCAAAAGGCTTTTAATTTTAGTTGTCTCTCTCTATTCCCCCTTCATCCTGCTCTTTCCTTCCCATCACCACTCGATCCTCCTATCCCAGCCACCACCCTCATTCATCTGAAACTATTTATTCTATTTCCTTTTCCAATGAGGTCTCTCTGTAGCCTCTAGTTCCTTCCTATGTTCTGTGGTTCTATGGATTGCAGCTTGATTATCATTGACTTAACAGCTAATGTCAACATATAAGTGAATTCATACCACATTTGTCTTTCTGGCTCTGGTTAACTCACTCAGGATGATTTTTTTCTAGTTCCCTGTCTTTATTTTATTTTATTATTTTATTTTGTTTTTTAACAACCTAGTTGTGTAAATGTACCTGTACTGAATATATGTCAACTTGACATACATCATCTCAGAGGGAGGGAACCTCAATTGAGAAAATGCTCCCATAAGATCAGACTCTAGTCAAGCTTGTATAAGACACTTTCTTCAATAATGTTTGATGGGGGAGAGTATAGCCTATTGTGGGTGGATGGTGACATTCCTGGGCTGGTTGAAAGCAGACTGTGCAAGACATGAGGAGCAAGCCAATAAGCAGAACCCCTCCATGGCCTCTGCATAAGTTCCTGCTTCCAGGTTCCTGCCCTGCTTGAGTTCCTGTCTTGACTCAATGGTGAACAGTGAGATAGAAGTGTAAGCCGAACCAAGCCTTTTCTTCATAAGTTGCTTTGGTTATGGTATTTCTTTACAGCAATAGTAGCCCAAACTAAGACAGTGACATTTTCTTTACCGATTCTTCCAGTAAGGGACATCTAGGTTGATTACAATTTTTGACATCATTAATAGAGAATCAATGAATAAGACTGAGCAAGTGCCTTTGTGTTAGGATTATTCATTCTTTGAATATATGCTCAAGAGTAGTATAGCTGGATTTTGAGGTAGATTGATTCCCATCTTTCATACCAATTGCCATGGTGGCTGCTCAAGTTTGCACTCCAACCAGCAACTGATGAGTGTTCCCCTTACTCCACATCCTTGCCAGCATGAGCTGTCATTTGTTTTATTGATTTTAGCAATTTTGACAGGTATAAGATGAACTCTCAAAGAAGTTTTGATTTGCATTACCCTGAAGGGTTAGAATATTGAGCATTTCTTCGTTTCTCAGACATTTGAGTTTCTTGTATTGAGAGTTCTCTGTTTAGATCTGCGTCCCATTTTTTTTGATGTTATCTTTTTTTAATTACACTTTTTCATAAGCCCCATAAGCCCCTCCCTCCTCCCCTGTCCTCCCTCCCCTTTCTTCACGCATGTTCCTCCCCAAGTCCACTGACAGGGGAGGTCCTCCTCTCCTTCCTTCTGATCTTAGTCTATCAGACCATATCAGGAGTGGCTGCATTGTCATCTTCTGTGGCCTGATAAGGCTGCTCTCTCCTCAGAGGGAGGTGATCAAAGAGCAGGCCAATCAGATTATGTCAGAGGCAGTCCCTCTTCCCATTACTATGTGACCCACTTAGACACTAAACTGCCATGGGCTACATCTGTGCAGGGGTTCTAGGTTATCTCCATGCCCAGTACTTGGTTGGAGTATGGGTCTCTGGGAAGACCACTGTGTTCAAATTTTCTGGTTCTGTTGCTCTCCTTGTGGAGTCCTGTCCCCTCCAGATCTTACTATTTCCCACTTCTTACATAAGATTCCATGCACTCTGCCCAACAGTTGGCCATAAGTCTCAGCGTCTGCTTTGATAGTCTGCAGGGCAGAGCCTTTCAGAAGCCTTCTGTGGCAGGTTCCTAGGTTGTTTCCTGTTTTCTTCTTCTTCTGATGTCCATCCTCTTTGCCTTTTGGGATGGGGATTGAGCGTTTTAGTCAGGGTCCTCTCTTTTGATTAGTTTCTTTAGATGTATAGATTTTAGTAGGTTTATCCTATGTTATATGTCTATATGAGTGAGTATATACCGTGTGTGTCTTTCTGCTTCTGGGACAACTCACTCAGGATGATCCTTTCCAGGTCCCACCATTTACCTGCAAATTTCATGATTTCTTTTTTTTTCATTGCGGAGTAATACTCCATTGTGTAGATGTACCACAATTTCTGTATCCATTCTTCAGTTGAGGGGCATCTGGGCTGTTTCCAGCTTCTGGCTATTACAAATCAAGCTGCTACAAACATGGTTGAGCAAATGTCCTTATTGTGTACTTGAGCCTCTTTTGAATATATGCCTAGGAGTGGTATGGCTGGATCTTGAAGAAGTGCTATTCCTAGTTGATTTCCAGAGTGGTTGTACAAGTTTACATTCCCACTAGCAGTGGAGGAGGGTTCCCCTCTCCAACATGTGTTGTCCCTTGAGTTTTTCATCTTAGACATTCTGATGGGTGTAAGGTGAAATCTTAGGGTTGTTTTAATTTGCATTTCCCTGATGGCTGATGAGGTTGAGCATTTCTTTAAGTGTTTCTTTGCTATTCGACATTCCTCTATTGAGAATTCTCTGTTTAGCTCTGTACTCCATTTTTTAATTGGATTACTTGATTTTTTGCTGTTTAACTTCTTTAGTTCTTTATATATACTGGATATTAGCCCTCTATCAGATAAAGGGTTGGTGAAGATTCTTTCCCAATATGTAGGCAGTCGTTTTGTTTTGATGACGGTGTCTTTTGCTTTACAGAAGCTTTTCAGTTTCATGAGGTCCCATTTATTGATTGTTTCTCTTAGAGCCTGTGCTGTTGGTGTTCTGTTCAGGAAGTTGTCTCCTGTGCCAATGAGTTCAAGGGTATTCCCGACTTTTTCTTCTAATTGATTTAATGCGTCCCATGTTTTTATAGAGCTGCAGATGAGAATGGGGGATTGGAGGAACAGAAGGAAAAGTGAATATTTGCAGTTTGTCTACCTACCTGCTTCCCTAGTAGAGTGGTCTATGGGTTTTCAGGGAGGGCCTGCTGGACTTGAGGGCTGGGGTAAAGCAATGAGTTGTGGGTGGGGCTAGGAGGAAAAGGTCTGTGAAATCCCATAGACATCAACCACCCTTGGCATATCAGGTTGCAGTAAGACTAGGCACATCTTCTGTTGAGGCTAAACAAGGCAGCACAGTTTGGGGAAAGGGTGCCAAAATCAGGCAACAGAGTCGGAGACAGCCCCCTGCTCCCACTGTTAGGTGTTCCATGTGAAGACTAAGCTACACAACTATTACATATGACAGAGGGCCTAGGTCAGTCCTCTGCATGTTCTCTGGTTGGTGGTTTAGTGTCTCTGAGTTAGTTGTTAGAAGTTAGTTGATTCTGTCTGTTTTTTTGAGGTGTCCTTGAATCCTCTGGCTGTTGTAATTCCTGCTCCCTGTCTTCCGAAGGATTCCCCAGGCTCTGCGTAATGTTTGTCTGTGGGTCTCTGCATGTGTTTCCATCAGTTCCTGGGTAGAGCCTCCCTGGTGATGGTTGTGCTAGGCTCCCGTATTTAAATATAGTAGAATATCATAGTATCAGGGTGGGCTCCCTCTCATGGCATAGATCTTAAGCTGGTTGAGCCATTGTTTGGCCATTCTCCAAATTTCTGCTCCATCTTTATTCCTTTACATGTTGTAGGTAGAACACATTGTGGGTGCGTTGGTGTCCCAATCACCCCATTGGAAGTTTTGGAGATGGCCAGTTCAGTCTGTATATCCCCCATTACTAAGAGTTTTAGCTGGGTTCACCCTCTGGTTCCTGGGAGTTTCTATTGCCTTATTTTTCTGGTTTGTCCCAGAGATGACTCCCATTCTAGTTGTCTTTCCCAGCACTCTTTTCCCTTCATCCTCTCCCAACCTGATCCTCTCTGTTCCCATGCCCACTCTCTCCCCTGTAATTAGGTGTATATGTCTATGTGTGCCTATATGTCTAGGTCCAGATGATCTGCAGTTCTTTTCTCAGGCACAAACCCTGACATACACAACCCAGGATTTTTGAAAATTGCTGACACAAGATAAGGCCTAAGAGAAATGTTCTCTGGGGCAAAACAAGACCACAAAGACAAAGAGGTGAAAAAGGAGGAACTCAGAAAAAGGGCCCGAGGGACTGCTTAAGCTCTTCGTACAGAGTTATCATTAGTAGCCAATCAATATATAAACATTAGTGAGGAAAAAAAAAATCATTCCTGAACTGGTCTCCGTCTATGTCTCTGTCTAAAAATAATCTTCTTTCCAGGAGCTTGTGATAGCCACAGCTGCACTGGCCACAGAAGGTATGAGCACATGAATGCAGTGCCTTTGGGGGCAAAGGCATAACTGGTTGATATGGGTACTGGGAACTGAACTTGGGTCTTCGTTAAGAACAGTCTGCACCCTTAATAACTGAGCCATCTCTCCAGGGACCTCTTTAAGGTCTTACAATGTAATTGGCTTCAAGGAAGCCCTCATCACAGATTCACAGGCTGTTTGAGAAGTGGCTAGGCTACACAGTTTTTTCTTTCCCTCTTTTTGAGAGAAGAGCTCACTACATGACCTTGACTTGTCTACAATTTGCTCTTCTGTCCTTGATAGTCTTGAATTTATGGACTTCTGTATTTATTTGAAATGTGTTTGTGTATATGTACATGTTTGTAAAGAAGTCAATGCCAGGTGTTTTCCTATATCTCTACCTTACTTGAAAAGTATTTTTACATCTATCCATCTCTCTGTCTGTCTCTCTCTCATTTATCTGTTATCTGTCTTTTAGTGTGTGTGTGTGTGTGTGTGTGTGTGTGTGTGTTTGTGCATGCATGCCCTGGTGTATATATGGAAGTCAGAAGATTCTTCTCAGAAACTGCTTCTTTCTTCCCAC
The DNA here is from genome assembly GCF_907164565.1 of Psammomys obesus. Lineage (NCBI taxonomy): Eukaryota > Metazoa > Chordata > Mammalia > Rodentia > Muridae > Psammomys > Psammomys obesus. Next base: position 11,906,140 of record NW_026585626.1, on the reverse strand, counting down.
TACCAGTAAGTTTCCAAGGATAGAAGCTATGTTATTAGGCTTGGCAGAAAGTGACTTTATCCACAGAGCCAGCTCACTAGCCTGTTTACCTCATTCATTTCACACTGAACTAGAAGCTAACCAACTGGCTAGACTACCTTGTCAGAAAGCTCCAGGGATCCTCTTGTCTCTTCTCCCACTAGTGCTGGGCTTACTGTTGTGTGCCCTCGCTGGACTCTTTTAAAATACGTGTGTGCTGAGAATCTGAAATCAGGTCCTCATATTTGAACAGCAACTACCTTACAGACTGAGGCATCTCCTCAGCCCGTTTTATTTATTTTCCCTGTGCTTTGTACATACTTCTGAAAACAAACCTAGAAGGTATGTGACATGTCTATGAATCTTTAGGCAAGTTACTCTGCCTGTGGTTCTTGAGTTTCTTATCTATTATGAACGCCAAGAAAAGTCTGAGAAGAGTCAGCTCTGTGGAAAGGGCTGAGCATACGGGATACTCTCCTCTCCCTTCCTCATTGTCCTTGCTTCCACAAGCTTTGGTGTTTTCTTTCTGCTCTCTTCCATTTACAGGCTATGCTGCACGGTGGAGGAGCCATTTGTAGTCACGTATTCTGGGTCTCTTTGCTGAGAATTTGTGCTGGCTTAGCTTCCCTTTCTTTCCCTTCTTTCATTCAATTTTTTAAGTGACAAGACCTGGTTACTACCGTATATTAATGTCGTAGGTTATTCTCACTGCAGTTTTTCACATAAGCTGACTGAAGCTCTTTCAGGAAGTTGGCAGGGAATAAATGATCTCTCCTATGATTGAGTGTCACATTCTCTAGAGGATTATGAAGTAGTATGTGCTTCTGTAGTCATACCACATTCTTGTCATCATTGTGTTGTTAATTTCATTTAAGGCTGAGAACATCTGAGGAATACATGGAGTGGCCAAAGAAAGGGCCACACTGGCTAATGGAGATGTAGTCTAGCACTGTCTTTGCACCAATTTATAAAGATGCTTTAATTATCTTGGCAACTTTCTGTGAAGGCCTCTTCAAGTGCCTCCTATTAAAAAGTCTTTTTATCAGTACAACCAAAATTATCAATGATTAAAATGTCATAAACCTCACAGCTCTCTGTTGGATTCATCATATAGATGAATGCTAAGGTTTTTATGGTCTGAGATGGAAGCTAATTTTTCTGGTTGCCATTGGAAACAGTTTAGACCTCTCCAAACACTGAATAAGCTCTTCAGGTCAGTGCAGCTCATTTATATTGTGACTACTGAATGGATCAAATTGGATTAAGCACTCTTTTATACAGAACTAAAAAGAACATTTTGTCAGAAATTGGCACATTATTAGTTGGCACAAGTAAGCTTACACAAAAAGGTTAGACATCCATGTACGCTGTGTTGAGGCCTACTAGGAAGACAGGAAGTTAAGGGGACATGGGAAGGGAAAGGAACCTTCATTGTGGGATCTGGTTACTGAAGTTGGGAATGAGGAATCTTAGCATGATGAACATTTTCTGTGAAGGTTGATGACACCTTAAGGGAAAAACTGTAATAAGAATAATCTATGAAATTAATATACAGTGGAGGACAATACTCCTTGTATTTGGATTTTTTTTTTTTTCATTTAAGAATTAATGTTAGAATAGGGCTGAAAGTATGTCTCAGTGTTTAAGGGTACTTCCAGAGGACTTAAGTTCATTTCCCAGCTCTAGCATCAGTCAGGTGGCTCACAACTGACTGTGACTTCAGTTCAGAGTCACAGTCTGTGCTGATCACCTCTTCTGGCTTCTACACACACACACACACACACACACACACACACGAAAATAATAATAAACCATGTTTAAGACAAAATTTTTTATCAGATACTTTCTAGGAATATCACAAACAAGACTATTAACATTGCTTATCATGCCATTACCATGCAGTTTTTATTACTATTGATAAAGAGCATGAACGGGCTGGGCCTAGGCCCACGGCAAATATGTAACTGATGCCAGCTTGGTCTTCATGTGGTCCCTTAGCAAGTAGGGTGGGGGTTGTATCTGACATGGACTTGGTTGCCTGCTTTTGGATCACTTTCCCCTAGCTGTGCTGCCCTGTCTGGCCTCAGTGGAAGAGGATGTGCTTCATTTTGATGCGACTTGATGTGCTGGGGTGGGTTTTTAAGGGGGCCTCCTTTTCTGAGGAGAAGGGGAGAAGGGAAAGTAGGAAGTGGAAGTGGGGATGGTGGAACAAGGAGGAGAGGAGGGAGGGGGCTGTTATCAGGAAGTAAAATAAATAAACAAACAAATAAATAAATAAATAAATAAATAAAATTATTAAAAATTTAAAAACTAAAACAAAACCAAACCAAAACCCAAAAAAATAAAAAAGAGTATCTTAATTCACCCTACTAATTCTAACAGAATCTGGCCTGTTAACCAGCTTTGAGAGTTCTCAAGATGGGGAAAACATTGTTTAGTATGAAAACTTTCGATTTTATATGCAACCTCTTAATGTACGGTGTTATCTTATCAGCCACCCAATTTACCTCAGGAAATGCGCTTTGATGTCTTTTAAGTTCCTTAGCAAGTCTTCAAAGATAGAAGTTCAGAATCCACCTAAAAAGTAAAATGGCTATTGTGGATACAGTTGAGCATGAATGATTTTCATGAGAAGCCCATATACTTTGTGTGGGCCTTATTCGTTCCTGAGTGCTCCGCTTTCTATTAACCCTGCTAAGTCTATGTTACACACTCTTCTGGATAAACTCTAACTCTGCTTCATACAGATTGATTCTGAAATTCCACTCTGCATCAAAGTAAAGAATATGGTCTTTGGAAAGAATTCCTCAGGTTCTTACAAATGATAGCTGTGGCCATGCCTCTAGCTCTTGCTCACTGTTGCTGCCAGTATGATTCAACTACATTTAAAAACAACTATTTTTAACTGTGTTGAGACGTAGGGAATGTAATGGCTGGAGAGGTGGCTCAGCAGTTTAAAAGCGCATGTTGCTCTTGCAGAGGATCTGAGTTTCGTTCCCTGGTTCTCAGTATTGACATAAGTCAGCTTATAATTACCTGTCGCTCCAACTCCAAGGAGTCCAAAACCTTCTTCAGGCTTCTTTGACACATGTGGTTATATGTACATGCACATAAATGAAAAAAAAATAAATGTAATAAATAAGCCTGTACATGTGTGTAAATGTACATTCTTTTTGTCTTTATCTCTGTCATGGTCTCTGTCTCTCCCTCTTTTTTTTCTCTCTTATACATACGCGCATGCACGTGCACACACACACACACACACACACACACACACACACACTTTTTTATTTTTAATTAATTTTTTAAAAATTTATTTATTTTTTTATTAATTACAGTTTATTCACTTTGTATCCCACCATACCTTGTCCCCTCCCAATTCCATCCTCTCTCCCTCTTCTCCTCACTTGCCTCTCCCCCCAATCTGCTGATAAGGAAGGTCCTCCTCCCCTTCCATCTGATCCTTGTCTATCAGGTCTCATCAGGTCTGACTGCATTGCCTTCCTCTGTGGCCTGGCAAGGCTGCTCCCCTGTCAAGGGAAGGTAATCAAAGAGCCACCCACTGAGCTCCTGTCAGAGACAGCCCCTGTTCCCATTACTAAGGAACCCACTTGTACACTGAGCTGCCATGGGCTACATCTGTGCAGGGGTTCTAGGTTATCTCTGTGCATGATCCTTATTTGGAGTATCAGTCTCAGAAAAGATCCCTGTGCCCAGATTTTTTTTTTTCTCTCCTTGTGGAGCTCCTGTCCTATCCAGGTTTTTCTATTTCCCTCTTCTCTCATGAGATTCCCTGTGCTCTGCCTAAAGTTAGGCTATGAGTCTCAGCCTCTGCTTTGATACACTGCTGGGTAGAGTTTTTCAGAGGCCCTCTGTCCTGTTCCCTGTTTTTCTCCCTCTTCCAATTTCTATCCCATTTGCCTTTTTGAATGAAAATTGATCATCTTACCCAGGGTTCTCCTTCTTGATTAACTTCTTTAGGACACACAAACTTCTTTACACCAAAAATAACTGGGAAAAAAATTGTGATTTTTAAGGAGAAATTTAAGGTAATGAATCCAGAAGCTCTTACCTTCTCTAGTATGAAATGATAAACTTGAGAATCCACAGAGAAAGGTGGCAACTTCCATATTCAGTTCTTTTGTTGAGAGGACAGTGCAGGAGGAGCAGAGCATAGAAGCCTCGAAATTGCAATATTAAAATGGAAACAGGAATTTCTAAAATTTCATCTGAAGCAAACCTAGGTGGTAATGGTGTATAACTTGTTGGGCAAATTCCAGCAGGATAAGGAAGTAGCCTGTCAATCTAGTGTCTCTGGGCAGTCTCTTCTCTGTTTATCATTTCCTGGCTGCCTAAGATCCCGACAGATGAGATCTGGGTGTGGTTGGGCGATAGAGATAAGGATGTGTAGACGTTGCAGCAATACAAACCCATACAAAATCCAGGGTCTTTGTGCGATACAGGATGAGTGTTCACTATGCCTGTGGGCCAGACACCTGGCAGTATTCAACAGAGAAGGGCCCTGTCTGTCTATCCGCTGTTCGCTGAATGCTCCTGTGCGGGTTCCTCATCTGAAAGGTGGAGTCAGTTGTAGTATCTAAAAGGGTTTTATTCAGTACTTGCTTGGGTGTTCTCCATCTTCTCCTTTGCTTTGTTTGTTTTCCTCCTCAACCTTTTCTCACTGGGGTTCCCTAGTCCATCAGAACAAGTGACTTCTTCACATGAATCAAGAACACATTAGCAGGTTTCTTGTCTTGGTCGTAGTCAGAATTAGATGTGTGTCTGCTTAGACTTGAAGGTAGGATAACAGATAGGAGATGTGGCTAATCAAGAGCAGCACAGGGAGAGAGAAAGAGTTTTACCAAGCGTGTCTTTCGAGGGCAGTTTGACAGAGACAGGTTGCAGAGAGAGCAAGCTGGCGACAGGTGAAGACAGGATGAACCAGAGTGGTGCTCCTAAGTAGCACAGAAGTTGTGGGTAGTCACCTTAGCAAGTGATGTTCCACAGGTGAGTCACACCTTTGCCTTGTATCACACATTCAAGATATGATCCATTTTCCTTTCTTTGAAAAATGGCATGAGGGAAAGAAGACTGACTCCAGACTTGATCCTTATTCAGCCATTCTTAAATAGTGTGGCTTTGTGTTTATCACTGACGGTGGGAGACACAGTCTGTTGCTGCATTTCTGGAGCCCGAAGAGTTCCTTCCTTACAGACTTTCATTCAGATGACCTATTGTTTTCAGGTTTTTTTTTTTTTTTTTCAGTTTAAGCAGCTCAGAATGTCTTGGAGTTGGAACTTATTACATAGCCCAAGCTGGCCTCAAACTCATGGTGAACTTCCTAAGCACCATAACCACATTTGAAGCTGTGATTTTGATTTATGTCCCAGAGAAGAATTTCAGAATGAATTATAAAAAAAATATATATTTTTTTTCCTAGAAAGAGGCAAGAGAAAAGGCTACTGTGCACTTTAGACTTAAGCATGGAGAGGGGCTGCGGTGTTGGTGGGGGGCATCAAGTTAATGTAACAGGCCCCAGAACTTAACACAACTGATTTCGTATTAGAGGCACCATTATGACTTTAAAACACAACATATAGGCCCCAAATACCTGAAAAAAACAGGAGCAAAAACAATCCATCAAAGGCCTAGACCACAATAAAAGTCCCTAAATACACTAACCTTGCTTTTTTGGCTTCTGTAGCTATGCTTCTTGGTAACTGAAGTGTGGCAACCAAGACGTGGTTCTTGTGTATCAAAGACAAAGGAAGGTCTGTGAGGCCTAGAACTGAATGACTTGGGCAAATTCCCCATGTAGCCACTGGCCAGCAACGAAGACTTTCTTTTCTGCCTTCAGAGTGCCTGTGTGGTGCTCCCTGGTGGGCTTCCCTAGCAGCATTCTGGATGTGCCAGTGAGATTGCAAGAGGCTGAGATGCCAGGGGCCTGGAGAACAGAGAGTTCCTGAAGAGTGTGATCCTATAATGTTCCAGGGCCCTAACACCTTTTCTGTGTCTATTCCTACCACCCCAGAGGCTCCTGATGCCTCCACCCTCAAAAGGGAAAATACAAAGTCACCCGAATCTGTTACCTCCGGAGGTGAGTCTGTTTGTGGTGGCTTTTGAATAAGACACTTAGGAAAGGCTAAACATGGCTCTAATTTTGGTGTTCAGGATCCACGTGAGACTGCGCCAGCCCTGGTTTAAATTTGTGTTGTGGCCACCTCTGTTTGTCTGCACTGTTTTCCTGTCCGTCTCTCTTTCTGCGTGTTTCTGTCAGTTTTGTTGGTTGGGAAAACAGACATAAAATGGGAGGGGGTAGTAGAAGTTTCAAGACGCCATTGAAATGCACGTTAAGACACTTCAAGGAGGGTTTTATAGATGAGGGTGCATATGGTATCTGTTTTTTGCTCAGAAAAGTCTGGACCCCTTGTGAAATTGTTTAGCAGCCTCCTCCTCCTCCTCCTCCTCCTCCTCTCTTCTTCTTAGCCTTCTTTTGGCGTGGGGTGGCTCAGTGCAGGATCTCTGGACCCCAGACAGTTAAGACCATCTGGAGCATGGTGACCGGAGACCCCAGACATCCCTACCAATTTCCCTATATTGATAAAGGGCTTTCTCTGATGTAGGGCCCTCACCTGGCTTAAGACCTGTGCCTCTTCTCTTGGTTAGGCCAAGTCACCCATAGAAACCCAGGTCTCTACCATTTTCTCAGTCCCACCAGAGGAAGATGACTCCTCCTTCATGTGCTCCAGGGTAGCCTATGCAGCACCCAGAGAAGGTAAACAGCTCCCCTGGTTGTGCATGGGTGAGGAAAGAGTGTAGTCTATTATATCCTGGGCTATCTTCCCCTCCACACATGTGGAGTGGCTCTGGCTAAGGGTGCTCTTGGAGGAATCACCCTAAGGCAGAGGCAGCCTCAAGCCTTCTTCTAAAAGAGAAGCCCCAAGAAGGCCAAAGACCCAAAGGTTCCCCTTCTATTCCTTTCATTTTTTTTATGTCTCCTTTTCAACCAGTCATCTATAAACCTGGAAAACTCAGAACTGTCCATTCTCTGAAGAACTGCAGGCTCTCATCAGTCTCTTCAGTTTGTCTTTTACACCCACCAGCTAACAGGGGATGTTTTTAAGTAGTTCTTGGCCATCCTCTTCAAAGCAAATGAGTGAGACAGGATCTGGCTTGAGAGCAGAAAAGCCACCTTTAGGCCAAGATGAGGATTTCTTCCGGACAATGTAGCCGAAATCTAGTACTCTAGTACATTTTCCCTTCTGCCAATAAGGATGCTTTGGACAGTTTTCTCTAGGTCCTTTTAGAAAGACTGGAGGCAGCTTCTAGAAAAACCCACCAATCTGTCTAATGTGAGTGTGCTTATACATGAACCCCAAGGAATCCCCCTCTACATTCCTGGGTGTTCATGTCCATAGACCCAGAAGCAGCAGAAAACCAGCAAGTAACCAATATTGCTTTTGTTATGCAGTCAGCCCTACATATTATAAAGAAATATGAGAAGTTATAAGTGTTTGAGGGTGTCTTAGTCACTCTTCTATTGTTATGAAGAGACATTTGACCAATTCAACTGTGGTGGTTTGAATAGAAATGGCCTCCGTTGCCTCATGTGTGTGACTGCATAGTGAGTAGCATTATTAGGAAGTGTAGCCTTGTTGGAGTAGGTTGGCATTGTTCAAAAAAGTGTGTCACTGTCACTGTGGAGGCAGGCTCTGAGGTTTTATACATTCAAGTCTGGTAAGTGTGCCTCAGTCTCTTTCTGTGCTTTTGCATATCAATATGTAGAACTCTCATCTCCTTCTCCAGTACCATGTATGCCTGTATGCACCATGCTCCTTGCCATGACAATAATGGGCTAAACTTCTGAATTGTAAGCCAGCTCCAATGAATTGTTTTTCGTTATTAGAGTTGCCATGGTAATGGTGGTTTTTTTTTTTTTTTAAACCAAAAAACCCTAACTAAGACAGCAAATCTTATAAGAGAAAGCATTTAATTGTGGGCTTGCTTACAGTTTCAGAGGTTTAGTTCATTGTTTCCATGGCAGGGAGCAAAGTGCTATGCATGGTGTAACAGTAGGCAAGAGCTACATCCTGATTGATACATAGACTGAGAGACTGGGCCTGGCATGGGCCTTTGAAATCTCAAAGCCCATCACCAGTGACACACTTCTTCCAATAAACCACACCTCCTAGTCATTCTAATCTTTTCTACTCCCTGGTGACTAAGAATTCAAATATATGAACCTATAGAGGCCATTTTTATTCAAACCACCACAGAGGGTCTGAATAGGTCTCAATTATTGGCAATCTCTCAATAACTATGACTCTATAGAAGAAAAGCTAAATAAAAGTTTGACCTAAACAAAAGTTGTGGGCTGTGCTCAGGGCTCCCAATACAAGAGTTCAAAGAGGGGGAAGCCAGAGACACTTGGAAAGGAAGAGGCTAGAAAAGGAGAAATGTGATAACTGGAAAAAAAAGGACACTGGAAGAATGGACAACCACATTGGAGGATGGAAGAAGATGCCCCATTCTTCATTTGCTTGAGGACTGATGGGACTGGGACTTCATTCCACTTACCTCAAGAGCCCAGCATAACAGTAAAGGTAGGGGGAAAATTCATTAAATTCCTATTGGCACAGGATGAGCCTGAACAGTTCTGGCAGAGCTGCTTGGACCAGTGATATATCAATGAACATCTGTCCAAGGGGCCAGACTCTTTTTCCCTGGAATACTTTTTAGACAGTGGACTTGGGACAAAGTATTGTGACCCACTCCTTTTTAGTTGTGCCAGATTGACCCTATCCCCTAACTGGGAGAGACTTATTACAAAATCTACAGACCATTATATCCTCCGATAAGGCCACTGTTCACCTTACTTTGAATAAAACTTCAGCTACCAACCCAGCAGCCTATTGCAGTATGATAATACAATAAATCCCCTTCATGATTGCCTGGAAGTCACTGATGGGGGTCACTTCCATCATATTGGCTCTAATAGATGAGAAGTAGAAGAGGTACTGTACACTGATTGGAGCAGTTTTGTTCAGAGAGGAATAAGGTATGTTCGGGTGTCAGTTGTAACCTTGCACAGGACAGTCCAAGGTATGGGCCCAGTCCCTCAGTTAAGAGACTTTAGCACAAAGGGCTGAGCTTCTGGCATTAACCCAGGAACTTTGCCAGGGGAACGAAAAGCCATCACTGTGTACACAGTCGATATGCATTTGCCATGTCCTACGTCCATGAGGCCAAGAAAGGTGACTCCTTACCTTGGCCAGAAAGAAAATAAATAGCAAAAAGGAAAATCATGGCTCTGCTAGATGCTACCAGGGTGGCATCTTCAGATCTTGATTACCCTGCCTGCACCCAAATTGTTTCAGCACCCAAACTACACACAGGAAGAATCCAAGTGGGCAAAAAGGGAATATTCCACATAGGAGGCAAATGGATGGCATGGCGGTTCTTGCTGGATGGGAGATCCACAGTCCCTGGTGCTATCAAAAAAGAGATGATCTAGCTTTGTCTCTATGTGGGTCCTTAGTTAGGGAGCAGAGGCTGTTTCTGACATGGGCTCAGTAGTCTGCTCTTTGATCACCTCCCCCTGGTGGTGGTGGTGGGGCGCCTTGCCAGGCCACAGAGGAAGACAATGCAGACAGTCCTGATGAGACCTGATAGGCTAGGATCAGATAGTAGGAGAAGAGGACCTCTCCTATCAGTGGACTAGGTGAGGGGCATACGGAGAGAAGAGGGTGAGAGGAGATGAGGGAGGGGGCTACAGCTTGGATACAAAATGAATAAATTGTAATAAATAATAAATAAGAAAGAAAAAATGAAAAAAGAGAGAGATGGTCACAAAACTTAATGAGGCAACTCATCTTGACCATCCAAAGTTGTTGAGTTACTCAAACCCAGATGTTACATCCCTCAATTACACAATTTTGTTAAAAACTTGTACCCTGATCTACCACTTGTGCGCAAGTGAACCCCAAATGAGAAAGAGACGTCCCAGAAGGAATTTGCATGAAAGACACACCTCTGCAGAACACTAAGACCTTCTGTGGATGGGTGGAGGCCTATCCTTCTTGAATGGAGACAGCCTCAGTGGTCATCAAAAACTACAAGAGTTAATTCCTAGTTTTGGTTTGTCCCTCTCCCCAGGATCTGAGTAGGCTTTCATGGCCAAAGTTTTCTAAAATCTGGCAAAGATCCTAAAGTTTATTAGAAAGTATATTGTGCCTATATATAGGCCACAGAACTCAGGACAGGTAGAAGGGATGAATAAACACTTGAAGGAAACTTGTACTATGTATGTCCTTGAGACTAGCAAAAATTGGGCAAGCTTCCTACCACTTGCCCTCCTAAGGGCTGGATACATCCTATATCAGGAAAGTTTCACTCCATTTTAATGTCTGGGAAGCCTCCACATCTCCTCCTGAAGCTAAGAGATGTTCGTAAGACAGAAATTACAAACCATTCAATCCTCAAATTCTTACAAGCTCTGCAACACCCCCTCTGATGAATAGGAGACTATTCATCAGATGGTTTGAGAGGCCAGGCTCTTGCCTGTGTCTGAATCTGTCCACAAATTCCAGCCTGGCAACCTTGTGTGGTTAAAGGGGATCCCAGCCCAGAGCCTGAAGCAAATATGAAAAGGCCATACCCTGTGGTCCTGACCACTCCTATAGCAGTGTTGGTTGCCAGTATCACCCTGTGGGTTCACCACACCCAGCTGAAAGAGGTTAGAGGACAATAATAAATGGGTTGTCACCAGGTCAACCACCCTGCTAAAGAGAAGACTGCAACTAAGCCTGTGATCACGAGTGCCCTATCTTGTCTTCTTTGTCTCCCTGACAATAAGTCACACTTCCACTCCTGACAACTCTAAATGGGACCAACCTAAGCTCACCTAGGGAAACCTCCAAGGAAAGGTGCCTGTTTATGTAACCAAGATACTTCCTTGTGCAGATTTCTGTAGCCGTGCACACCATGTTAACTCCAGGAGTATAGGATGAGTGTATTTACAGGACCCAGAGAGCACCTGGCTTAGTCAAGTGTTGTCTTCAAAATTGTCTGCACCCCTTTGCATCCTTGTGTACATGCTCCCACTGATGTTCATTTATAATTTAGAAGAGGGAAGGGCCCACATAAATTCAGATTATGTAGTGTCCTGTGCACGGCAAGCCATCCTCATTCTTATTCCTCAGAGGCAGGCATCATGGGTTTCACTGCAGTTAGAACTTGTTGGGCCATTAATCCTTTTCTCTTAGCTTTCAGGATAGGACCCTGCTTGCTCAACTGTTTACTTAACTATGTGAAGGAGAAAGTAAATTCTGGAGTATGATATAACCCTCTTCTCTAAGATGAGTCCATGATTTGACTCAAGCCCACAGAATCAGTGGGGAATGGAACAGCTCCCAGACCTTAGCACAACTGATAACATGTTAGAGTCACCATACTGATCCTAAAACCCAGCAAGTAGGTCCCCAAGCCTGTCAAAAGGAATAAAGATTTAATCCATCAGGTCTTTCTATCTCCTCCTTCTTTCATAAGATTCCCTGCACTCTGCCCAAAGTTTGGCTATGACTCTCACCCTCTGCTTTGATACCCTGCAGGAGGGGACAGGAGCTCCACCAGGAGAGAGAGAGAGAAAAAAATCTGGGTACAGGGGTCTTTTCCGAGACTGATACTCCAACCAAAGACCATGTATGGAGATAACCTAGAACTCCGTGCACAGATGTAGCCCATGGCAGCTCAGTGTCCAAGTGGGTTCCTTAGTAATGGGAACAGGGGTTGTCTCTGACAGGAACTCAGTGGCTGGTTCTTTGATTACCTCCCCCTGAGGAGTGTGCAGCCTTACCAGGCCACAGAAGAAGACAATGCAGCCAGTCCTGATGAGGCTAGGGTCAGAGGGAAGGGGAGGAAGATCTCCCCTATCAGTGGACTGGGGGAGGGGCCTGGGTGGAGAAGAGGGAAGGAGGGTGGGATTGGGAGGGGGGTGAGGGAGGTGGCTACAGTTGGGATACAAAGTGAATAAACTGTAATTAATAAAATAAATAAATAAATTTTATAAAAGATTTAATCCATCAAAGACCTAGTCCATACTTTCAAGAAATTCCCCAAATGTACTAACCTGGCTTCTTGGCTTCTATAATTCCGATCCTTGTTAATTGAAGTGTGATAACCAGGATGTGTTTCTTATGCATAAAGACAAAGGGCTGTAAGGCTTAGGAAGAATGATTTGGGAAAGTTTCTTTCGCAGTCACTGTCCAGCAATAAAGACTTTTTTTTTTTCTGACTTAAGAGTGTCTGTATGTTGGTCTCTGTTGGGCTTACCCTTCAGCATTATGTGTGTATATGTATATATAAATGCATATGCATACACATATATGGATGTATATGTGTTCTGAGGTTATATTGCTCAATATTATTTTATGACCAAGTTGAAAGATTAAACAAGTCTTACAAAGTAAAAAAAAAAAATTGCTAGTTTACTTATTTCCATTAAAGCATTTTCTTTCATAAGTAAAATTGTAAGGTAGTTTGTAAGGTACATGGCTCAGATTTTGGAATGAGAGGCATACTGATTAGGTCATACTTAAAGGTCACATTCTTTTTTTTTTTTTTTTTGCCTTAAGCAAGCATGGTTTATTTATTATTCTAATACTCTTGTTAGAGATAGATCTTAGAAAAATAAGCATTGTTTTAATGCAAGCAGTTTTCACCATGGTGTGTGTGTGTGTATGTGTAAATTTTTGATAATCAGGAAGAAATGTAAATTTGATCTGGGGTGTCAGAGAGGAATTCATTTCCCTTTTTTGTTCTTTTGGCTTCTCTGTATTTCTGTCCTTTCTGTGGTCCACTTCATTATCTGTTAACATTCCTTTCCTCATCTTCGATTGGTAATAAACACCACCCACATTCTATAGAGCTAAGATGCAATGGAAATTTTTTTATGTAGCATTTGCTCAGGAGTTGAATCAGCACTTATTGATCCCTTTGCTTTTGAGTTTGCTTGGGGCTCTGGGAGAGGGTAACTATGCTCCAAAAGAGGCTGAGCACACAATTTATAGGATAAACCTGCACACTGTTGAGTGTGGAAGACAGAGCTATTTATACCTAAAGCAGTCAAGAGGTGTAAACCAGGAGAACCCAGAAAAAGTCTGCATGAGTAATTGCTAAGCAGGGGGGAAGTTGAGGAAGTGTTTACTGCTGTCAGTCAGGACTTTGAAAAGCCCATTTATATTAAGCATATTCAAATTAAAGGTATCACAGGACAGATGAGAAAGTCCATAGGAGGAGATCAGAATTAGAGCAACAGCAGTATAACAATGTCTGCCTTCTAGGGCTCTAAATTTTTTTTTGCACCTTGTAGGAATTTTATCTTCTTTGTGAGAGTTAAAAAAATTAAAAGGGAATGTAGCAGGGAATTAGTCGAGTATATTTGAAGTACCTCCACCTTCCAACTGTTTTTCTCTCTAGGTCTCTTTTTAATTTTTACTAATGTATAATTCTAGGAAAAATAATTGGGAGAATGGCTGAGGGAATCAATGCTATCGAATGCACAAAGGTGATTCCATCTGTATGTTCTCAGTGGGGTCTGAGAAGTAGCAAGCACAGAAATTGCTAACCTAGACAGAACAGGTTGAAACTGGATAAAAGAGGTCATAATTTCATGCCTAGGTAGCTATGATGATGAATATCAGGTTGACATCTCTTTTGACTAAATGAAGCTACTCTTTAGTTTTTTTTGAGTCAGTATACAGAGTAATGGGTTTCATGTACAATTTTCAAACATACACACCATTTGACTTTTTTATACACTCGTGTATTATTGCCACTTTTGTGCCAGTGGGCACATCTTGCCTGGCATGTTGGTAGGGAAGCACAGAGTCCACACTGAGTAAGACTATCAAATGGCTTTTCCTTTCTAGAAGCCTGCATCGTATGCTCTGGCATGATGAAATACAACAGTATCATTTGTCTGAGTTTGAAATGATTTCTTAGAGCTCTTTTCAGAAGTTCCTTTCCCAGGAATGTTTCAAAGTATTTTATATATGCTATCTACTAATAGTTTTAGGTCTTTGGATGGATTTTTGTACAGAGACAGGGATCTAGTTTCTTATTTTGATGTCTAATTTTTGAAGAGGATGGCTTTTCTTCAGTCTATGTTTCTGGCATCTTTGTGGTTGTAGCTGTGTGGTTTCGTTTCTGCATCATTTAATCTGTCCCACTCCTATTTCTGTCTCATGTCAGTACCATTCTACTTTTGTCACTATGGATCTGTGGTATAACTTAATATGTACTGTGATTACTGTGATACTTCCAGCCACTGTCAAGCCTTGGATAAACATGTTTTGTATTTTGTGTTTTCATATGTATGAAGATTGTCTTTTCTATTTCTATGAAGAATCTCAGTGGACTATGGTGGTGATTTCATTGTGTCTGTAGATCACTTTTTGGTAACATAGGTGTGCTAATTGCAAGCCCCTTGAGGTATGGACAGACCCCTCCCCTGAAGAACTCCAACAGCCACAGAACACACTGATTGCTCCCTCACCAAGAGCCCAAGCCCAGGAATTGAAATTCTACCAATTACTGAGCTCTCTCTCCAAACTCTGGACTTGAAATCCCACGAATGTCCACCCCCCAAATCTCCATTCTTGAAAGCTTTGCCATTCCCCCCATCATATATAAACCCTGTCTTCTGGTCAGTTCTCTGCTGCTTCCTGCCCAAGCAGAGGCAGCCACGCTCCTGGGCTCTTCCATCCCACTCTGATGTGAGTGTTGCTGTGCAGTGATACTTTGTGGCATTTGTTGGCTACTGACTGCCAGGATACTGTTCGCTTCAGAGCTGTAACACTTTGGAGAGACCTTCCCCTGCTGGGCTGGAGCTCTGCGCTGTTACACCTGAAGTGGGGAATCTAAACTTTTTTTAAATTTATTTTTAAAATGATTTGTTTTATTTTGTGTGTATGACTGTTTTGCCTGCCTATATACATGTACACTATATAAGCGCTTGGTGCCTTTGGAAGCCAGAAAAGGGCGTTAGACCCCATGGAACTAGAGTTTATAGGCACTTGTGTGCTACCATGGGGGAGCTGGGAAGCAGACCTGAGTCTTCTGCAGAAACAGCAAGTGCTCTTACCTGAGGGGTCATCCTTGAATAACCTTGAATGAACCTATGGTACATTCCTATAAAACAACATCTGCAAAACGTATTGACCTGCTATTGAATGCAATAAAATGGATATTTTAAAAACCATCACACAGAAAGTTTTATTTTAAACAAGTACCTACTATACAATTCTATTTATCTAAAATTCTAGCAGAGAGGTCTCGTCTAAAGTTGTGCAGAGCAGATATCAGGTGATGAAAGTACAGAAGGCTTGACTAGAAATAGGCACATGGAAACTGTGTGAGATGATGTGTTATACCCAGTTCGCGAGCCCCCAAAAGATCTACAGGAATCGACTCCGTTGCAAAACACATGAGGGTCTTTTTATTGTAAATTACAAGCTGCAGCTTGGGCCTACACAGCCCCACCACCGAAGCGGTGGGAGCTGAGCGCGCGTGCCCAGGTTAGTTGGGTGATTTATAGATTCTGGTCCCTCCCAGCATGCCCAAGGCAGGGGCAATTCCTGCCTGGCAAGCATCTATTGGTCAAGATGCTACATTTTGAATTGATTGGCTATTGGAAGGTTCCCAGGCCATTGACCATGACCAGGTGTTCCTCCCTAGGGGGAGGGTCCAGTTTCCTAGCAACCGTATCTCTAGTGGGTGGGGAAAGAATACAGACAGCTCTCCCCTCAGGGCATTACTAACTACTTTACTGCACCTACTCTAGGTTTTAATGCTAGCTGCCACTTTATCCTTTGGTCTCTCAGATGGAAATAGCCTATAACTTGATTATTGTAGTGGTTACAGATGTATATGACCATGTGACTTGTTAAACTTAATTGCCACACAGACATTGGATTGAGTAGACTTTATTATATGTAACTTAATATTCAATAATAGTGATTAAAAACACAAGTTGGACATTGTGTTATATACCCATAGTTCTAGCACTTGGGAACCTCCTGCAGGAAGATTCCTACAAGTTCAGGACCAGCCTGCTATACATAGTGGATTACAGGCAAGCCTGTTTACATAGTAAGCTCCAGGCCAGTGTACTGAAAACAAATAAACACATAAAACCAAAACCAAAACCAAAACCAAAAACAAAACCAAAAACAACTTCACCTTCTCCCAGAGCTACCAATTCTGAGCATAGAAGGTGAAGAACTTTGTATCAAAGGTACAGGAAGCATTTTCAATAAAATCATAGAGGAAAGTTGCCCAAATCTAGGGAAAGGAATTTCTTTCCAGATACTAGAGACATTTAAAATGCCAACCAGACAAGATCAGAAAAGAAACTCCTCATGCGACAGTACAGTTAACACACTAAATATCCGAGCAAATAAACATTTAAAGCTGCAACTTAGAAGTACCGCATTACATATAAATACATCAGAATAACAGCAGATTTCTCAACAAACACCCTAAAAGTCAGGACGGCTTAGAATGACACATTTTAAGTCCCAAAAGACAACTGACAATGCAGACCACTGTATGTGGGAAAGGTTTATGTTACAGTCAAAGGAAAAAGAAAACCTCCATTGACAAATGTGTGCCCCTAGGTTTACACCTGATCTCCAGAAAAACAGCATCGGAGTGCTTCCACATGACTCTTGCGTTCAGCCTCCTTTCCTTTCCGGCATCTTGTACTTGTCTGTGAACTGAATAAAGAAAGGCAAGAAGAAAGGAAGGAGAGTAGGAAGGACGGAACAAATATAAACAAAGTATGTTCAGCGAGATGGTCCAGAGAGCAAGACTGATAACTTTGGTAGCCTGAGAACAACTCCTGAGACAGAAGAAAGAAACTGACTCTTGAAAATTCTCTTCTGATCTCCATACACACACCCTGCAACATATAAACACAAACATTCATACACTAGGATGAATAAAGTAGAGTAAGAAACAAAACTAAGAAGAAAGAAAACAAGAAGGATTTATAGCAAAAATGATTCTATTTTATGGAACACTTTTAGCTTTTCTTGGTCAGGAAGAACTTAGGCACCATGTAGTAAGGTTTTAGAATCTCAAATACTCATGAGATTTGAGGAAGGATATAAATAATAGACCCCCATTGCCCTCTCCAAATAATTCATTAAAATCTCTAATTTCTTACTATTCTTCCAAAGAGCACTGAGTGGAATTTAATGGTATGGGGAAAGTCCAAATTTTCTCAAAGCACACTAGGAGCCTACAAACTTCAGTAGGATGTCTGGGGACCCAAACGCTTCTTAAAGTCATATATCAGTCAAGGACCCTCACAAAACTGCCCTTCTGGAACTTTGGAGGTAACTTAGGCTTTGGTTTAGGGATCCTAAATTTTTTATTTCAATTGTCAATATTTATTTATTATTGTATTTTGTTTATTTAGACAGAGTTTTGCTATGCAGCCTTGGCTGGCCTGGAACCTGCTATGTAGACCAGGCTTGTCTCGAACTTGGAGAGTTCTGCTTGCCTCTATCTCCTGAGGGTTGGGATTAAAGATATGTACCTCCATACCTGCCTCTTTTATTTAAAAAATGTATTTTAATTAATTCCTTAAGAATTCCATACAATGCATTTTGGACATATTCCAGATTCCCCCTATAAGCATCCTATCTGCCTTCCTTTCCCTTCCTGCCTGACTTTGAGATTTCTCTTTTTTTTTCTCCCCTCCCAGCGTAGTATACAGTTTCTATTGCCTGATTATTTTGGGGGTATGGTTGATCTACCAGGGTCACTTCATTACAGAAAACTGACTCCGTTTTCCAGCAGCTATCAAATGTCAATGGCTCCCCAGAAAGGAGTGGTATTTCATGTCCTCCTTCCCCCCTGTATGTGGGGGTTTTGTCTGCCTGGCATTTGTGCAGGTCTTATGTATGTAGTCACAATTACTGCGAGTTCGTGCGTGCAACTGCCCTGCTGTGTCTGGAAAGTACTGCTTCCTTGATGTTATTCACTGTATTTGACTCTTACAGCCTTTCAGCTCCAGGCTGTGAAGATCACTGAGCTTCAGGGGAGGAATGGATATAGATGTTCTACTTACAGTTGAATACTCTACAGTCTCTTATTCTCTGTACATTTGCCAGTTGTGAATCTCTGTGTTAATTGCCATCGATTGCAGGGAGAAGCTTCTCTGGTGAGACTTGAGAGATGCGTTGATTAAATGGGTAGAAGAACAAGTTATTAGGAGTTGTTTTAGTGCTATGCCATCTAGTAGAATAATTGGGATCTCCCATAAGAGCTGTGACCTATCTAGCCACAGGGTCCTGACCCCCGAATTTCTTAACGATCTATTTCAGGGTACGCCTTTGTTTGTTTTGTGCTTTGAATTTTGAGAAAGTGAGCAATGTCTTTTTTGCTATGTAGCTCATGCTGGTCAAACTTGCCACTTAACTCAGGCTGGCCTCTAATTCTAAATCCTTCCCTATGGTTGGGATTACAGTCATTTTACCACCACACTAATCTGAGGCTATACTTTAGAAATTAACTCTTATGTTTGTTGTTGCTATCCTTGACCAGCTCTAGTAGGCCTGAGCATGGCAAACACAGCTCTCACACATCTTGTTCCCCTCCCACTCCCTGTCTGGCTAAACATTGTTAGATTACTTTCTTAGAGCTAGCCACCAAGGTCTATTCCCTTGTATGGTCACTTCCTCCTCCTGAGTCTGACTAACAAGGTCCAGATATCAAAGGACTGAAGTCCAGCAATTAAAACCCTCTTGTAGGCTTAGATTTTTTTAATTTTAATTTTATTTTTATTAATTACAATTTATTCATATCTGTAGCCCATCCATCCCCTCCCAATCCACCCACCCTCTTTCTTCTTCTCCTATGCCTCTACCCTAGACCAACAATAGGGGAGGTCCTCCTCCCCTCCCATCTGACCCTAGCCTATCAGGTCTCATCAAGACTGGCTTCTTTGTCTTCCTCTGTGGACTGGTAAGACTGCTTCCCCTCAGATGGGGGTGATCAAAGAGTCAGCCCGTGAGTTCATGTCAGAGACAGTCCCTGTTCCTATTATTGTGGAACCCTCTTGGACACTGAGTTGTTTTTTTTTTTTTTTTTTTAGTTTCTTTATTATTATTATTATTATTATTTTTTCTTTTTAGTTACATTTTGTTAACTCTGTGTCCCAGCTGTATCCCGTTCCCTCATTCCCTCCCCAACCCCACACTCCCTCCCTGGTCTCCTCCATGCCCCTTTCCAAGTCCACTGATAGGGGAGGACCTCCTCCCCTTTCATCTGACCCTGTTTTATCAGGTATCTTCAGGGCTGGCTGCAAAGTCCTCCTCTGTGGCCTAACAGACTGCTCCTCCCGGGGGGGGAGGGGTCAAACAGCCTGCCCTTGAAATCCTGTTAGAAATAGTCCGTGTTCCCCTTACTTTGGAAAACTACTTGGTTACTGAGCTACCATGGGCCACATCCGAGCAGAAGTTCTAGGTTATATCCATAGATGGTCCTTGGTTGAGTGTCAGTCTCAGAAAAGACCCTGTGCCCAGATATATTTGGTCCTTGTAGAGCTCCTATCCTTTCCACATCATACTAACTTCCCTTCTTTCATATGATTCCCTGCACTCTGCCGAGGGTTTGGTTATGAGTCTTAGTGTCTGCTTTGAAACACTGCTAGGTAGAGTCTTTCAGATGCCTTTTGTGGTAGACTCCTGTCATAAGTTCAATGCACATCCCATTTGTCTTTCTAAATGAGGATTAATCCCCTTCGCCTGTGTCCACTTTCTTGATTATCTTCTTTAGGTGTGTAGATTTCATTATGTTTATCATATCTTGTAGGTCTATATAAGCGAGTATATACCAAGTTTGTCTTTCTCCTTCTGGGATACTTCACTCAGAATGATCTTTTCTAGATCCCACCACTTGCCTGCAAATTTCATGATTTCCTCCTTTTTGATTGCTGAGTAGTATTCCATTGTGTAAAAATACCACAATTTCTGTATCCATTCCTCCGTTGATGGACATCTGGGTTGTTTCCAAGTTCTGGCTATTACAAATAAAGCTGCTACGAACATGGTTGAACAAATGTCCTTGTTGTGTACTTGAGCAAATTTTGGGTATATACCTAGGAGTGGTATAGCTGGGTCTTGAGGTAGCACTACTCCTAGTTGTCTGAGAAAGCGCCAGATTGACTTCCAAAGTGGTTGAACCAGTTTACATTCCCACCAGCAATGGAGGAGGGTTC
>NW_026585626.1:11874439-11880835 GCF_907164565.1 Psammomys obesus | reverse complement strand
TGAGTTGAGTCCATTAATATTGATAGATAATATTGACCAATGCATGTTAGTTCCTTTTGTAATGGAGTCAATGATCTTACCTTGTTTTATTGCTTGTTTTTTTTTTTTTTCATTTTTGTTGGGATGACACTGAGTTGTTATGGGATACTTCTGTGCAAGGGTTCTAGGTTATCTCCATGCATGGTCCTTCTTTGGAGTATCAGTCTCAGAAAAGACCCCTGTGCCTAGATATTTTGGTTCTGTTGCTCTCCTTGTGGTACTCCTCTCCTCTCTAAGTCTTTCTCTCTCCCTTCTTTTATAAGATTCCCTGCACTCTGTCCAAAGTTTGGTTATGAGTCTCAGCATCTGCTTTGATACCCTGCAGGGTAGAGCCTTTCAGAGGCCCTCTGTGGTAGGCTCCTGTCCTGTTTCCTGTTTTCTCCCTCTTCTGATGTCCATGCCCTTTGCCTTTCTGAATGAAGACTGAGCATCTTACCCAGGGTCCTTCTTCTTGGTTAGATTTCTTAGGTGTACAGGTTTTAGTATGATTATCTTATATTATATGTCTAATATCCACTTATAAGTGAGTATATACCATGTGTGTCATTCTGCTTCTAGGATACCTCACTCAGGATGATCGTTTCTAAATCCCATCACTTGCCTGCAAATTACATGATTTCTTTGGTTTTAATTGCTGAGTAGTATTTCATTGTGTAAATGTACCAAATTTCTGTATCCATTCCTCAACTTTTCTAGCTTCTGGCTATTACAAATAAAGCTGCTATGAACATGGTTGAGCAAATGTCCTGGTTGTATACTTGAGCATCTTTTGGTTATGCCTAGGAGTGGTATAGCTGGATCTTGAGGTAGCACTATTCCTAATTGTCTGAGAAAGCACCAGATTAATTTCCTAAGTGGTTGTACAAGTTTGCATTCCCACCAGCAGTGGAGGAGGGTTCCCCTTTCTCAACAACCTCTCCAGCATGTGTTGTCACTTGAATTTTTGATCTTAGCCATTCTGATAGGTGTAAGGTGAAATCTCAGTGTCATTTTGATTTGCATTTCCCTGATGACTAAGGACGTTGAGCATTTTTTTAAGTGTTTCTCTGCCTTTCGATGTTCCTCTGTTGAGAATTCTCAGTTTAGCTCTGTGCCCCATTTTTTAATTGGGTTACCTGATTTTTTGGTGTTTAACTTCTTAAGTTCTTTATATATTCTGGATATTAGCCCTCTGTCAGATATAGGGTTGGTGAAGATCCTTTCCCAATCTGTAGGCAGTCGTTTTGTTCTGATGACAGTGTCCTTTGCTTTACAGAAGCTTTTCAGTTTCATGAGGTCCCATTT
This sequence comes from Psammomys obesus, assembly GCF_907164565.1. Classification (NCBI taxonomy): domain Eukaryota; kingdom Metazoa; phylum Chordata; class Mammalia; order Rodentia; family Muridae; genus Psammomys; species Psammomys obesus. Next base: position 11,879,512 of record NW_026585626.1, on the reverse strand, counting down.
ATTGACTGTTGATCTTAAGAGTCTGTGCTGTTGGTGTTCTGTTCAGGAAGTTGTCTCCTGTCCCAATGAGTACAAGGCTCGGCTCTTCTCCACTTTTTTCTTCTAAGTGTTTACTGTGTCTGTTTTTTATATTGAGGTCTTTGATCTCTTGGATTTTAGTTTTGTGCAAGGTGATGAGTGTGTATCTATTTGCATTTTTCTACATGTAGACATCCAGTTAGACCACCACTATTTGTTGAAGATGCTGTCTTTTTTCCATTGTATGGTTTTGGCATCTTTGTCAGAAATCAGGTGTTCATAAGTGTGTGGGTTTATTTCTGGGTCTTCTATTTGATTCCATTGGTCCACCATACTGTTTCTATGCTAGTACCATGCAGTTTTTATTAATGTTGCTCTGTAGTACAGCTTGAGATCAGGGATGGAGATACCCCCAGATATCCCCATTGTAGAGGATTGTTTTTAGCAATTCTGGGTTTCTTGTTATTCCATATGAAGTTGAGAAATTTTCTTTCCAGGTCTGTAAACAATTGTGTTGGTAATTTGATGGGAATTGGATTGAATCTGTAGATTGCCATTTTTAACTATGTTAATTTTGCCAAGCTATGAGCATGGGAGATCTTTCCATCTTCTGATATCTTCTATTTTTTTCTTCAGATACTGAAAGGTTTTTTCATACAAGTCTTTGACTTTCTTGGATAGGGTTACACCAAGGTTCTTTATGCCCTTTGTGGTTATTGTGAATGGTGTGGTTTTCCTAATTTCTTTCTCAGCCCTTTGGTCTTTTGTATACAGGAGGGCTACTGATTTTTTTGAGTTGATATTGTATCTAGCCAGTTTGCTGAAGATGTTTATCAGCTGTAGGAGTCCTCTGGTAGAATTTTTGGGGCCACTCATGTCATATCATCTGCAAATAGTGATACTTTGACTTCTTCCTTTCTGAACTGAATCCCCTTGATCTCCTTTAATTGTCTTATTGCTCTAGCAAGGACTTCAAGTACTATGTTAAGGAGGTATGAAGAGAGTGGGCAGCTATGCCTTGTCCCTGATTTCAGTAGGATTGCTTTAAGTCTCTCGATGTTTAGTTTGATGTTGGCTATAGGCTTGCTGTACATTGCCTTTACTATGTTTAGGTATGTTTAGGTATCCCTGATCTCTCCAGGACTTTAAACATAAATGAATGTTGGATTTTATCAAATGCTTTTTCAGCATCTAAAGAGATTATCATGTGGTCTTTTTCATTTAATTTGTTTATATGGTGGATTACATTGATGGATTTAAGTATATTGAGCCACTCCTGTGTGTCTGGGATGAAGACTACTTGGTCATAGTGGATGATATCTTTGCTGTGTTCTTGGATTCGGTTTGCAAGTATTTCATTGAGTATTTTTGCATCAATGTGCATAAGAGAGATTGGACTGAAATTCTCCTTCTTTGTTGGGTCTTTAGGTATCAAGGTACCTGTTTTCAAAGAATGAGTTTGGTAATGTTCCTTCTGTTTCTATTTTGTGGAATAGTTTGAAGAGAATTGGTGTTAGCTCTTCTTTGAAGTTCTGGTAGAATTCTGTGCTGATACCATCTTGCCCTGAGGTTATTTTGGATGGGAGACTTTTGATGACAGCTTTTATTTCCTTAGGCGATATAGGATTATTTAATTGATTTACCTGTTTTTGAGTCAGCTTTGGCATGTGGAATTGATCAAGAAAATTGTCCGTTTCATTTAGATTTTCAAAGTTTGTGGCATATAGGCTTTTGTAGTAAGACCTAATGATTGTTTGGATTTCCTCAGTATCTGTTGTTATGTCCTCCTCTTCATGTCTGACTTTGTTGATTTGGATGGGGTCTCTCTGATTTTTAGTTAGTTTGGCTAAGGGTTTGTCTTTCTTGTTGATTTTCTGAAAGAATCAGGTCTTGGTTTCATTGATTATTTGAATTGTTTTATTTGTTTCTAATTTATTGAGTTCATCCCTGAGTTTGATTATTTCCAGCCATCTACTCCTCTTGGATATGTCTGCTTCTTCTTTTTCTAGGGCTTTCAGGTGAGCCTTTAAGTTGATTGTATGAGATGTTTCGAATATCTTCTTGAAGGCACTTAATGCTATGAATTTTCCTCTTAGCACTGCTTTCATTGTGTCCCATAAGTTTAGGTATGTTGTGTCTTCATTTTTATTGAATTCTAGGAAGTCTTTTACTTCTATCGTTATTTCTCCCCTGATCCATCTGTCTATTGAATAGCGAGTGTTCAGTTTCCATGTGTGTGTAGGCTTTTTGCTATTTCTGTTGTTGTTGAGGTCCAGCTTTAGTCCATGGTGGTCAGATAGGATATAAAGGATTATTTCAATCTTCCTGTATCTGTTGAGGCTTGCTTTGTGACAAATTATATGGTCTGTTTTGGAGAAGGTTCCATGAGGTGTTGAGAAGAAGGTAAATTCTTAAGTTTGCGTGAAAGTTTCTGTAGCTGTCTGCTGGGCCCATCTGATTCATGATCTCATTTAGAGTCATTGTTTCTTTGTTTAATTTCTGTTTTGTTGACCTGTTCTTTGTTGAGAGAGGGGTGTTGAAGTCTCCCACTTAATGTGTGGGGATCTATGTGTGGTTTCAATTTTATTAAAATTTTTTTTTACAAATGTGGGTGCTCTTGTATTTGGGGCATAGATGTTCAGAATTGTGATGTCTTCTTGATGGAATTTTCATTTGATGAGTATGAAATGACCTTCCCCATCTCTTTGGATTAATTTTGGTTGAAAATCTATTTTATTATATATTAGAATGGCTACTCATGCTTGCTTCTTGTGTTCATTTTCTTGCAAAACCATCTTCCAGACTTTTACTCTCTATTTTTGTGGCTTAGGTGTATTTCTTGTATGCAACAGACTGATGCATCTTGTTTGCATATCCATTCTGTTAGTCTGTGTCTTTTTATTGGAGAGTTGTGTTCATTGATGTTGAGGAAGATTAATGACCAGTGGCTGTTAGATACTTTGATATTGATGTTCGCTGTGGTAGTGTGCTTGTGTACTTGGTTACTTTTAGTTTTGGTGTAGTGAGGTTATTTATATCTCGTGTTTTCCTGAAAGTAGTTTCCTTGGGTTGTATTTTTCCTTCTAGTATCTTTTGTAACACTGGATTTATAGGTAGGTATTGTTTAAATTTGTTTTGTCATTGAATATCTTGTTTTCTCCATCTATGAGGACTGAGAGTTTTGCTGGGTATAGTAGCCTGGGCTGATATCTGTGTTCTCTTAGGATCTGCATGATATCTGTCCAGACCCTTCTGGCTTTCATAGTCTCTGTTGAGAAGTCAGGTGTGATTCTGATGGATTTGCCATTATATGTTACTTGGCCTTTTTACCTTGCAACTTTTAGTATTTTTTTCTTTGCTCTATATACTTACTGTTTTGATTATTATGTGGCAGGAGGATTTTCTTTTCTGGTCTAATTTATTAGGTCTTCTTTAGGCCTCTTGTATGCTTTTTTTTTAAGTTGGGGAAATTTTCTTCTATGATTTTGTTGAAAATATTTTCTGGGCCTTGGATGAGGAAATCTTCTTTTTCCTCTAATCCTATTATTCTTACGTTTTGTCTTTTCATGTTGCCTTGGAGTTCTTGGATAGTCTGTGTCAGGAACTTTTTAGATTTAACATTTTCTTTGACAGATGACATCATTTTCTTCCATTGTATCTTCCACACCTGAGATCCTTTCTTCCATCTCTTGTAGTCTGTTGGCTATACTTACCTCTGTAGTTCCTGTTTTCTTCCCTAAGTACTTTCTCTCCACAATTTCCTTCATTTGTGTTTTCTTTAATTTTTCCAATTCTATCTTCAGATATTGAGCTCTTTTGTTAATTTTCTTCACCTGTCTGACTGTATTTTCCTTCAATTCCTTCAGCTGTTTATTTGAACAGTCCTCTGTTTCTTTTATTTCTTTTCAGTGACTTAATTATTTCCTTTCTAAAGGCCACAAACTGTCTGCATCTTCCTGTTTCTCTTTACTAATGGCCATAATCTGTTTGTCTTTAGCGCTCTGTATTTCTTTACGGATGGCCAAAATCTGTTTGACTTTATCTTTCTCTCTAATTCTTTACACATTTTATTTTTTTCTTCTATTATCCTCTTCATAAACATAGATGTAAGGTCATCTTCTTGAATTTCATTAATGCTAGGGTTTCCAGGGCTGCTTGCCCCTGAACAACTGGGTTCTCGAGATGCCATATTTCTGTCTTTTTTTTTTTTTTTTTTTTGGTTGAGCTTTTACACAGGCCTCTACCCGTTGGGCTATCTTATGTGTTGGGTATTAGTTCCTGGTGCTTCCTGGAATCCTGGGGTGGGGAGAATATCTTTGGCAGGAAGATGATTTTTCCTGAAGGAGGCCTCCTCAGCTTTTTGGATATGGTCACTGAATGGCTGGTGTTTCTCAAAAATTGCCACAGCTCACCTCAGGCGTATAGTCCTGAGAGGTAACTGTGGTCTTTGTAAGATAGGGGGACTCTCCTCTCACTCAGAGAAGTCCTGGAGACAGCTGCCCTGCTGTTGGGTTTCTTGCTTTGAATTTAGTGAGCTGCTGCTGTTGTTCTTACTCCGTTTTGTAGGCACAGCCCTCTTTAAGAACCTGGAAAGCCTGTGGTTTGTTTAGTTTAGTTAGGGATAACTGGTTGCTCCTTGGAGCATTGTTTGGGGCTGATCTCAGGGACCTCAGGCTTCTGTAGGTCTGAGGTTGAAGCTCTGTGCCCCAGTATACAAGCAGTGATCAGTGGCAGGTGAGCACAGCTCTTGTGTGTGCAGCAGGAGGCTAGAGCCTGGAGCCTCTGGAGACCCAGAAACTTTTCTGTAGTTGGGTGTCCTGAGTTCAGACCAGATCTTTCCCCCACGCCATGGGGTTTCCTCCCAACAGGAGATCCAGTCTGTGGTGTTTTGGCGTCCACAGTTCTGTCTGGGTTGGCATGTAGAGCACACAGGCTCAGGGGAGTGGTGGCTCCAAGCTGGTGACTGGGTGCCTGCGGGAACCCAGGAACTTTTACTGAGAGCTTTTCCGTGTGTGTGTGTGTGTGTGTGTGTGTGTGTGTGTGTGTGTGTGTGTG
>NW_026585626.1:11823564-11874429 GCF_907164565.1 Psammomys obesus | reverse complement strand
TGTGTGTGTGTGTGTGTGTGTGTGTGTGTGTGTGTGTGTGTGTGTGTCTCAGCTGAGTGCTCTAAGCTTGGACCTGCTGTTTCTTTAATGTGGGATTTCTTCCCAACAGGGAAACCCAGTATCTGGTGCCCTGGGACGCACAGTTCTGTCTGTGATGGAGAGTTGGATGCACAGCAGCCAGTCTCTTGGCTGGCGACTGTGGGCCCGCTGGTCCTGGGACCTTTTCCAGGGATTGACTGGGTGAGCTGAGATGGGTCCCATTTGCTTCCTTCCCTGTCCGGTTTTCTCGTGACTGGAAATCTCAGTCTCTGGTGTTTTGGTGTTCACAGTTCAGCTTGGGAAGGTGATCAGGACATGCAGGCATATGGCTCTGGGCTGGTGACCAAGTTCCTGCTGGAACCCAGGAGCTCTTCCGGGTTTTAGCTGGCAGACCTGAGAATGGATCCGATTGATTCCCATACCATGGGGTTTCCTCTCACCTGGGAAACACAATCTCTGGTGTTTTAGGGCCCAGAGTTCACTCTATTGGTAGCTGTGCCTACACAGCTGTCCTGCTCCTCAGACACAGTAGCCTCCTGGTGCCACCATCTTGGATCCCTTAATGGGAGGGGAGGCTTAGATTTTTTAAACACCTACTTTATATAATGTTCGTAAACACCTCTACCTCCTTTCTCACACCCCAACCTTAGGTAGGAGATAGTAGGGAAAGGGACTGTAGTCTTTTTTTTGGCTTCTTCCTGTTGATTAGGGTCATTGGATCTTTGGGGATATACCAGTCTCAGTCATCAGGATACCAGCAGTCCAGTCAAACAGCAAAGCAGCAAACCACAGCAGCAACATCAACAACAAACAACAACAGAGAGCAAAAGCAGTGGTACCACTCAGCAGAAAGCAGCAAGACCCTGCTCAAATAGCATGAGTCTGTGGAAGTGGCAAAGCAGCACGAAAAGTTCTCTGGAGCATTTCTCTCTGTGAAAACCAGCAAAGCAATCTGAACCACTGAAAAGCGAAGAGACGCAAAAAGTGTTGCTCACTGTCTTTAGGCTTACATCTCTTCTCAGAACCTATGCAGGGATGTTTTCCAGCTAACAAATCATCATGCCCCTCATATGAGGTAGTTTTCAACAGACAAACATTATGTGTCTTTTCACAAGGATGGTTTTCTGTAGTGTGTGGAGTGGAATACATTCCTATATCCCACACTTAGAATCAAGAAAAAGAAAAAAAAAAGTATTCACATGATACAACTGAGTTTCCAAAAAAAAAAAAAAAAAAAAAAGAAAAAAGAAAAAAGAAACTTCCACTTTAGTCCCTCTTTGGCGATTCCTAATTAACATGCCTAATTAAAACAAACCAATTCATCCTAACACATTTCTCCTTTTCTCTTTATATCCTGCTGTTTGCCAACCTTCATCTCCTTACCCAGTGTTTCTTGCTACAGAAAGGGCTTACATTCTTTTTTATAAATGTCGTTTAAATAGTTGTTATACTGTACTGTTGCAGAAATAACAAGTCTGTAATGTTTAAAAAATTCTAAAGGACTTAGGTAATAGTTACAAAGATGTCAAGTCACATATGGAGGAGGCTATTAAGAAGCCTAAACATGGCCCAATCCCAGCCCTTTTCCTCCTCTCCTCCCAGTACCTCCTTTATTTGTCTCTTCCCATATTTTCCCTTTTCATTCTCAGAGAAAAGGAGGCCCCCAAGGGGTACCAATCCACCCTGGCACCTCAAGCCACAGTAAGACTAAGTGTATTCTCTCCCACTGAGGCCTGACTGGCAGCCCAGCTAGGGGAAAGGGATCCAGAAGAAGGGAACAGAGTTAGAGACAGCCCATGTTAGGAGACCCATATGTTCACCAAGCTACACATCTATTACATGTGTGTAGGAGATCTAGGTCCAGTCCATGCTTGCTCCTTGGTTGGTGGTTCAGTCTCTGTGTGCCCCTCTGGGCCCAGGTTAGTTTGCTGGGGGTGGGGCACTGGGTAGCAGGATAGACCAGGAGAGAGGCAGAAATCTCCGAGACAGGGGAGGGTCTATGGGAGTCACCCCAGCTGAGGCTTCTAGCAGAGGTGTTAAGGAGCCTGAAGTCACCATGGAGCCAGGTGAGACTTCCAGTGGAGGGGGAAGGACACCAGCCCACCCATAAAACCCTTCACTCCAAATTTGTCTTGCCTACAAGAAGTACGGAGCAGAGGTTTAGGGAATGGCAAACCAATATCTGGCCTAACTTGAGACACACCCCATGAAAGATAGCCAACCCCTGTCACTTTTAATGATTGTCTGCTATGTTTGCTGACAGCAGCTTAGCATAACTGTCTTCTGAGAGGCTTCACCGAGCATCTGATGCAGAGACCCACAGCCAAACAATAGGTGGAGCTCGGGGAGTTCTGGGGAAGAGTATGGGGAAGACAAAGGGAGCTGGAGGGGTCAAGGACCTCGTAAGTTTCAATCTCTTTACAGCATTGACATTCTACTCTGCCAACCAACCTTTGTATTTACAGCTTCTTTCTAGGGATTTTTGTTCACAGATGAAAGACCACACTGCACATTATTGTCATTTTCCTACCTTTCTTTTGCTTTCACCCCAAAACTTTCTTCAAGTCACTTTCAAAGATGCCCATGTTCCTCAAGGTCTCAGCATCTCTCCATGTCCATGAAAGCTAGAGCCACTCCTGTGAAGAAGTTCTGGTGACTGCCATCTTCCACTTCTTTGTGATGGGAGCAAAAGAGTTCTTTAGTACTGTAGAGCTTTATGTGGGTGTTAATGACTGCTCTTGTAGGGTACCTGACTTATACATTGAAAAACTTTTAATAGTTATTTTATGTATTTTGCTTGCATGTATGTCTGTGAACCCTGCACATGCTTAGTGCCTGAAAATATTGTAAGAGAGCTTCAGATCCCCTTGGACTACAGTTACAGATGGCTGTGAGCTGCCATGTAGATGTCGAGAGTTGAATCCTGGTTCAACTCATAACTGCTCATAACTGCTGAGCTACCTCTCCATTTCCTTGCATGGATCTTAAAGTCTCATTCACATATGGCCTTAGACATAGATGTCTGGACAGTGTTTCAACTTTATTCTTTAGGGACGGATCAGTAAAAGTCAGGATCAGATGCTTTAGTTACATAAGCTAATAACCATAGAAGTCTGATTTTTCTTGTGCAGTGCTTAGCAACTTCATTTTTAATCCAAACAATGCATTCAGAACTCAAATGAGAATGATGCACCAGTGGTCAGTTGTGACATGGGAAAATTGCCCAATGAGTCCCTGCAATCATCAAGACTACTCAGAGAGAATTTATCAAGGTTTTCTGAAGGCCACACTTTGCTCTCCTCTTCATAGTTTAGAAGTTAGTTCTTGGCAGAAAGCATAAATACAGAGAACAGAATCTGCATATGAAATCTGAGAGGTTTTCTTTTAGCAGAGATAAAGACAACGCTTAGTATCATAGGCTTGAAACCATGAGGAGGTGAAAATGACTCTCCATGTGTGAAATGACAAATGAAGTGTGAGGGAAATACGTGAGCTCAAAATCCAGGGGAATGTCTGTGTAGGTAGAAACAACAAAGGTTTGACCAGTGTTCAGAGTGTATTTGTGCTAGACCTATAGTAAACGTGCAAACAGGGGCCACAGGAAGCTCCTTGTTTAATGTTTCTGCTCAGGCAGTTTGAGAAAGGCTATTATGTGGCTGTGACCAATGGAACCTATGACTCCAAGAACTTGGAATCTGGCCTCAGTATCAGCGCTCAAGATTGAGAACAAAGTGGACATATGAATGTTATCCATTATGAATTAGGCATTAAATGCATGTCCATGCAAACTTGGGTTCTGAAATTTATAGCTCCTGGAATGTATACCTTTGTGGATTATATTCTGGGGATGGCAAGAAATCATCTCCAGACCTATGTGGCAATGCCAGAGGGGGATGAAGAGTTGAGGTCAAAGTGCAGGGGTGTCACTGTGCTAGTTATCTTAGTGATGTCACTAGATCTCTGACACTATGGTAAAGTTTCTGTTTGTTTATTTTCTGAGGTAGGGTTTCTCTGTGTAGCTTTGGCTGTCCTAGAACTCACTCTGAAGACCAGGCTGCCCTCAAACTCCCAGAGATCCTAATGCCTCTGCCTCCCAAATGCTTCTACCACCACCTTGCGTGGAAAGGTTTATTTTGGCTCACAGTTTCAGAGGCTTTAGTCCATAGATTCAGGCTCCATTAATTCTGGGCTTCTGGGGAGGCAGTGCCAGCGTGTGAGAGGATACTTCCCTTGTGGTAGATAGGAAGCAGAAGACTGAACTTTGGGATTTTTCCCCTTTTAATTTCCTGTAGGTTCTCTACCTGGGAGATGCTGCTGCCTGCAACCAGGGAGAAGATTCCCCACTTGACTATTCCTCTCGGAAATGTCTCCACAGAGGCATTTGTGTGCTTCACATATTTCATAGTCACTTCTCAGCCTGATCAAAGGGGCAAGATTAATCACCATGGCAACTTATTAGGTTCTGGAGGCAAAGAAGAGGAGATGATCCAGAAGTGATGACAAAGTTAGTGAGGACATAAATGGACAGTGACCCACAAGAGGGTCAGGTCTCAAAGGAACAGGACGTAGCCAGTTTTGAATAAGGGGTTTGATATTGTCTAGGTAAAGGTATCCAGAATGTCTTTAGGGGTTGGTGAAGTGTTCTAAATTCAGAAGGTGCCGACATGAACATGGGTATTGTGATGGGATGCTATTATCAAGGGAAATGAGAATGTAGAGAGGCCTGAAGTCTCTGGATGGAATGACTTTCTCCTTGAGGATATGTTAATATGGAAAGATGCTTTCAAAAAAAAATGCCTACATTAGATATTCTTACTTCTTTTTTTAAACTTTTTCTAATATGCATGTATTTGTTTTGCACACATGCGTGCTTGCGTGTGTGTGTGTGTGTGTGTGTGTGTGTGTGTGTGTGTGTGTGATAACCTGTATGAGTCAGTTCTTTAGTTCTACCATGTGGATTACGAGATTGAACTCAGGTTCTCAGGCTTGGCAGCAAATATCTTTTTCTTGCTGAGTTGTTTTTCTGGCACCTTATTTGTTTTTTCCCCATATTTTTTTCTCTGAATGTCTTATTTCATCAAATTATTTAGAATAAAATTACTTTGAATATGAGTATGGCTAGCCTGAAACTTTCTATATAGAGTAGGCCAGCCTCAATTCCCAAAGATCACTCTGTCTCTGCTGAGATTAAAAGTGTGTGCCATCCACCATGTCCAGCAAAAATTTGTCTGGTCTTTGAGGCAGAGTTTTCCTATGAAGCTCAAAGCACCTTTGAACTCAAGCTCCCCTCTCCCCAGCTTCTGGCGTGCCAGGATGACAGGTGTGTACCACCGTATCAGCTCGTAGCACACTATTGTGCTATGTTATTCTTCACTAGAAGTTGCCTGTGTTCTCCTGAAATTTAACACTTAAATAAATTATTTGCATTCATTCTGACTTCAAATACTTATTTCTTAAGATGCTATTCACTGTTTTTAAAGATATTTTGTCGTGAAGGTAATAAAAAAAGTATTATGAAGCTTATTCTCCCCTCTTCTGACAGGTAACCTTTAAATCTGTTTTCTTCCCCAGTGTTTACAATTTCTCTATCTCAGAAAGGGTCAGACTTCAGAACTAGAAGGAAAGAACACCTAAGAAGCATGTAATTATAAGTAATCATTATGCTCTTTTACTGTAATTACCGTACCACTTTAGAGTTTCAGGCTGCCGTTTCATGATCCTTCCTGACACTGACAGGATAGAAGTTTGGTACAAGCTCCTAGAAAAAAGTAGATAGACTTCTTGAAAGTGTTTAATTATTAGGCCTGAAATGGCTGGTACAAGAAAAATCGTCATGGCTCAGGTTGTCAGTGTCTACCCCATTAGTCACCACTCTTTCTTTAAGAAACCTGGCTTAATAGACGTCAAGTCTTCCCTCACTGTGTTCTTCATTTGGATGGCTTGTTCTCCAAGTTCTGATTAATTTGGATGTGTTGTTGGAGAAGTGTGTTTTTCTTCCTAACATCTTTTGGACTGTTTGAAACATAGTAGAGGTACCCTTTTAAAAATAATGATTTGTCTCTAATATTGAAAGCTTTGTTCATTTAAAAAGACCAACGTTTTACTTTGATAGTTTCATGCTTATATATAAGGTATTCTGTTCGTTCTTGTCCTTACCCTCTCTTATCTCCCTCTCTCCCCTGTTCCCATCCAATCTCTTCTACTGGTCATCTTCCTGCATTCACGTCTTTTGTTTCGGTTGTATCTTGTATCTTTTGGGTTTTCCCAAGGCCATCTGTGTGGCCAAGGTATTGAAACTATTCCTTCTAGCCTGGGAGGTTCTCCAGTGGGTATACAACTGAAGATGATGCCTCCCCGAGGAGAGGCATCTTTGCCAGAAATTTTATTGGCAAAATCAAAGTGGCTGGCTTGCTTCATTACTTGGGAGATTAAACTCAAATTTGAATTATTTGTTCCATATTCTATGTATTTTCTAGGCTTGTCAGATAATTGTTTTTCTTATTTTCTTCTTACATTTTCATATATTTTCTAAGCTCAAAATTCAGCAATATTCAGTTGACCCTCAAATTTCTGTTTTCAGCTCAGTTATTTTCTGAGTCCTTTTTACATGCTTAGCATTTCCACTTAGACACACACATATATATTTATACATATATATATATACACATGTATATACACTTATATAGTTTTGTTCTTTATCAAACTCAACTTAATTTTGTATTTAACTTTTTATTGTTTCTTTTTGAATTTCACATCATGCACTCCAGTCCCACTTATCTCCCTGTCTCATTGTACCTGCCTTCTGCCTTTGCCACTTCCCTCACAAAAGAAAAAAAAAATCTCATTGTGGAAGCTATAGTGTGTCACAGTGTGTCCCAAAGTATACTCTTTTGTTCATATTTTTTTACTTGCACATGTTCATGGCAATGAGTCTGGTTTCAGGCCTCTATCAATATTGGATCCTCACTGGACTCAGATGACCTGTTGTTGCCATGTGTCACAGAGATATTGAAGCTTTGATTTTTAGGACCTACCTGTCTTTTTACATGCTTCAGCAGTTCATAGATTGGGTAAATGTTGCTGTGTGCAACTCAAAGCCCTGGATCTGGGTCTGGGTGTTAGCCAAGCTGGTCAGCCAGCCAGCTCTCCTATAGCCACACCACCAGGTTGAGCTCTCCAGCACTGCCCTGGCTAGCTCATCCAATGCTGCGGCCAACATTTCTCAGCCTTCTGCTGGTTCACCTGCAACCCTCACAATCAGAGCTAGCTCTACCATGTTAGCCAGGCAAGGTATAGAGTCCACTCTCTCAAGTGTTGTAGCTGGTGAGGGGCAGGGACAGCTATCCTGCTCTCATGACCTCTGGGCAAGCTCTCCTGCCAGTCATGAAGGGTTGCATCTCCTTTGCCCACATCTCCACAAGGCAGATGAGTGGCAGGGCCAGCTGTCCCGTGCTTACACTCTTAGGAGCTGGCTCATCCACAACCCCCTGGGAGAGGCATGGCCCTACTCTCCCAAGTACTGCAGCTGCTGAGGGGTTGGACCACTTCTCCTTCTCCAATACCTTTGGGACCAGCTCTCCCAAGATGCCCAAGTGAGGGGTGGGGTCAGCTCTGCATATCCTTCAGACATGCATGGCCCCAGGTGGCAGCTTAGACTAAGGGTATTTGCTAGTTTTTTGGTGGTAACAGATCTATGCTGCTGCAGGGCCATGCAACCAAACATATCCTTCATTGGCAACATGGGCCAGGACCTCACCATGGCCTTAGGTGGCATTGTCAGATACTTACATCAGGCTGTTCCTCAGTATCTTCAAGTCTCCAGTTCCACCACTTCATTGTGCACATATCCTTTTGCTTCTCTTGTTCTCTCTTCCATCTCTCCACCATGTATTTGCTCAGCTTACTGGTGCCAGGGCTTCAGGGTGTCTGGGATCTTCTCAGGAGTGCTATACTCTGCCTGGGCTGTGTGGCACTGGGCAGGGGTCATCTCAGGCATGGTCTGTCTGCCAGGGCCTGTGTGGCACTGGCCTTGTGGTCATTTGAGACTTGCTCTGCCCACCCACACTGTGTGGCGCCAGGCTGTTTACTTTTATTTTATGTGAATGAGTGTTTGTCTGAATGCATGTATGTGCACTATGTATACAGCTGGTGCCTGTGAAAGCTAGGCTCTGGATCCACTGGAACTAGAGTTACAGAGGGTTATGAGCCATTATATGGCTGTTGGGAACCTAATCTTGGTCCTTTGCAAGAACAGCTAATGCTCTGAACTACAAAGCTGTCTTCAATACCCAAATAAAAATCTTGATGAGTATTCTAAAGATGTTCTGTGGCATACTTTGTAGACTGCCTCTTCTAATCTTTATAGTAAACCATTCTTCTACACCCTCCTCTTCTCATTGATACTGACAAAGCTAAAACTAATCTCCTGATCTTCCAGGACAAAGAAACAAAGATATGGATACCATGTCTTGATATCACTGGGAGACTAAAGACTCCTTAGGACTTTCTACTTCTGTACTTTTTATGTACAAAATGAAGAAAAATTTTGTGGCCATATGCCACAGATTTCTTTAACCCCAGCCCTAAGGAGGCTGAGGAAGTTAGGTCTCTGAGTTAGAGGCCAGCCTAGTTTATAGAGTTCTAGGATATCCAAGACTACACAGAAAAAACCTTAATATTTAAGAGAGATATGCTGGATCCAAGATGTCAGAGCCAGTTGCACACTGTTTCTGATCAGCAGGGCAGCCGTGACTGAACAGTGACGGACAGATAGAACTGTGGACCTCAAAACACCAGTGACTGTGTTTTCCAGGAAGATTGACCAACTCTCTGGGCTCCCTGGTTCTTCAAGATGGCTGCACCTAGGAAACACAGTATCTGACACAGTGTCTGGACAGCTGCAGCTCATTAACCTCAGAACAAGAAAGCCAGTGGTAGGGCAGCTGTCTCCAGGACTTCTGGCAAGAGGAGAGCCCTGGGTTCCTGAGGAGTCCAGTGAGCCCACAGGATCATACATCTTAGGAGAGCCTCAGCAATTCCCCGAGAAACACTTGCCAGTCAGAGACCATACCCAACAATCCAAGGAGGGCTCCATCGGGAACATCCAGCTTCCTGCCCATGGCTTTTCCCGAACTGTTCTCCTCCACCCCCAGGATTCCAGCAGGCACCAGAAACTACTAGACAATGCCAGAGACAACCAGATGGGTAAAGGTCAGTGGAAAACACAATCATCAAAAGCCAAAGCAATATGGCATCTCCAGAACCCATTTATCCAAAGGCAAATAGTCCTGGCTACCTTAACACAATGGAAACTCAAGAAAATGACCTTAAATCTATGCTTATGAAGATGATAATGGAGGAAACAAAATTTGTAAAGAAATACAGGAAGATACAGTCGAACAGATTGTGGCCTTTAGAGAGAAAATAATTAAATCACCAAAAGAAACAGAGGAAAGTTCAAACAAACAGATGAAGGAATTGAATGAAAGTCAGGGAAATATAAACAAATAGGTGAAGGAAATCAACAAAATGGTTCAAGAAAAAAAGAAAAAAGGAAAAAAATTCTATTCAACAAAAACAAAACATGTAAAGTTCTATAAAGATCATAACTTTCAATAAAAAAACCAATAGAGTATACAGTCTTAATAATATCATCCATTAACAGAATCTGAATTGAATTCTTTTTTTTTTTTTTTTCTAATCCTGTACACTTTGCCCTAACTTTCTACAGTAGCACCTTTTGCTTCTTGGCAAGCTTGAGATCTTCCCTGGGCAACATTTCCAGCTTGGATTTCTGAGTCCTGGAGGGTGCTGCAGCCATCCTGTCTTGAGCAAGATTCTCCATTGCCACTGCTACCTGTGGCCGCCACTGCCTCTTCAGAAATCCCTGCTGTTCTGTCTCTCTCAACCTAATTTTACTGTACACGTCTTCTTTGTAATACTAGACACCATATATACATATTTACATATACACATATACATATATACATATGTACAAGAATCACCCTTGGTTCTTTCTCCACACCCCATCTCTGCCTATTCCTTAGCAGTTTAATACATTCTGGTAGATTGCTGGAAACTGTTTATTGTCCCTGCCATCTGCTTTCCTGCTCTCTCTTGTGGGGTAAAGAAACAGTAGTGACGCTGCCCCATTCTTGCCTCTCTGCCTTCTACAATTGTAACCTCTACCTTAATTCTACATTTGAGTCTCCTGAAAAACATACAGGACCCTATGGCTTCAGTCTACAGAGACTCTTACCTAATTGGTTTGTTGTGTCCTGACAATTAATTTAAATAATTTCCCCAGTGTTATTATAATATACAACCAAACTTCAGAATCACTGCCACATTGATACGAGAATCTAGTAAATTGCTTCCATTCTTAAATTACCCATATCTATCCCAGTTTGTTAATGAGGAACTTCAGAGATATTAATAAATTAACCTACTACTGTCCACATTGGAATACTATGTTATATGTAAGAAATATTAGCTTCTAAAAAAATCAATTTCTGCAGTGTCCACACTGTATTAATCTCTGCTCAAGGATACATTTATTATAAAACACTGTACTTTGTTAGGAAAAAGCTTTTGCCTCAATAAAGTGTGAAATTATTTACTAATACTGGAGAGTGAGCAGGAGACAAATTGGTATAAAATGTATGTGATGGTGGTAGCTGAAAAAATTATTGTTTTTGTGTGTTGTTGGATATAATAGGCTAAGGTTAGGATGCACTTTTAAAAATTCACTGTCACTAGGAATCCTCTTCTTTATTGAAACTTATTATTTAATTGTGGGTTTTTTTGGTTTAAAGTTTTAACATTTTTATTAATTTTAATGTGTGTAGGGGTTTGCCTTCACGTATGCCTGTATACTTCATGTAATCAATGCCCACAGAAGCCAGGATAGGGAGAAGGATTCCTTGGAGCTGATGAGGAGACTCATTTTCTAGAATGTGGCAGGAAACAAAATTGGTCACATGAATTTTTTTAGTTGTGTTTGTCGGGACAGGTTGGTTCTCTTTATCATCTTCATGATAATTAACTCACGGACTCATTTAATAACTTGAACACTCTAGCTCTTTAAAGAGAATGTACCAAGAAAATACCAAGAGATCTAGTTTGCAGAAGCAACACTATACCTATGAAAATTCTCAGTTTCTGAGAAATTATCAACACTTAAAAATTAAAATGGACAGACAAAGCTGAGGAGTGTAATAATTGAATGCCTGTGACAGGAAAACTGAAAAAAAAAGTGTATAGGGAATGAAAAGGTTTCTGTGTCACCTGATTGAACACCTGATATTTGATAGAAAAGCCAGAAATAAGAAAAGAAAAAAGAAAAAAAAAGACAGTATCTTCAACAAATTGTGCTGGTCAAACTGGATATCTATATGTAAAAAAATGCAAACATATCTCTATGACCCTGCACAAAACTCAAGTCCAATAAATCAAAGATTTCAACTTAAAACCAGATATGCTGAACCTGATAGAAGGAAAAGTGGCAAATAATATTTTCTGAACAAAATACCAATAGCACAGGCAATAAGATCAACAATTATTAAATGGGATCTCATGAAAATGAAAATCTTTCTTAAGGCAAAGAACAGTGTTAATTCAAGAAAGAGGAAGGGTAGAGAATGGGAATTTTTTTTTTTTTTTAGCAAGATTTATCCACATCTGATAAAGGACTAATAAAGAACTCAAGAAAATAGACATCAAAAAACGAAGGAATCCAATTAAAAAATGGGTAAAGATCTAAAGAAAGAATTCTCAATAAAGGAGTTTCAAATGGCCAAGAGGCACTTTAAAAAACGATCAAAATCCTTAGCTGTTGGGAATTTGCAACACAAAAAGAGTCTGAGATTCCATCTTACACCTGTCAGAATGGTTAAGGTCTATAACATAAGTGACATCTTATGCTGGCATGGATGTGGAGAAAGGGGCACCCTCCTCCATTGATGGTGGGAATGCAAACTTTTACAGCCACTTTGGAAAGCAGTATTATGGTTCTACAGAAAATTGACCTACCTCAGCTATACCATTCTTGCACATATATCCAAAGGACACTTCATCCTACCACAACTACAGTTGCTCAACTTCATTGGCTTTATTCATAATAGCCAGAAACTAGAAACTACCTAGATGTCCCTCAACTGAAGAATAGATAAAGAAAAATGTGGTGCGTTTATACATAATTCTATATTTACATTCAGCTGTTAAACAAATGGCATCATAGAATTTGCAGACAAATGCGTGGAACTAGAAAAAATCATCCTGAGTGAAGCAACCCTGACCCAGAAAGACAAAGATTATATGTACTCACTCGCAAGCAGATATTAGCTGTAAAGTAACAGGTAATCACGCCGCAATCCAGAGACCCAGAGAGAACAAGTAACAAGCAAGGCTCTAAGGGATATGCATGGATCTCCCTGTGAAGGGGACATAGAATATATTTTGTAGGTGTACTGGGTGCAGGTAGGGATAGGAACAGGAGGAATCAGGTTGGGGGCATAGTAAAAGAAAGTACTGGAAAGCTGACCAGAATTGGGGGACATTTTGGGGTGTGTGTGGAAATATAGTGCAGTGGAAACTTCATGAAATCTGTGATGGTCCCAATGAGGTCTCCTTGTAATGGAGATACAAAGTATCAAGTAGCCATGTCTTATATGAAGGCAAGAATTTCAGTGGCAGGACTTGGATACATTGCTTTGAGTCATTGGTTGAGGGGAATAACATGGAGATCTCCAAACAACCCAGGCTAATGCTAGGACAGAGGGTTGCTCTTCCCTAACTTCCAGCATGGCTCCACTGCTGAGAACAACATCTACACACTTCATTGAATTAGCAGAAGTAGGCTGGTGCCTGCTAGGAGTCTTCACCCCTATGTTCTAGTCTCTTTGGTATAGGTGTATTCTGAAGGCTACTAAAAGAGAAATTTGGAGACTAACCCAGGCACAAAAGCTTTGACTTAAAATCTGTGTTACCTGAATGAAGTGTTGGGGCAATGGTGACACAGAACTTGTGGGAGTGTCCACCCAGGCTCTGGGTTGACTTGAGGACCACTCCATGAGAGAGAGAGATCCCGTGCCTGACACTGAAACTTGCTACGTAGGCCACTCTGGCATCAAAGCAAGAGAGAAACCTACCTTTTAGAAGTCAGTTTTTAAACTCATGAATTTTCATATAATTTTCTTAGACCATTCATGTTGACTTGAGATATTGAGGATAAAAATATTTTAAAAACTTACTTCATTGAAAATACTAATGAAGGGGGGAGTTCCAAGTTGGCAGCAACCAGTGTGCACTGTATCTGAGGGGCAGAGGATCTGAAACTCTGAAACTAGTGAGTGAACATGTGGCTGGATCCAGAGCATAGACTTTGAGACTTCCCAGGCTAGAGGGGACAACTTTGAGTTGGGGCCCGTTCAGATTTAGGTCCCTTGTGGCAGTCTCTAGGGTCTGAGAGTGGCAAAATGTAGACCCCATGCATTTTCATGTGCCCCTGTGTGTGTTTAGCACCAGGTCTGGGACCATCTGCTCTACAGGCCAGACTTCAGATCCTTCCCACTCCTCTGTAGGCAGCATCAGGATTGCTGGGACAATTGGATCCCTGTCACTGTAGCCTGATTCAGAGAATTGTGAACTGTGAGCCTCCTACTTTGTGTACACCTGAGAGTACCTGCAGAGACACAGATATGGGGACCCTCTGCTCTAGCAGCCAAACATTGGATCTCTCCCACTCCCGTGCGGGCAACATTGAGATTCCTAGGACAGCGTTTCCAACATCCAAGCCACTGTTCTATGGGTCACCCTATAGAGACCAGGCAAACAGCAGAAGGGCACAGTTCCTGGATCCGGGATGGTACAGCCTAGGTAGAATCTAAGTGGCAGTAGCACAGAGCTGGACATGCCTGTAGGCCAGGACTCAGCTCCCATCTGAGACACCCTGTGATTGCCACCGACACTGAGCTATTCAGGGCACCTGCGCACTTGCACTGCAACAGAGCCCCCATCTACACTTATGCTCCCTCAACTGCACACAGTGCAGTGACCTTCCTTCCTTAGCTGCATCTGAATCACCAGCACCCATTCTTGAATCCATACACCTCCCTCATCTTCCTGAAGACTGAAACACCCAAGAGGGGTAGATGGCTGGACATAATTGAACTCAGGGCTGAAATCAATAAATTAAAAACAAAGAAAACAATTCAAAGAATCAATGAAGCCAAGAGCTGGTTCTTTGAGAAAATCAGCAAGATAGACAAACCCTTAGACAAACCAACTAAAAGGCAGAGAGATACTATCCAAATCAACAAAAGCAGAAATGAAAAGGGAGACACAACAACAGACCTTGAGGAAATACAATCATTAGGTCTTATTTCAAAAGCCTATATGCCACAAAATTTGAAATTGTAAATGGAATGGAAGATTTTCCTGTTAGATTCTCCTTACCAAAGTTGAATCAGGATCAGGTAAATAAATTAAATAGTCCTATATCCCCCAAGGAAATAGAAGCAGTTATCAAAAGTCTCCAATCCAAAAAAAAAAAAAAAAAAAAAAAAAGCCCAGGGACAGATTGTTTCAGCACAGAATTCTAAATCCTTCAAAGAAGAGCTACCTGCAATACTCTTCAAACTATTTCACAAAATAGAAACAGAAGGAACAATACCAAACTCATTGTATAAGGACACAGTCACCTAAACCACTCAAAGACCCAACATAAAAAGAGAACTTCAGATCTATCTCTCTTATGAACATTGATGCAAAAATACTCATTAAAATACTTGCAAATCAAATCCAGGAACACCATCAAAGATACCATCCACCATGTCCAAGCAGTCTTCATTCCAGGCATACAAGTGTGGTTCAATATATGGAAATCTATCAATGTAATCCACCAAATAAACAGACTGAAGGAAAAAAAAAAACATGATCATTTCATGTTTAAAGTCTTGGAGACATCAGTGATACAAGGCATATACCTAAACATAGTAAAGGCAATATGCAGCAAGACTATAGACAACATCAAACTAAATGGAGAGAAATTTAAATCAATCCCATTGAAATCAGGGACATGGCAATGCTGCCCACTCTCTCTGTGTCTCTTCAACATAGCACTTGAATTCCTAACTAGAGCAATAAGACAACTAAAGGAGGTCAAGGGGATACAGATCATAAAGGAAGAAGTCAAAGTATCATTATTCACAGATTATAATAAACATGAGTGGTCCCAAAAATTCTACCAAAAAAACTTCTTCATCTGAGGAACACCTTCAGCAAAGTGGCTGAATACAAAATTAACTAAAAAAAAAAAAATCAGAAGCACTCCTATATACAAAAGACAAATGGGCTGAGAAAGAAATTAGGGAAACAACACCCTTAACAATAGTTATAAATAACATAAAGTACCTTGGTATGACTCTAACCAATAAAGTTAAAGACTTGTATGAAAAAACTTCAAGTCTCTGAAGAAAGAAATTGAAGAAGATATCAGAAGATGGAAAGATCTTCCATACTCATGGATTGGTAGAATTAACATAGTAAAAATGGCCATCCTATCAAAACCAATCTACAGTTTCAATACAATTCCCATCAAAATGCCAACACAATTCTTTACAGACCTTTAAAGAATAATTCTCAGTTTCATATGGAAAAACAAAAAACAAACAAACAAAAACAGAATAGCTAGATCAACCATAAAAGATCAACAACAATATAATCAACAACAATAAAAAAGCTTCTGGAGGTATCTCCATCCCTGGTCTCAAGCTGTACAACAGAGCAATAGTAACAAAAAATTGCATGATGCTGGTATAGAAACCAACTGGTGGATCAATGGAATTGAATAGAAGACCCAGAAATAAACCCATATACTTATGGACACCTGATTTTGGACAAAAATGCCCAAACCATACAATGGAAAAAAAACATAGCATCTTCAACAAATGGTGCTGGTCTAACTGGATATCTACATGTAGAAAATGCAAATAGATCCATATTTATTAGACTGTACAAAACTAACGTCCAAATGGATCAAAGACCTCCACATAAAACCAGACATACTAAATCTGTTAGAAGTAAAAGTGGGGAGGAGCCTAGAACTCATTGGTACAGGAGACAACTTTCTGAACAGAACACTAACAGCACAGGCTCTAAGAGCAACAATCAATAAATGTGACCTCATGAAACTGTAAAGCTTCTGTAACACAAAGGACAGTGTTTATTGATTTATCTTTTAGTTAAACAGAGGTTATCCCTACACAAGTTGTATACCCAAATCACCACACAGAGACTAGGATTTATTTAATTAACCTGGAGCACAATGCTGGACAGTAATTACTCCATCCTAAACCTGTTAGCCCACATAGCTTCCTCCCATTCAGATTTCCCGATTTCCCACATTATACTTGCTTTTTAGTCATATCTTAGGTCCAGTTCATTTTTCCTGATGTTTCCGGGGTCCTCTCCTTTTGTATTTCTCTTCTCATTCTTTCTTTCTCCTCCCCTCTGGACCATAATGTCCCACCCTAACCTCTCCATTGCTTAGCATTGGCTGGTTGTTTTTATTGGCAAATCAGAGAAAAAAATGGTAGCATGTTTACACAAACTTGAGACAGATGATGTGTAGAAAAATCAATGCAGTATCCAGATTGAAACCAGATAGTAGAGTAGAGAAACCAGCATTTGAAAGAACAAGGGTAAATTGTATACATTTCACAAGAATATTTTACCAACAGGATAGTGTCAACAGAACAAAAGGACAATGTACAGATTGGGTAATGATCTTCACCAACCCTTCACCATCTGACAGAGGGCTAATATTCAGAATATATAAAGAACTCAAGAAGTTAAACACGCAACAAATGAAATAATCCAATTAAAAAATGGGGTGTAGAGCTAAACAGAGAATTCTCATTCCTAAACAGAGGAATATTGAATGGCAGAGAAACACTTAAAGAAACGTTCAACTTCCTTAGTCATCAGGGAAATGCAAATAAAGATGACCCTGAGATTCCACCTTGCACTCATCAGAATGGCCAGAAACTCAGGTGCCAACACATGAGGGAAATGCAGAAAGTTACACATGGTATATACTCACTTATAAGTGGCTATTAGCCATATAATATAGGAGAAACATACTAAATTCCACAGACCTAAAGAAGCTAAACAACAAGGAAGACCCTAGGAAAGATGCTTAATTCTCATTCAGAAGGGCAAACAGGATAGATATCCAAAGTGGGAAAAGACAGGGAACAGGACATGAGCCTACCACAGAGGGCCTCTGAAAGACTCTCCTCAGCAGAATATTGAAGCAGATGCTGAGACTCATTGCCAAACATTGGGCAGAGTACAAGGGATTTTATGGAAGAAGGGAGAGAGAGAAAGACCTGGAGGGGATAGGAGCTCCACAAGGAGACCAACAGAGCCAAAATATCTGGGCCCAGGGGTCTGCAGAGGCTGATGCTCCAACCAAAAACCATGCATGGAGATAACCTAGACACCTGCTTAGATGAAGCCCATGGGCAACTCAGTCTCCATGGGTGTCCTAGTAAAGGGGCAGTTTCTAGTATGAACTCATTTGCCTGCTCTTTGATCATCTCCTCGTGGTGGGGTGGCCTTACTAGGCCACAGGATCCAGACAGTCCTGATGAGACCTCATAGGCTACGATCAGATAGTAGGAGTGCCTCCCCTATCAGTGGACAAGGGGAGGGGCATATGAAGGATGAGGGAGGATGGTGGGTCCAGGGGGAGATGAGGAAGGAGACTACAGCTGGGATATAAATTGAATAAACTATAATAATGATAATAATAACAATATAAAAGAAGACACCCAGGAAATGAAGCGAGAAAATACCTTGGTCCTGCATGAATATTTACCAAAAAATAGTGGAGATATCAATTCTTTTTAATTTTTGTGGATCTGGTAAAATTTAATCAAATTTCCAATTGATCATTGGTCATGGAAGTTAATTAGAAAAAGATCCAGAATAGCCAAGATTTTCTTGAAACAAAACAAAAATAAGTAGAATTGTACTTCCTAGTGACATTTAGTAGCTGTGACAAGGATAGTGGAAAGGACAAAGAAACTTCAAAGCAGATCAGAATTGAGTTATAGACTTTAACATCTTGGAATGAAGAACTTCAATTATTCTGTCAAACTGACTAGTGATAGAGGCTAGGGGTGGAAATAGTCTAGAAACCTCCACCCAAATGAACATTTGTTGCATGCCACAGAGCATAGGGGCATTGTTTGAAATACCTATTGTCATGGTATGGTTTAGAAAATCTATACTAAGAAATGGATCCATGCCCCAACGATGGTATGAAACATTTTAGCTTGAAAACATAAATATCAATCTCCCATTACAAAATACAAGCCTGAACAATTTCTAAATATTTGGGATAATTTAATAAAAGTAATAATTGCTATGTTCAACAAATAATGAATGTTATGTCTCAAAAGGGAAAAGCTTTCTGATGTTTGAAAAATGAAAGACATTATGAGTATTCAATGAACAAAAAATGTGTATGTGCACACAGGTGAAAAAAAAAAGAAAATACCAATGAAGCTCATTGTGTGTTAATATATGTAACTTTAATTAAATTTCTAAGGAAAAAAGATAACATGGACTTCTCGTGTGATCTTCATGTGTTCTGTTAATCATTGGCTGAAGGGAAACACATTTATCTCTTATATTTTAGAAATAGAGTCAACATGCTTTTATATATAAGTTGGCCTTCCATAAACTCCAATTATGACTGTTGTTGTAGATTAAAAATATGCATAGAATGCTCAGTGTGAGACACAATCTAATCTGAGTCCATCAAAACAAATGACTTTGTTATAGAGTCATGGCTCTGCAACTCAGTTACAATTTAGTTGGGAGAGAGGCTCCTGAGGGGAGTCTGAGGCGGCCAGCCCGAGCTAGAGCACCTACACTGTGAAGATGAAAAAGGATGGTGGGGAGCAGTTTGAAGTTAAATTGGCTTCTTTACAGCCAGACCCATGCTGTGGTGTCTCTGTGGAACATTTTCTTCCTCTATGCATGCTTTTGTCTCTTTGCCTTACAGTTTTTTATTCTCAAGTCTCAGATCTAGCATCTGTTATTATCTAGCTTTTTGTAGTCTGCTGAATGCATTTAATGGTAGTTAGATGGCCCCTAAGGACTGATAATACCCTAGGTAAGTTCTAATTTATCGCTAGAGTTTGTCTTTACTTGTTTAGAAAGCATTTACTGAGTACCAAATATTGTACAGAGGGTTATTCATGGGACGTAAAGATGAAACATAACTTCAACCTTGTATGTGAATTGATTACAAAGACAAAGCTGTTGGTCCTTTTCCCAAGTGTCCAGCCCGTGGATGAGGACAACGGGAGTCAGAAAAAGGGAATCTGAGGCGAGCAGCTGCAGACTCATTCATACCGGAAAAGAGAACAGGTTATATAGCTTTGGGCAGCCAATCAATTTCTTCCACACTATCCCCAAGCCTGCCATTGGTTGGTTGTGTCTGGGCAGAATGTCCAACATCAGGTCACATACTTCCCGCCCATTACTGTAGTCACATTAGCTGAAACTACCCCAGGGGGTGAGTCCTAATGGCTCTTTGCTGGGAATGCCTACACAAACCATGCCTGAAATGCTAGAATTGTTGCTAGAAGGTAGAGTGCTTCCTTAGCATGCATTAGGCCATGGGTTTGAACGCTAACACCACCAATCACCACTCAAAACAGTATCACTGACAGCAAAACCCAAAGATCTTTCTAGGAAGAGCCATACCAGAGACAATAAAAGCTAATTACAAAATATTTTAAAATGTGAAAAGTTAGGAAATGCAATTGTTTAATAAGGAACAAATGTTTGAGTCAACTGTGACATAAGGAAATTTGAGTGTAAGCAATGTTACACTGTAAGGTTAAGCATGAGAAAATAGGGTAATCATGAAAGCTTAGCTGTGGGCCTCTTTGTCTTGCTGCACTTCCCTCTACATCTGACTCACACTCAACATGTCACATTGTTTATTAATTTATTTGGTCATTGTTTTTCCTAATAGTATATAAGCAACATGGAGGCAAAGACTTTTTATCAGTGCCTGTAATGTTTAATGTATCTAAGTAGTCCTGATTCTTAAATGAGTATTGAATAAGTAAAAGTACTGTCTTATAGCAGAGAATTGGGTTTGCCAGTATTAACCTGTATTCCCAGCACTCAGAAGACTGAGGTGCAGGAGTTGCAATTTGAAGACCAGCCTTACATAGTAAGTCGAAGGTTAAACGAAGTTACACAGTAAAATCGGATCTCAAACAACAAAACTACCACCCCAGAAAACATACAACACAAAAGAGATTAAGAAATATTAGTAACAATGGTAAGATAGTTGTGGCTCACATATGTAATCTCAAGACTTGAGAGGCTGAATAGGACTCCACTTTGATGGCAGCCTGAGCCACAAAGAAAGATCTCATTTCACAAAACAAAATAAAGAAAATACTAACCAAAACAAAATAAGGCAAATATTATAAAGCCTGTTTTTTAATTGAATTATTTTGAAAATTCCATACATTTATAAAGCACATTCTGGTTTTCCTAACTGCACCCTCTCAAATCTCCCTCCCACTCTTGTTAGCACCCCAACCTTCCTGCAGTTCCCTTTCAAACATTTATATCTTTTTTTTTTTTTTTTTTTTGAGCTTCATTGAGTTTAACCAGGATTATCTATATGACCATGGGTTTGGAACTATCCTTTGGCACTTGGTGGCCACACAACTGAAGATAATGACTACCTTTCCTCAGGATCCATCAGTATCCAATACTTCAGTTGGGATGAGCCTTAGCTGAATACTTGATTAGCGATGGGACAAGCCTTGTGTAGGCTCACTGAGTCAGCATCAGCCGCTGTGAGGTTATGACTGTATTGCAACATTCCTCCCCCCTGCCTTTTAAATCTCTAGTCTATTAATTTGGTTCCTCTCTCTTTCGCTTTTGATTAATTTAGCTAAAGGTTTATAAGTCTTGATTATATTTTCAAAGAACCAATTCTTCGTTTCATTGACTTTTGTATATTTTCTCTTAAAAAATTTAATTTTATATCCCATCGACTCTAGTTTGTGCTCTCCATGTACTTTTGCTCCATTTACTGGAACGTCATTGAGTTACTAGGAGCCACACCCTTAAGACAAACTGACTGTTCCTTCCTCAGACATAATCAACTGTCCAGAGATCCTCAGTTAGGGGTGGGAATTTGTGAACCACTTTTAATTCTATGTTAGACTATCCACTGGCTTGATTTTGTGCAAGTCTTGTGCAGCAACCATTTGGTGTGAATTCATGAGTCCATGGTCATGTTTTGTCCAGAAGACAATGCTTTTCTTTGGCTCTTACCATCTTTTTGGCCTCTTTACTATAGATGGTTCCTGAGTTTTGAAAGGAAGTGTAATATAGATGTCCCGTCTGTGGCTGAGCACTCCACATTGACTTATCCTCTGCACTTTGATCATTTGTGAGTTGCTGTGTTAACTGCTGTTCATTGTACAAAGAACCTTCTCTGATAACGTCTGAGAGCTGAACTAAAGCAGCAGGGAAGAAGCTTCTGGGTTAGTACCAACTTGATTTCTCCACGCCCTGTGCTTATTGTGTGTGTTTTCTTCAGCAAAATGGGCTTACCATCAAGTTATAGTGGGAAACCACGAGTAATGGCAATAACCTCTCTTATCATAGGAATTTCTAGAACACCTCTCACTAACAACTCTAGGGAAAGGAGATATATCTCACATTAGGAAAATCCTCTGTGGTGTAGGTTGCACACACACACACACACACACACACACACACACACACACATGTGTGAATATATATGTATACATATATATGTAAAAATATTCCTATGTACCTATATGTGTGTGTGTATCCCCACACACCAAGGAATGGTACAGATAGGATATAGGGGAGATCAATTTTTCTTTCTATTTTGTTAATTTCTTCTCTGATGTTGTTTATTTCTCCCCTTGTACTGTAAATGTGGGAGAGTAATAAGGTTCAGAGAGTATGATCGACAGATTTTTCCCTTGTTAAATGTAGTTGTTCTCCACTGTAGTCTAAGATCAGAAAGATATTTTAGACTTTGCGTCACATGTAGAAAATGGGGAAACAAATGTGAATGGCAACGTTGATCTTGGCCACACAGTACATGTGGTGTGGTTCAGGATGCTCTCTTGGGTGATGTCATAATCCCGTTTAGATTTAATTTCCATACTGATGAAGAATTCTTTTCTTCTAATTGAAATAGATTCTTCCCTCATACAATGCATCCCGAACATAATTGTCTTTCCCGCCACTTCTCTCAACAGCTCTTACCTCCCGTAAGGGATCCATTCCCTCCATTTCCCTTCAGAAAGGAGCAGGCCCCCCAAGAGACAACAACAAAACAAGACAAAAAAGTATATAATAAGACAAGCGAAAGTCCATATGTTGAGGATGAACAAGGCAACCCAATAAGGGAAAAATGTCCCAAGAGTAGGCAAAATAGCCAGAGACACACCTGCTTTCACTGCAAGGAAATCCACAAACACAAAGTTAATGGCCATAGCATATGGCACAGAGGACTTGGTGCAGACCCACCCAGGCCCTGTACATGCTGCTTCAGTCTCGGTGAGCCCATATGAGCTTTGCTTAGGTGATTCAGTAGGCCGTGTTCTCCTGGTGTCCTTTATCCCCTTTGACTCTTACAGTCTTTGCTCCCATCTTCTGGAGGATTTCCAGAGCTCCAAGGGGAGAGACCAGACAGAGACCTCCAATTTAAACTCTGGCTGTGGCTCTCTGACTCATTGTTTTTTTTTTTTTTTTTTTTTTTTTTTTTTTTTTTTTGATGTAAGAAATTAGAACTGTAAGTGTTCTTCTTAGGATTGTCTTCACTGTGTTTCACAGATATTGTGTTCTCATTTTCATTTAGTTCCAGGACTTTTAAACTTCCGTTTTTATTTCCTCAATGATATATTCATCATTCAATATTGTTCAATATTGAACAATATTTTCTTGACTGAGTTTATTCTCTGTGGTTCTTACTGTTAATATGTAGCTTTATTCTGATGACACTGATAAATATAGATGCAAAAATTCTCAGTACAATACTTACATACTAAATTCAAGATCACCATTTATTGTGAACAAGTTGGCTTCATTCCAGAGATAGTTCAAAATATATGAACCAATAAATGCAATTATTACATGAACAGAATGAAAGACATCTCACATGACTATCTCATTACACTTAAAAAAAGATTTTCCACAAAATCCAACATACATTCATAATGAAAGTAACAGAGTGTCTAGGGATAGAGGGAACAACATACCTTAGCATAATAAAAGCTGTATATGACAAGCTCATATTTAACATCATGCTAAATGGAGAAAAATTTAACGAATTCTAACATCAGGAGCAAGATCAAGCATATAGTGTCTCTAGTCTTTTTCAATCTAGTGCTTAAAGTCTTAGCTAGAGCAATAAGACAAGAGAACAAAAGGGATATGAGTAGGACAAGAAAGTCAAAATACCCTTATTTTTGTATGATATGGTCTATACATGAGAGAGCAGAAAGGCCCCTTTCCCACAACAAAACCCTGTGAGTTGATAAATACTTTCAGTGAAGTGGCAGAATACAAAGTTAATATTCTCAAATCAGTAGCCTTCTTGTTAGTCAATGAAGAACGCTGAGAGAAGAAAAACAGTCCCATCAGCAGGAGCCTCCCCTGCTGTGAGCATGCACACATGCGCTTACATGTGTGTGCACACAAAACTTGAAACAAACTTAACTTAAAGAACTGGAAGATTTCTACTGTGAAAACTTTTTTGTGTCTTCTTTCCTATCTCTCTTTTTTATGTTAATTATAGTTTATTCACTTTGTATCCCACCTATAGCCCCCTCCCTCAGTACCTCCCACTCTCACCCTCCCTCCCTCATCTCCTTTCATGCCCCTCTTCAAGTCCGCTGATAAAGGAGGTCTTCCTACTATCTGACCCTAGCCTATCAGGTCCCATCAGGGCCGGCTGCATTGTCTTCCTCTGTGTCCTGGTAAGTCTGCTTCCCTCTTAGGGGGAGGTGATCAAAGAGCCGGCCACTGAGTTTATGTTAGAGACAGTCCCTGTTCCCCTTACTAGGAAACCCACTTGGATACTGAGCTGCCATGAGATGTATCTGTGCAGGGGTTCTAGGTTATCTCCTTGGTTGGAGTATCAGTCTGAGAAAAGACTCGTGGGCCTAGATTTCTTGGTTCTGTTGCTCTCCTTGTGACGTTAATGGCCCCTCCAGGTCTTTCTATCTCCCCATTCTTTCATAATATTTTCTGCACTATGAAAACTTTAAAATGCTGAAGAAAAAAATTGAGGAAAGTACTAGGAAATAGAAAGACTTCCCATGCTCATGGATCAGAGAATTAATGTTGGAAAGTGTCCATCCTACCAAAATCATACTCAATGCAATCTCAACCAAAATTCTTGGCCTATTCTTTACAGATATAGTATGTGGAAACACTAATGACCAAGAGTAGTGAAAGCAATCTCCTTAATACAAAGAATATGGTGAAAGGTATTCTATATTTGACTAAGCTATTTTACAGAAATATGGTAATAAAAACATCATGGTACTGACACAAAACAGGCACATAATCCAATGGAATAATCCACCCCCCCCAAAAAAAAAAAACATGCTCATGGGCCAATCTGATCTAGGGAATCATACATTTCAGACTCATTTATCAGCTGACTCTTGGCTGTATCAAGCTAGCAGTTAAAGCTAAAAAGATATTTTAATATTTGAGTGCATAGGCTTGCTTTTATCTACTCTCAGTCACTGATAATTTTTACCAGGAACCTTCTGAAATCATCACCTAGAATTTGCACTATTATTTTAGTTCTTGGCATTTAGTAACTGGGGAATTATAATCTTTTAGAGGACTCAGGCTCCCCTTCTCTTTCAGGTTCATTGTGTTTCTGTGTTGTATTAGTTGATATTTTGATTATATAAACAGAACATTGGGAACTTGAGAGATTTCTTAGAGTCTGAGAAGACTGGCTATTTTCCCTTAAGACCTAGGCTCAATTCCCAGTAGTGCTTCTCATAAATGTCTATAATTCTAGTTCTGGGGGATCTGATATCTTCTTCTGGCCTCACTGGTCACCAAGCATAAAAAGTAGCTCACAGACATGTAAGGAAGCAAAATACTCATACACATAAACAACTAACAAAAGGCTTAGAGAGAAACCATAAAGTTATTCTTCACACTAAAATGTTCACTATTTTCCTCCTTTTGTAAAATATTGCAGAATTAACATTTTCCCAATTAAAAAAAATCAAGCTACATTAATTTGATTTGCTTCATAACAATATTACCAAAAGCTTGGGGCTTTAGACAGCATATGCTTAATTAATTAATTAATTAACTAATTAGTTAATTAATTAATTAATCAATTAAAACAGAAAGTTCTCAACAGAGCAATATCAAATGGTGGAGAAACCCTTAAAAAATGTTCAATATTGTTAGTCATCAGGGATATGCAAATCAAAACAACTCTGAGATTCCATCTCACACCTATCAGAATAGCTAAGATAAAAAACTTAAGTGACAACACATGCTGGAGAGGATGTGGAGAAAGGGGAACCCTCCTCCACTGCTGGTGGGAATGAAAACTTGTACAACAACTTCAGAGAACTGAGAATAGTGCTATCTCAAGAACCAGCTATACCACTCCTGGGCATATATCTGAAAGATGCTCAAGTATACAAAGACATTTGCTCAACTATGTTTGTAGCAGCTTTATTCATAACAGCCAGAATCTGCAAACAACCTAGATGTCCCTCAACTGAAGAATGGATGCAGAAATTGTGGTACATATATACCATGGAATACGGCTCAGCTATTAAAAACAAGGAAGTCATGAAATTTGCAGGCAAATAAATGGAATTAGAAAAGATCATCATGAGTGAGGTTATTAAGAAGCAGAAAGGCAGACATGGTATATACTCATGTATAAGTGGACATTAGCCATAATATAGGATAAACATACTAAAATCTACAGATCTAAAGAAGCTAAACAACAAAGAGGTCCCTAGGGAAGATGCTTAATTCTCATTCAGAAGGGAAAACAAGATAGACACCTGAAGCAGTAGAACAGAGGAAACAGGATGGGAGCCCACCACAGATGTCCTCTAAAAGACTCCACCCAGCAGGGTATTGAAGCAGATACAGAGACTCACAGCCAAACTTTAGACAGAGCACAGGGAATCTTATAGATGGGGGATATAGAAGGACTGGGATGGGACAGGAGCCCTACAAGGAGACCAACAAAGCAAAAAAAAAGCTGGGCCTAGGGGGAACTTCAGAGACTAATGCATCAACCAAAGACCATGAATAGGAGACCTTAGACCCCTGCTGAGATGTAGCCAATAGGTAGCTCAGTCTCTATGTGGGGTCCCTAGTAAGGGGAGAAGAGACAGTTTCTGACATGAACTCAGTTGCTTGCCCCTTAAACACTCTCCCTGGTGGGGCGACCTAGCCAGTCCACAGAAGAGGAGGATCCAAGTAGTCCTGATGGGACCTGATAGGCTTCCGTCAGATAGTAGAGGAGGAGGACTTCCTTTATCAGTAGACTAGGGGAGAGGTATAGACAAGGAAGAGGGAGGGAGGATGGGATGAAGAAGAGATGAGGAAGGGGTCTACAACGAGTATACAAAGTGAATAAATTGTAAAAATAATAATAAGAAAAGAAAAAAAAATTAATGAATATATATTAATTGTACATGATAAGGAGAGTCACTGGGATGTTTCCATGTACGATGTAGTATCTGCTGGCAGTATGCATCTTCTGCTATTCACAGAGTACTGAAAATACAAGTTTCATCCACAGACACACATTTTCCTAATTACATAGGATTTGAAATACTCTAAAAGGTAGAACCTACTTGTTTAGCAATTTTCAAGAAGAATAAAGATATTTTTGTCAAATATTTTGATGAAGAGGTCTGGGAAAACCCTGGCTGCTCTTCACTCCCCCAGCACAAAGGCTTGGCTGTCTCAGAAGCTTCGGTGCTCTTTTCACCCAAACCAGTGATTGAATCTTCAGTTCAGTTCATCTTTGATCTCTGAAATAGTGAGATTTTTTGTTACATTTTTATCTGTAAGCCTTATAACCCATATTACATAAATCATAGTGAATTTTCTAGCTTACAACTACTCCATTTCTTAATAAAATTGCTCTCCCTCTTCTCTACTTGAAATCATAAATGCTACTAGGTGATAAATGTCTGCTGAATGTGCCATGACCTTGTCTCCAGGAGGAATTGTAAAAGACAGTTGTAGTGTGAAATGTAGTTTCTAAACCCCTTTGCAGGGTTTCAGAAACAGCTGGAAGCATTCTTTCCTGAGTAGTAATGAATGCACATCATAAGTGGATATTCTAAAACACATAATCTAAAACTTTCTTGATTTGATTTTAAAAGGCAAAAAAATACATTTATAAAAAAAGTGAATAAAAGAAAATGATATTTAAAACATTTCTTCAGGGCCGCAAGTTTATGCAGCAGGTGAAAACTCTTGCTGCCTGATGATCTGAGTCAGGTCCACAGAATCCAAATGATGAAAGGAGAGAACCAACTTCTATACCTTTTACCTCCATATATGCTCTGTGGTATGAGGCACACTCCCACCCTCACTCACACCCCTAACACACGCACATATCCCCCATAAACCCACAATGGATGTCACACAATGAATGAATGAACTAATGAGTAAATATAATCATTTTTTCTCTTGAGATATTTTACTCTGAATAATTTTAATTTTAAATGTCTCTTTTTCCACTTGGACTTCAGTTTTGTGCAGGGTGATAAAGTATGGATCTATTTTAATTTTTCATATTTTCAAGAGCTTGTGGCTCTTCATTATAGGATGTACCTTGCAATGGTGAGCTCAAACAAACTTTGTTTACTATTGATTTTGTCAGGTATATTGTCACAAATGACGAGATAAGAGATATCTTGGTCAGAGTATTTGAAGCTCCTTCTGTTGGCAGTCTAGATAAATGGATATGGAAGAAGGAAGCTTCCCTTTTTGCCTCACTCTTGCTGTCGATTGAACTTTCCTGTTACTGTGACATTCCATCACTAATATTAGAACTGAAGTAGATTGAAGACTGGCATGTCTCCAGAAATTCTCCAGGCCTTCAGTGCCAGATTGGAACTCCTGGGACATTCTGCCTCAGGAGCTGAGGAACTACTTGATTGTCTGTGTCTCTAGTATGAGACATTGCAGGACTGGATCAAATTTTGTAAGCCAACATAATAAAACTCCTTTTAACATATTGGATCATTCTACTCATACTGTTCATAGTGTAGATGGGTCATTCTATCAGTTCAGTTTCTTGGGTGATCTGTGACAAATCCAATGACCTTTCTTCCATTTCTGGATCATTCCATGCTAAAAATATCTTTATGGCTGCTTTTATTATAATTATCATGTCTGCTTTCAGAAATGTCTTTAAATCTCTTTTCCAAAATCAAAGACAAAACTCCTCTAATTTTACCCACAGTTAGGAGGATTGTGGTATGAGGGTTCTTCAGTGCATCGTGCTGTCAATCTTGCAGGACTCTTACATGCTGGCCCAGCTAGCGTTCTGTGCTGAAGAAGAAACTCTCCCCTAGATGACTTCTGTCCTATGTGATTAATCACACATTCTATGAGGAGTAAATGGAGCCTGGTTACTGCTGAGGGTAGTAATTATAATTTGTTCCAATAAAAAACAATTGTGCTTGTTTCCAAGTGAAATGCATATACAGATATTAAACATTGATCAATGGACTTCTGCCGGTTACCAGTCAAGACAATCACAAACTTATCCAGTTTTAAGATGAAGAAACAAATTCTCTATTATTGAAGAGAGGGAGGATTATGAAAACATTTGGGTCATATTTCACCATCATCACAGTTATCATTGTAAAACTCTTTCTGTTGTTGGCCTTTTCTAAACATGAAAAGGAATACTCTAATAAATGAAATCCCTCTTTTATTCACGGAATAGCATTCAAGAAATCACTAGAATTTGTATTTTGTTTTTAGAGGAAATAGGACAGGGCCTTACCGTGCAGCCTGGGCTGGGTAGAGGCCAAGGTTATATTACTTTTACTTACTGAATTCTGGGATCACAAGCATGTACCTCCACACCCAACCATACCATTTTGTATTTGATATGTAACTTACTTGACTTGTAGATAATAGAAAGACTTAATAAAACATTAAATCTATATAATCAGAGTATATTTAATTCAGTTTTGAAGATCCATTAGACAGATGAGGTTTCAATAGGATTATGATCATGGACAGTAACTGGACTGGTTAGTTTTTTGTCAACTTGACACAAATCTATAGGGACATTTTCTTCTTTTCCCTTTGTAAAAATTTGTTCTCTGTGTTTTCTTCTGCATGTATGTCTGCGCACTATGTGCATGCCTAGTACCTGTAGAGGCCAGAGGAAGGTGTCAGATCCTTTGTGGGTGGAGTTACAGGTAGTTGTGAGTTGTCATTTGGGTGTGGATAATAAAACTCCAGTCCTTTGAGAGAGCAGCCTGTGCTCTTGACTGTTAAACCAACTCTGCATCTTCTGTGGGGATTTTCTGGTTTAATGATTGATGTGGAGGGACCAGAAAACAAGCTGAGCCAGTTGTGGGGAGAGCATCAATGAATAGCATTCCTCCTTGGCCTCTGCTCAGTTCCTACCTCTAGGATCCTGGCTTATTTAAGTTCCTGCCATGACTTCCCTAAGTGGTGGACTTGGAAATGTAAGGCAAATAAACTCAAGTTGCATTTTGTCATGGTCTTACCACAGCATTACAGCAATAGAAAGCAAACTAGAACACTAGATTTTTGGATATTGTATTTAAGTGCCATTAATAGATCACTACACAGTGAAACATGCCCCTTGAAAAATATAGTATCTTTGTATTTCACATGGCTATTCTATTTTCCTTGCATCCTGGTGGATATGTCTTCAGCTCTGAAGTGAGTGATATAATAAGAAAAGACCATGGATTTAAAATGTGGCTGACAAAAAAACTGGGCCCAGGGGCCCTAAAGAGACTGATACTCCGACCAAGGACCATGCATGGAGAGGACCTAGACTCCCTGCTCAGATGAAGCCCATAGGCAGCTCAGTT
This sequence comes from Psammomys obesus, assembly GCF_907164565.1. Taxonomy (NCBI): domain Eukaryota; kingdom Metazoa; phylum Chordata; class Mammalia; order Rodentia; family Muridae; genus Psammomys; species Psammomys obesus. The sequence goes on along the minus strand of NW_026585626.1, from coordinate 11,844,187 downwards.
TCCAAGTGGGTTCCCTAGTAAGGGGAGCAGGAACTGTCTCTGACATGAACTCAGCGGCAGGCTCTCTGATCACCGCCCCCGCCCCCGAGCGGGGGCAATGCATAGGAAGATAATGCAGCCAGTTCTGGTGAGACTTGATAGGCTATGGTTAGATAGAAGGGAAGGAGGACCTCCTTTATCAGTGGACTAGGGGAGGGGCATAAGAGGAGAAAAGGGAACGGTGGGTGGGACTGGGAGGAGGTGAGGAGGGGGGATACAGCCAGGATACAAAGTGAATAAATTGTAATAATAAATAAATAAATAAATAAATAAATAAATAAATAAATAAATAAATAAGATTGAAAAATAAAATAAAATGTGGCTTAAGACATGCCCCATGATATATGTTTATATCCCAAGGCATCTGGCTTTTGTCTGTGTTTATTGTACCTGGCACCTTTTTATCCCATGTCTGTAAAAGATCAAATCTCGCTAACCAACCAAAATGTTATTACTGTTAGTTTGTAGGTTATTTTCTTAAAGGATTGTGTCTCTTAAAAGTTGCATAAAGAAGTGGGGAGGCTGGGAAGATTGTTTAGCAGTTAAGAGCACTGGCTGCTCTTCTAGAGGAGCTGGGTTTCATTCTCAGTATGCTCACAATCACCTGTAACTCCAGTTTCTGGGAATCTTATGACTTCTTGTCTCTACAGGCACTGCATGCACATGGAATCAAAATACTCAAATATGTAAACTAAAAAGAAATAATCCATTTTAAATATAAAGCAAATAAGCACATAGAGGCTAATGTTGCAACTCATATTCCCAACAATGCTTCTCCTGAACATGTACATTTTCCATGATGACAGTTTTGAAGCATCTTCTCTTTCTGTACATCTTCATTCCTTTTCTCTTTGTCAGAGATAATGATCCCAGCTCATATTCCTATGAGCACAACAGTCCTCACTGAACTTGCACATGATTTGTGAACACACTTGTATAGTTTCTGTCCCCCTCAAGGAGGGCTGATATCCAGGACTTCATATTTTATGTTTCCCCATCCTTTTCTTTGAACTCATCATTCTTTCAGTTTCAGTCAGTCATTCTCAGCCGTTTTGTTAACAAAACTTAGAGTCTTTACATATAAAGAGCCACCATGAGCATTTTGGGAATGAAACCCAAACTTCCTGCTCTTCCCTGGAAGAGCAGGCAGCACTTTTAACTGCTAAACCATCTCCCTGCCCCTGCCTCATTTCTTTTTATAACTTTTAAAAGATGAAATACTTAAGAAGATAACCTAAAATCTACAAACTAAATATATAAGATAATACATTTTAATGTATATAATAAATATATATAATATAATATTAGATATTATAATATAGATATCTCTTCTCAGAAAGGATTGTGCTTTATAGACAAGGCTGGCAAACCCACGATCTTCTTGCCTCAACCTTCTGAGTTCTGAAACTACAATCAAGTACCACCAGGCCCATTTCAACTTTTGGAGTTTTAATCGAAACAAAAGCTGTTGTTTCCTATACTCATCTCCATTTCTGTACTTTGTTCTCAATTTTTCTTCATAGATTCCTTAAGGAGATCTCTGTGTTCTGGTTGGAAAAACCAGATAGACTAGCGTGACTTTTTCCTAGAAACTCCAGCCTGCTTCAATGGAAAAAAGATAGAGGCTCACACTGATACTAGAAAACAATAGAAACTGATTCTCTGTGGTATGTGGGAGGCCTGCCTACAATTATCGACGCTCAGGGAAAAACCAGGAGAAAGAAAAATAGACACTTCCAGCTACTGACCTTTAGGGAGCATGTGCTTTACCTTTCCAAGCTGAAACTCTTCTTGAAGTTCAAGTTCAAGCTGCTGTTGGAGCAAAGCAAACAGGGTAAAGAAGAAGGAAAAGCTTCTACTGTGTGGCTTGGTTTTGAAAGTGAACTTGGTGCTGCACCAAGTATTTAACAAGGACTGTTCATTTGGAACAGGGGCCATGCTGGAGGTGGAGCCTGGGTCCTTGAATGACAGGCAAGTGCTCAGCCCCTAGTGCCACCTCTAGCTTGTATCCCTATAGGCAGGGACTTCCTAGTGAGGCAAGTGCAGGGGGACCTTGCACTGGATTTTAGTTTTTGAAGCGTTATTGTCTACCATCTCAGTAAAGCTCACAACGACTTGCATCATCTGGTCATGATAAAAATTTCTTTAGCCTGGGAAGTCATCTTGTCCCTTCTCTCATGTGTTGATTTGTATGGGAAGTTTCGCCCACAACTCATGGCTTGAACACATAGCTCCTGAGCTGCTGATGCTTTTATAGATCCAAATGGTAGACAGACACTATTAGACAATGAGCATGGTGGCTTGGCTCCTATCCTGCCTCTACCTGGTCAATAGCATGTGATTTATCACAACAGATTACACCCTCTGAGGAGTGAACCAAGGGTTACCTTCCTCCCTGAAGTTGCTTCTGCCAGTGAGGAAAGAAGTTAGTAGCTTCCCTAATCTACTAATTAACAATGTAAGAAGAATAAATGAATGCAAGATGAATAAATAAACACGGAACAAACCAAGAAACTAAAGAAAAGCAGCCTAGATAGAAAACAAAAGGGAGGGTGGTGGGCTGGAAGATGGTAAGTGCTTGCTTTATAAGCAGGGGATAATAGCTTGTGCCTCAGAATCCATAAAAGAAAAGAAAGGAAAGAAAACAAAGGATAGGAAAGGAAAAGAAAAGAATGGAAAAGCAAAGAAAAGAAAAGAAAAGAAAAAAAAAGAAAGCCCGGTGTGGTAATTCATCTGAGATAGCCTGTTTGGTAAGTTCTACGCAAGTAAGACTCTGTCCCATGAAAGGGTGGATGGTATGCATTCACTCACACATTCATGCACACACACACACACACACACACACACACACACACACACACACAAATATACATCATGTGAGAAAAAAGATAAAATGTTTGTAAGAAAATGTTCTACATTTCTCTATGATGAGTGTAGGCTGCAAACATTCCTCCCTGAATTATGAAAACCTAATGAAATATTCACTTCTGTAGCATAGGAGAGTGAAGCAGGAATAAACCATCTGGGGAAAGAGAGAATGGGGAAGAAGAAGAAATAGCATGGCTCTGGAAAGAAGGAATAAACCGAAACACAGTAGTGTAAAGACACCAAGTGAAACAGCAGACAAAAGTCAATAAAGTATATAGGAGAGAAAAGTGAATGACTGGGAGAACATGAGAGAAAAACGTAGTTCTCAATATATGTGTGTGAGAGAATATTTGCAATAATTCGAATCAGAAGAAAATTGAAGTTGTTATAGATATAATTTTAGCCAACTTTATAGAAAATTATTGAATTTATGTAGTTTGTGAGTATGTGAGGTCCTAGTAAACACAATATAGAATGGTCCACACCAGCATATATGCACTTAAAGTTTTTGCACAGATTAATAACCCTTTACCTTATCATTTAAACAAACACACAACAACAACAAAAACATGATGACAGTATACATAATAACCCCAAAAATTCTGTCAGGGAACTTCTACCACAGATCAGCACCTTCAGCAAAGTAGCTGGATAAAAAAATTAACTCAAGAAAATCAGTAGTCTTCATGCATACAAAGGACAAACAGAGTGAGAAAGAAATTAGGGAACAACACTCCTTTCAAAAGGCCACAAAAAACATAAAATATCTTGGTGTAGGCAGTCGTTTTGTTCTGGCGACAGTGTCCTTTGCTTTACAGAAGCTTTTCAGTTTCATGAGGACCTATTTCTTGATTGTTTATTTATTGATTGTTTATTGATTGATTGATTGTTTATTGATTTATTGATTGATTGTTGATCTTAGAGCCTGTGCTGTTGGTGTTCTGGTCAGGAAGTTATCTCCTGTGCCAATAAGTTCCAGGCTCTTCCCCACTTTTTCTTTTAACATGTTTAGTGTGTCTGGTTTTATATTGAGGTCTTTGATCCACTTGGACTTTAGTTTTGTGCAGGGTGATAAGTATGGATCTATTTCATTTTTCTACATATAGACATACACTTAGTCCATCCTCATTTGTAGTAGATGCTCTTTTTTCCATTGAATGGTTTTGTCATCTTTGTCAAAAATCAGGTGTCCATAAGTGTGTGGGTTTATTTCAGGGTTTTCTGTTTGATTCCATTGATTCACCAGTTGGTGTCTATGCCAGTACCATGCAGTTTTTTGTATTGCTGCTCTATAGTACAGCTTGCAATCAGGGATGGAGATACCTCCAACTGTCTACAGATTGGGAAATGATCTTCACCCAACCCTATATCTTACAGAGGGCTAATATCCAAAATATATAAAGAACTCAGGAAGTTAAACAGCAACAAATCAAATAATCCAATTAAAAAATGGGATACTGAGTTAAACAGAGAATTCTCAAGAGAGAAATATCGAATGGCAGAGAAACACTTAAAGAAATGCTCAACATCCTTAATCATCAGGGAAATGCAAATAAAAGTGATCCTGAGATTTCACCTTACACCCATCAGAATGGCTAAGATCAAACACTCAAGTGATAACATGCTGGAGAGGATGTGGAGAAAGGGGAACCCTCCTCCACTGCTAGTGGGAATGCAAACTTGTACAACCACTCTAGAAATCAATCTGGTGCTTTCTCAGACCATTAGAAATAGTGCTACCTCAAGATCCATCTATACCACTCCTAGGCATATATCCAAAAGATATATGCTCATATATTCAACAAGGATATTTGCTCAACCATGTTTGTATCAGCTTTATTTGTAATAGCCAGAAGCTGGAAACAACACAGATGCCCCTCAGTTGAGGAATGGGTACAGAAATTGTGGTAGTCTACATAATGGAATATTACTAAGCAATAAAAAAAAAATCAAGGAAATCATGAAATTTTCAGGTAAATGGTGGGAACTGGAAAAGATCATCCTGAGGTATCCCAGAAGCAGAAACACACACAAGGTGTATATTCACTCATAAGTGGATATTAGACATGCAATATAGGATAAACATACTAAAATTTATACACCTAAAGAAATTATTCAAGAAGGAGGACTGCCGGAGCCAGACAGCAGAGTCGAACAGTACTTGAGTCGGGAGTGAGGATTAAAATTAATAAATTAACACACAACACACAGGAGGCTTTTTAAAGAAGGTCTGGACTCGACAGCCACAGCAAAAAAACCTCAAGCCTCTGCAGCAAAACTAGCAACAACTTAGCAGCAACTGCAGGCCTTTTTTTATTATAGAGCCTTTAAGTCAGAGTAGAAACATCTCAGAACAATGGGTTAATTTCCTTGAGGAGCCTGAGGAAGAGGTGTGATCTTTACAAACTCTCCCACCTGCTGTCACAAACAAAAGAAGATGGACTTGCAAATTCTTCCCTGACTTAGTGAAGGCCTGGTAAAAGCAGTCTCTCTGCTGAGATTTAAATATCAAAGCAGCTGCCAGAGGCACAGCTCCCAACAGAGGACCCTGACTAAGATGCTCAATCTCCATTCAGAAAGGCAAAAAGGATGGATGTCAGAAGAGAGAGAAAACAGGGAATAGGACAGGAGCTTACTATAGAGGGCCTCTGAAAGGCTCTACTCTGCAGAGAATCAAAACAGATGCTGAGACTTATAGCCAAACTTTGGGCAGAGTACAGGGAATCTCATGAAAGAAGTGGGAGATAGTAAGACCTGGAGAGGATCGGATCTCCACAAGGAGAGCAACAGAACAAAAAATCTGGGCACAGGGGTCTTTTGTGAGACTGGTACTCCAAACAAGGACCATGCATGGAGATAATCTAGAACCCCTGCACAGATGTAGCCCATGGCAACTCCGTGTCCAAGAGGATTCCCCAGTAATAGGAACAGGGACTGTCTCTGATATGAACTCACAGGCTGGTTCTTTGATCACCTTCCCCTGAGCAGGGAGCAGCCTTACCAGGCCACAGAGGAAGACAATGCAGCCACTGCTGATGAGACCTGCTAGACTAGGATCAGAAGGAAGAGGAAGAAGTCCTCCCCTATCAGTGGACTGGGAGAAGGGGTTGGGTGGAGAAATGGGAGGGAGAGTGGGATTGGGAGGAGAGGGAGGGAGCTGCAGGGTGGATACAAAGTGAATAAACTGTAATTAATTATAAAAAAAAAAAACTTGGTGTAACTCTAATCAAGCAAGTGAAAGGCCTGAATACCAAGAACTTCAAGTCTCTGAAGAAAGAAACTGGGAAGATTCAGCGGATGGAAAGATCTCCCATGCTCATAGATTGGTAAGATTAACATAGTAAAAATGGCCATCTTACTAAAAGCAATCTACAGATTCTATGCATTTCCCATCAAGACAGCAACACAATTATTTACAGAGCTTGAAAGAATAATTCTCAACTTCATATGGAAAAACAAAATACCCAGAACAGCTAAAACAATCCCATACAAAAAAAAAAAAAAAAAAATTCTTTAGACGGTGTCTTCAACCCTGACCTGAAGCTGTACTATAGAGCAACAGTAATAAAAACTGCATGGTACTGGCATAGAAACAGCCTGATGGATCAATGGACTCAAATCAAAGCCACAGAAACAAATTCATACACCTATGAGCACTCACCTATTGACAAAGGAGCCACAACCATACAGCATTTTCAACAAATGGTGCTGGTCTAAGTAGATCTTTACATGGAGATAAATGCAAATAAATTTATATCTATCACTCTTCACAAAACTCAATTCCAAGTAGATCAAGGACCTTAAAATAAAACCAGATACACTAAATCTATTAGAAGAAAAAGGCTGGAAGAGCCTAGAACTCACTGGCACAGGAGACAACTTCCTTAACAGAACACCAACAGCCCAGGCTCTAAGATCAACAATCAATAAATGATACCTTAAGAAACTGAAAAGCTTTTGTAAAGCAAAAGATACTTAATAGAATAAAACGAAAGCCTACAGAATAGGAAAGGATCTTTACCAACCCTACATCTGTCAGAGGGCTAATATCTAAAATATATAAAGAACACAAGAAATTAAGCAACGATCAACAAAATAATCCAGTTAAAATGGGGTACAGAGCTAAACAGAATTCTCAACAGAGGCATATGAAATGGCTGAGAAGCAGTTAAAGAAATGCTCAACTTCAATAGTCATCAGGGAAATTCAAATCAAAATGACTCTGAAATTCCATTTCACACCCATTAGAATAGCAAATTACCGTGTGCTCAAATGGTAGCACATGCTGGCGAAGGTGTGGAGAAAGGGAAACATTCCTCCATTGCTGGTAGGAGTGAACACCTGTAAAACCACTTTGGAAATCAATATGCTGCTTTCTCAGAAAATTGGGAACAGTTCTACCTCAAGACCCAGCTATAACACTTTTGGCCATATACCCAAAAGATGCTCCACTACACAACAAGGACATTTGCTCAACTATGCTCATAGTGGCCTTGTTCGTAATAGCCAGAAACTGGAAACAACTCAGATGTCTCTCAACCGAAGAATGGATAAAGAAACTGCAGTGCATCTACACAGTGGAATACTATTCAACTATTAACAACAAAGACATCATGAAATTTGCAGGCAAATAGATGGATCTTGAAAAGATCATCCCGAGAAAGGCAACCCAGACCTAGAAAGACAAGCATGGTATATACTGACTTATAAGCAGGTATTCAACTATATAATGCAGGACCCAAACTACAATCCAGAGGACTAATTAAGCTAAGTAACAAGGAACATCCTAGGGAGGATGCTTATGTGAGCTGAGCTTTGCTGCTCTGCTCTTTTACAACAAGCTTTGAGCACCCAATCTGTATAAATACAAGGCCAAGTACCATGGCAATGTGACAGTATTATGTGCGAACATTTAAAGTACTTAAAGTGAGGACTTGGGTGCTGTCTGCAACCTCTCCTTCCTGTGTGACAGGAAGGTGCACATCATTGAGTGTGACCCCACACATGGCTGGAGGGCAGTGGCCAGGAGTCTATCATCAACATCATCTACAGTTCTCTGGCTGAGCCTCGAGTGAGCTTCAAGTATGGGAGGGCTAGACCACAAAGCCACACTCCACACCAGCCACCAGTGATGCTCTGCTCCCCATCCTGAATGCAGGGGCTGGGAAGGGTCCTGCTGGTGTGACTCCCCTACCCCTAGCGGCCCAGCACCAGCCTCTCCCTTGGTGGCTGCTAGAAACAGGACCATCGCATGTGTCCGGGCCACCTAGTGGGGAGCCACTGATCTGGAAACACTGTGGTCTGTGAAGAGTAAGTGGAGCCAAACTAAGCCTTTCCTGCCATGTGGTATTTGCCACACTGGTTGCTCCTCCATCAAATTATCATAATTATTGCATTGCTGGGAACTACCCAGGGTTGGCTTAATCCAGTGCCTTAAAATGGCTGTAGCCTTGTGGGGAAGATTTCTGGGAGAGTTTCCAGACCTGCTGCTGGCTATGGAGTCCCTTTGTGTCCTGGCTCTGCTCTCTGCAGGGTAGGGTATGGAGAGGGCTTGTTCCTGGGGAATGAGGAACAGACACTCTAGCTTATGGTCCTTGGTCCCCAGCACTCCTGACTGCACTCATGATTCAGGGTCAATCTGAACCTGCAGACCACACTGGGCACTGACTCTTACTTGTTTTTCAAAAGAAGATTCGTATTGTTGCTTGGGTTCTGAATTTGTGGAAGCTGTCACTGTAGAGAACTGTGTCTGAGCTGTGTCATTTTTATACCAACCTGGTAAAAATACTGCTCCTAATGCTGTCCCACTCTCACAATTAAACAGCATGTGAGTGCTAAACACGCACACACACAGAGAGCGAGCGAGCGAGCGAGAGAGAACATCTATATCACATCTTAAATTATATTTAGATTGGCTAAGACATAACCACAATCTTCCTATCCCCATCCTCAGCAATGTGAGAAAGCTGCAGCCAAGAGAGACCACGATGGAATTAGTATTTCCTCTGGTGGTTCTCAGGGAGGCAAAGGAGGTTACAGTCTTGCATGATCATCAGGTCATCTGGCTGAGCATGGCAAATGTTCATATTGATGTCTGTTAGAAGCCTGTACAATTTAAAGCAGCTGGGATATCCAAACAGGATTCATACAAGATGAGGAATATCTCTCACTATCATCCATTTCTTTTTGGTGAAGCTGTATGGAACCTCATCCATATTCATGAGGGTAGCGTTTCAGTAGTGTCAAAAATGAGTGAGAACTATGTGGCCCTCTTCCAAAGGGATAGCTTAGTCTATCTTCCAGCCATTTTGTAGATTCAGGTGCACATGAAACATCTTGAGCAGGCCTCCACGGAAGCAGCAGTTGTTATGCCCAGATCATAAGACCCCAAGACCACCAGGAACATGAAACTGATGCAAACACAAGAGAATCTTTTTATCACAAGCTTGAGCTTTGTTACTCCTGACGCAGCACTAGGGAAAAAGCATCCCTGAGCTTCAAGGGAACAGTTTTTTTTTTAATTTATTTTTTAATATTATTCACAGGTTATTTACTTTGTATCTCAGCCGTAGCCCCCTCCCAATCCCACCCTTCCTCTCTCATCTCCTCCCTGCCCCTTTCCAAGTCAGGAACAGGGTTTTTAAAGGACAAAACCACAAGTAGGGACTTCCAAGCCTTTGTGTTACATGATTGGACAAAGAGTAAAGGAATGAAATGAACTTTGACCTAACCGGTTAACAGCATCTGGCCAAACCACAAAGAGGAACAGCTTGCTAAAAGGAACATTTCAACCCTGGGAACAACTTATGTTTTCTTAACTGACCCTGTCTTTATTGGTCTGCCTCAGTTGCTATGTCTAGTTGCAACTGCCAAGAACATTTTGTGGTTTTTCTCAGAACTCAAGGGTAGAAACCAAGTTACTCCAGGGACAATCTAGCCTGGGATGGAGTCTGAAAAACATAATGGAGTTAGTTCTGCTAATTTAACAGTGAAGCGGGACTTTTTATTATTTTCTTAGAGTTGTTGTGCCCAATTCGCCATATCCCAAAAGACCACTAGGAGTTGAATCTATTGCAAAACTCATGAGGATCTTTTTACAATCAAGAGCTTGAAGTCACATCCTCACCCTAGGCAGCAGCTGAGAGTAGAGAGCCCCGAACTTGGGGTAGGTGGGTTATTTAAAGATTCTAGACCCTCCCAGTGTGCCCAAAGCAGGGGAATTCCAGCCTGGCAAGCATCTATTGGTTAAAACACAGAGGGATGTTGCATGTTAAACTGATTGGCTATAGGAAGGCCCCAAAACCATTAATGGTCTGGCTTCCCTTGTTTGGTTGTCCAAATAAGGGAAGAGGGGCGATCTAGGCTGGTTTCTTAACAACTGTATCTCTAGTGGGCAGGAAAAGAATGCAGTAAGGCTGGTTCCTCCCTTCAGGTTACTGGACATGTCTCCACCTTTCTGGCCTTTGTTCAGGCTTGTGTTTTAAACTTCAATCTAGTAACCCAAAAAAACCTAATTTTTAATTCTTTGTTCTCTCATTGGGCGGCTATTGGCATGAACCCCATGCTCCAGGATTTGGTTCATACTTTTCAACAGCACTAACTGTACTTAGTGAGTTAACAAAAGGAGAAGAAAAGGAGGAAAAGGTAGAAGAGGAGGAGGAGGAAGAGGAGAAGGAGGAGGAGGAAACATATGTGTTGCAGCCAGCTGTAGTAATTTTGAAAGAGGGAATCTCACTTGAGAAAATACCTTCACCACTATGGTACATGTAACATTTTCAGGGTTGATGATTGATTAAGAGGGCCCAGCTCAGTGTGAGCAAGCAGCAACCCTGGGAAGGTAGTCCTAAAAGTGCTAAAAGAAAGCAGGCCAAATAACCTCTGAAAACAAGCCTGTAATCATTACTTCTCCATATTTCTGTATTAGTTCCTGCCTCCAGGCTTCTGTCATGACTTCCTTCAATGATGGATTATGACCTAAAAGTTGTAAAGAGAAGTAAACTTTTCTCCCAAAGTTGCTTTTGGTAGTGGTGTTTCCTGTAATAGGAACTCTAAGTATGACAGCATGAAATTGGAAGGGGGAGGCAAATAGACACGGACAGAGAGGGAGCTGGAGGAAGAAAATGGGAGATGGATATGATTATATTGTATGCGTATGATATATTGAGTCATATATGTGATTAATTGTATATATGAATTTCTCAAGCATAAAGAAAAATATTAAAGAAATGGAAAGTAAATATAAAAAAAATATTAAAATTAAACATCATTAACAAACACTGCCTCCCCCACCAGAAAATAGCATTTTCTGTCATGTTTTGTTTGCGTAAGGATGGCTTGTGAAATAAAAATTGTCTTCTTTTGATCTTGACTTTACCGCTTTGCTATTAAAGATGTCACAAAGTGAGGCAGACTTTTCTCTGGTTCTGCATTTCTCAGGGGGCCTGAGATAGGGGATTACAGGAAAAGAGTTCAATTCAGGGGCTTCAGTTGTTTACATACTTTCATAGCTTTGTGTAAAGTAGATGAAAATTCTTTAAGGCCTCCAGTTATATTAATTTATATGTCATTTATTCACCTCACTTGATTTTAGCACCATAAAACCAATGTATGGGGAGGCTGCTGTTTTTGTTGTTGTTCCTGTACTTGCTACTCCCCTCCCCCAATGCAAACAAACTTCTTTTGTTTGTAGGCAAAGGGCCCAGATGAGCCCTGCTGCTGAGGAGGGTGAGTGGGTGCTGTCTCCGGTGCTCACTGAAGAATTAGAAACTGGGAAAGATCTCAAAAAAACCCAGATCTATTTCAGCAAGGTACGACATCATCGTGTTTTGTTACTCAGCTCCTGGGGTAAATTAAAATTATATTGTGTCTCTAGCTCACTCTGGAAGCAGAATAAAGGAAAAATAATGACTGGGGTTCTCTTGATGTGGGTGTCACTGGGTGTTTCAGGCTTCCCTTACTCACATCTTACATCAAAGTCTTCTAACATTCATGTTAAATTAGATGTTCTCCCCTCCTTGAGGATAGGCAGGGAACAGACAGATCCGGTTACGAACCACAGTTTTCAGGTGAGTTGCTACCTCTGGGAGCTCCATGTTTTCCTAGTGAGCTATCACAAAAATAATGAGGCAAATATGTAAGCAGTTCTGCAGAGGTCTGGGGTATTGTGATAGGTGAGAGGACTTCCTGGAAGGAGGTCCAAAGGTAGGAGAGAGATGAAGCTTTGAAAGTGGCTTATGAACTAGGACTGGAGAATGATTCTCCTAAGAGTAGAAGGTTAACTTATTAATGAAGACTCTTTGTTACAAGTCATGTTTTCTCATTGTGACTTCATATAGCTTCTACTGTTAGAAACTTGAGTTTTGAGATGTAATGATTAAATATGCTATTTGTGAAGTTATCAAGTAGAGCAGTGGGGTTAGTATTTGAAAAACTGCAAGTTTGTCTTTAAAGTTTACCTGATGTTCTGCATCTGTGAGCATCAGCTTGTGTAGTCAAATCCTTGAACTTCCAATGACCTTGGAGCCTTATGTGGTTTCCTTTCACCCTTTCCTCTCCCAGAGGAGTCCCTTTGCTTCATCAGGAAAGGAGCTGAACTTTTCTGCCACCCACTGCTCCTCAATGTATATGGATGGCTTTCTTTGAGTTGTGCCCAAAATAACATTGATCTGAAAGCAACGCTAGGGGATTCAATCATCTGTGAAAAGAAGAGTAAAAAATAAAAGCTAAGTCAAGCCCCTTGAAAGCTCAGCTTCAGCTCTGGAAAATACAAAAAAAAAGGGGATTAGGGTGAATCTATTTCTGGAATTCTGATTGCTCTAGCAATCAAACAGTGTGGAGATCCTTTTTCGGCTAATGTACACTTAGAGAGTCCTACTCCGTGTGAACAGCCTTTTAACCTGCGGGAGAGCATGCTGGCTCAGCTGCCTGCCTTGTGTAGAGGTTACTTCATCTCCAGAGACTTCCTGGTAGCATGGCTTACTGTAGCACCTCCTTGAATTTTCTGGATGTGGGAGTCTGGCCAGATTGGTGTATAGCATCCAGCTAGCAGCTAGAGTGTGTTTCTTATTTGGTTTGTTTATCCTGCTCTCTGATCTAATGAATGTAAAGATACTTTCTTGAATGTGAGCAACCATATGTGTGTTTTCCACATTAAAACGAGATTTTTTTTCTTTAGTCTTACAGTGAGATACATAGAGTTAGTCAGTACATACTGTGCCAGTACCTACTAGTGAAATATAAAGCAGTATCTGGAAAGAGCTGTGCAGAGGCCACTTCCTTCTGGGCCCTTGACCTTCAGCTTGTCTTTTTCAACCTTTATTGGCAGCCAGATAGGAAGCATGGGGAGTGTGTCAGGGAGAAAAGAACTTTATCTTATGCTTCCAAGAGTATCTGCATCTGTGTGCACTTTGTTCTCTGGTTTTCCTAGCTAGGTTTTTTTGTTTGTTTGTTTGTTTGTTTGTTTTGTTTGTTCTGTTTCCATGCAAAGCCAAGAGTTCCAGTGGAATCATCAAAGTCACACTCCAGCTCAATGATAGTCTATGTACACTTGAAGAGAACACTGAGGGTGTTTGTATGTGTGTGTCTATCTGTGAGGATAGAGAGGAGAGAGGAGAGAGGGAGAAAGAGAGAGAAAGACACACTAGGCATCATGAGCTTGACTCAACAGAAACTGACAATCAAAGAAGCTCCTTTCCAGGCCAGAGTCCCTCTTGCACTGGAGCATCCTCATAACTGCTTAGTTTCCCACCGGATTAGCAGGTGCTCTAGGAGCGCCTCTGCATTTGGCATTCTTTGTCTGATCTCTCATGGTAGCTTTTTATGCTGCAGGTGTTTGCCATCCATGCTCCCTTAATCTATTATCTGTAACCAAGGAAACAAATATACCAGAAGCTGTTAAGTGTTCCTCTGCCACCATTCCCTCTGTTGGTAGTGTCCTTTTTTTTTTTTTTTAAACCTTTCTTTCTTTATATATTTTTGGATATTTTTAAAATCTTTCCTTCCTTCCTTCCTTCCTTCCTTCCTTCCTTCCTTCCTTCCTTCCTTCCTTCCTTCCTTCCTTCCTTCCTTCCTTCTTTCTTTCTTTCTTTCTTTCTTTCTTTCTTTCTTTCTTTCTTTCTTTCTTTCTTTCTTTCTTTCTTTCTTTCTATTTATTCACTTTGTATCCCCATTGCAGCCCTCTTCCTCATCTCCTCCCCAGTCCCATCTATCCTCCCTCCTCTCCCCCTATGCCCTTTCCCTAGTCCCCTGATAGGGGGGTGAACTTTCTCCCCTTCTATCTGATAGCCTATCAGACTGGCTGCATTTGAGAGACCAAAGGATTAAAAATCAGTGGCTATTATTTTAAAGTTTAAAAGTGCAATCCTGAACTAAGGCCAGCCAAATGGAGATATGTGCAGCCACTTTCGGGGGAAAAACTAGCCTTAATGCCCTGTGGGGAAGAACTAGCCTTACTGTATTCTTTCCTGTCACTAATGATACAGTTGCTAGGAAATTGGCCCATTTGACCAGGCCAGAACTGTTTGTAGTCTTGGTGCCTAAAGTGGACCAATCATTTTGAAAGTTATTTCCCTTACCCAAGCATGTAATGCCAAAGCATGTAAGTCCCTGCTTGCAGTTTTGCCCCATGAAAACCTTGCTCCTCTAGACTTCAGGACCACATTCCTTTCCTGTTTCCACAGGAAGTTTGTGTCCCATGTTCAACCGAGTATACAATTAAAAAAACCTCATGTATTTACAGCGGAGTCTATTCCTGGTCTTTTGGGGTTCATGAACTGGGCATAACACATTGTCTTCCACTGTGGACTGGTAAGGCTGCTCCCTCCTCAGGGGGAGGTGATCGAAGATCCAGCCACTGAGTTCATGTCAGAGACAGTCCCTGTTCCCCTTTCTAGGAAACTCACTTGGAGACTGAGCTGCCATGGGGTACATCTGAGCAGGGGTTCTAGGTTATCTCCATTCATGGTCCTTGGTTGGAGTATTGGTCTCAGAAAAGACCCCTACATCCATCTATCTATCTATCTATCTATCTATCTATCTATCTATCTATCTATCTATCTATCTATCTATCTCTATATATTTATATAAATATAAATTAAATATAAATTTAAATATATATATTTGGCTCTGTTAGTCTCCTTGTGGAGGTCCTGTTCCCTCCAGGTCATTTTATCTCCCCCTTCTTTCATAAGATTCCCTGTACTCTGCCCAAAGTTTGGCTATGAGTCTCAGCATCTGCTTTGATATCCTGCTGTGTAGTGTCTTTCAGAGGCCCTCTGTGGTAGTCTCCTGTCCTGTTCTCTGTTTTCTCCCACTTTTGATCTGTTTGCCTTTCTGAATGAGGATTAAGCATCTTCCCTAAGGTCCTCCTAGAGTAGCTTCTTTAGGTCTGTAGATTTATATCCACTTATAAGTGAGTATGTACCATGTATGTCTTTCTGCTTCAGGATTACCTCACTCAGGATGATGATCTTTTCTAGTTCCATTCATTTGCCTATAAATTTCATGATTTCTTTGTTTCTAATTGCTGAGTAGTATTCCACTGTGTAAATGTACCACAGTTTCTGTACCCATTCCTTAATTGAGGGACATTTGGGTTCTTTCTGGCTATTACGAATAAACCTGCTACAAACATGGTTGAGCAAATGTCCTTGTTGTATGCTTGAACATATTTTAGATATATGCCTAGGAGTGGTATAGCTGGATCTTGAGGTAGCACTATTCCTAATTGTCTCAGAAAGCACCAGATTGATTTCCAAATCATTCCCACCAGCAGTGGAGGAGTGTTCTCCTTTCTCCACATCCTCTCCAGCATGTATTGTCACTTGAGATTTTGATCTTGGTCACTCTGGTGGGTATAAGGTGAAATCTCAGGGTTATTTTGGTTTTCATTTCCCTGTTGACTGAGGAAGTTGAGCATTTCTTTAAGTGTTTCTCTGCCATTCAATATTTCTCTATTGAAAATTCACAGAAGAAGACAATGCAGCCACTCCTGATGAGACCTAATTGATAGGATCAGAAGGAAGGAAAAGAAGACCTTCCCTATCAGTGGACTTGGGGAGGGGCATGCATGCAGAGGGTGGAGGAAGGGAGGGATTAGGATGGGAGGAGGGAGGGAACCACAGGGGGGATACAAAGTGAATAAAGTGTAATTAATAAAGAATTTATAAAAAAAATTAGCTCTGTACCCCCTTTTTTAATTGAATTACTTGATTTATTGGTGTTTAACTTCTTTAGTTCTTTATATATTCTGTATATTAGCCTTTCTGTCAGATATAGGGTTGGTGAAATCCTTTCCCAGTCTGTAGGCTCTTGTTTTGTTCTAATGACAGTGTCCTTTGCTTTACAGTTGCATGATCTCTTTTAGATTTAAGACTTACTTTTAAGCCAATAGGCAGCTCAGTCTCCATGTGGGTCCCTAGCAAGAGAAGCATGGGCTGTCTGTGATGTGGATTCTGTTGCCTGCTCTTTGATTACTTCCCCCTGGTAGAGTGCCTTGCCAGGCCATAGAGAAAGAGGATGCAAGCAGTCTTAATGGCACTTGATAGGCTGGGATCAGATAGGAGGGGAGGAGGATTCCCTCTTTCTGAGGAATAGGGGAGGGGGATAAGGGAGAAGAGGGAGGGAAGGTGGGACCAGGAGGAGAAGACTGGGGGGGCTACAATCAGGATATAAAGTGAGTAAATTATAAAAAAATTAAATTAAAAAATTATAAAATAAAAAGACTTACTTTTAAAGTACTTTTATTAATTTTTTGAGAATTTCATGGAATGTATTTTGGTCATATTCACCCAAACTCCTCCCCTTAATATGTTATATATCTTATTTTTATTTTAATTGTGTATGTTACCTCAAAGGTCAGAAGAGAGCATAGGATCCCCTGAATGGAGTTATAGGTAACTTTGAGCTGCCGGGTGGGTACTGGGAACTGAGTTTAGGTCCTCTGAGAGAGTAAGTGCTCTTTACTGCTGAGTCATCTCTTCGGTCTCTATTAAAGATTGTATAATTGCAGCAACTGGATCTGATTAACCCAGCATGAGAGTGTTCACACTGCTATGATGTGAGTTTTTGATATCCTCCCCAGAGTTATGTGCAGGAGCATCAAGCACAAACTGCTGGTCGGAGTGCAAAACCTTCCTCTGGCTTAGCAACTGAACTTGCTGAGGACAGTAATAATTCACACTGTGCTAAAAAGTAAAATCATTGTTTTGGGGTTCTTTTTGAGTACCTGAAGATTTAAATTATCATGGAAGAATCAAAGGTTGCCTTCTGGAAAGGAGGAGATGGAGGCACCAAACAAGAACCAGGCAGGAAGAAGTCAGTGGTCAGTGATCTAAGGTATAAGTGTCTTTTTTTTTCTTCCCCCAGCTTGACACAGTCTAGAGTTTTCTGGAAAGAGAAAATATCACTTGATAAAGAGCTGCCTTTACATTGGCCTGTAGACAAGGTTTTGGGAGATTTTTTTTTTTTTTTTAATTTCCCCATTGTTTATTTTGACATATTTTTTTGCCGTGTTTATTTTTTTAACTTTTTAAGTTACACTTTATTCACTTTTTATCCCCCCATAAGCCCCTCCCTCCTCCCCTCCTGATCCCACCCTTTCTCTCCTTTCTGCATGCATGTCCCTCCCCAAGTCCACTGATAGGGGAGGTCTTCCTCTCCTTCTTTCTGATCTTAGACTATCAGTTCTCATCAGAAGTAGCTGCATTGTCATCTTCTGTGGCCTGGTAAGGCTGCTCCCCCGTTAGGGGGAGGTGATCAAAGAGCAGGGCAATCAGATTATGTCAGAGGCAGTCCCTCTTCCCATTATTATGTAAGCCACTTGGACACTGAACTGCCATGGGCTACATTTGTGCAAGGGTTCTAGGTTATCTTCATGAATAGTCCTTGGTTGGAGTATGAGTCTCTGGGAAGTTCCCTGTGTTCAAATTTTCTTATTCGGTTGCTCTCCTTGTGGAGTTCCTGTCCTCTCCAGGTCTTGCTATTTCCCACTTCTTACCTAAAATTCCATTCACTCTGCCCAACAGTTGGCCATCAGGCTCAGCATCTGTTTTGATAGTCTGCAGGGCAGAGGCTTTCAGAGGCCCTCTGTAGCAGGTTCCTAGGTTGTTTCCTGTTTTCTTTTTCTTCTGATGTCCATCCTCTTTGCCTTTCAGGATGGGGATTGAGCATTTTTTTAGTTAGGGTCCTCTCTTTTGCTTAGTTTGTTTAGATGTACCGATTTTAGTGGGTTTATCCTATGTTGTATGTTTATATGAGTGAATATATACCGTGTGTGTCTTTCTGCTTCTGGGACAAGTCACTCAGGATGATCCTTTCCAGGTCCCACCATTTACCTGCAAATTTCATGATTTCCTTATTTTTCATTGCTGAGTAATACTCCGTTGTATAGATGTACCACAATTTCTGCATCCATTCTTCAGTTGAGGGGCATCTGGGTTGTTTCCAGCTTCTGGCTATTACAAATAAAGCTGCTACAAACATGGTTGAGCAAATGTCCTTATTGTGTACTTGAGCCTCTTTTGAATATATGCCTAGGAGTGGTATGGCTGGATCTTGAGGAAGCGCTATTCCTAGTTGATTTCCAGAGTGGTTGTACAAGTTTACATTCCCACCAGCAGTGGAGGAGGGTTCCTCTTTCTCCACAACCTCTCCAGCATGTGTTGTCACTTGAGTTTTTGATCTTGGCCATTCTGATGGGTGTAAGGTGAAATCTCAGGGTTGTTTTGATTTACATTTCCCTAATGGCTAATGAGGTTGAGCATTTCTTTAAATGCTTCTCTGCCATTCGATATTCCTCTACAGAGAGTTCTCTGTTTAGCTCTGTTCCCCATTTTTTAAGTGGATTACTTGGTTTGCTGCTTTTCAGCTTCTTTAGTTCTTTATATATACTGGATATGAGTCCTCTGTCAGATAAAGGGTTGGTGAAGATTCTTTCCCAATCTGTAGGCAGTCGCTTTGTTTTGATAACAGTGTCCTTTGCTTTACAGAAGCTTTTCAATTTCATGAGGTCCCATTTATTGATTGTTGCTCTTAGAGCCTGTGCTGTTGGTGTTTTGTTCAGGAAGTTTTCTCCTGTACCACTGAGTTCTAGGGTATTCCCCACATTTTTTTTTTCGAGCCGATTTACTGTATCTGGTTTTATGTTGAGTTCTTTGATCCACTTGGACTTCAGTTTTGTGCAGGGTGATAAGTATGGATCTATTTTCATTTTTCTACATGTAGACATCCAGTTGGACCAGCACCATTTGTTGAAGATGCTATCTTTTTTCCATTGTATGGTTTTGGCATCTTTGTCAAAAATCAGGTGTCCATAAGTGTGTGGGTTTATTTCTGGGTCTTCTGTTCGATTCCATTGATCCACCCGTCTGTTTCTATGCCAGTACCATGCAGTTTTTATAACTGTTGCTCTATAATACAGCTTGAGATCAGGGATGGAGATACCTCCAGAAGATCTTTTATTGTAGAGGATTGTTTTAGCAATTCTCGGTTTCTTGGTATTCCATACGAAGTTGAGAATTTTTCTTTCCAGGTCTGTAAAGAATTGTGTTGGCAATTTGATGAGAATTGCATTAAATCTGTAGATTGCTTTTGGTAAGATGGCCATTTTTATTATGTTAATCCTGCCAAGCCATGAGCATGGGAGATCTTTCCATCTTTTCATATCTTCTTCTAATTCTTTCTTCAGAGACTTGAAATTTTTTTCATACAAGTCTTTGACTTGCTTGGTTATGGTTACACCAAGTCCTTTATGTCATTTGTGGCTATTGTGAATGGTGTTGTTTCTCTAATTTCTTTCTCAGCCCTTTTGTCTTTTGTATACAGGAGTGCTACTGATTTTTTTGAGTTAATTTTGTATCCGGCCACTTTGCTGAAGGTGTTTATCAGCTGTAGGAGTTCCCTGGTAGAGTTTTTGGGGTCACTCATGTATACTATCATATCATCTGCAAATAGTGATAATTTGACTTCTTCCTTTCCCATCTGTATCCCCTTGATCTCCTTCAACTGTCTTATTGCTCTAGCAAGGAGTTCCAGCACTATGTTGAAGAGATATGGAGAGAGTTGGCAGCCTTGTCTTGTCCCTGATTTCAGTGGGATTGCTTTAAATTTCTCTCCGTTCAGTTTGATGTTCGCTATAGGCTTGCTGTATATCGCCTTTACTATGTTTAGATATGTGTCTTGTATCCCTGATCTCTCCAATACTTTAAACATGAATGGATGTTGGATTTTGTAAATGCTTTTTCAGCATCTAGGGAGATTATCATGTGTTTTTTTTTTCTTTTAGTTTGTTAATATGGTAGATCAAATTGATGGATTTCCGTATATTCAACCATCCCTGCATACCTGGGATGAAGCCTATTTGGTCATAGTGGATAATATCTTTGATATGTTCTTGGATTCGGTTTGCAAGTATTTTGTTAAGTATTTTTGCATCAGTGTTCATAAGGGAGATTGTCCTGAAATTCTCTTTGTTGGTGAGTCTTTGTGAGGTTTAGGTACCAAGGTGACTGTGGCTTCATAGAATTAGTTTGGTAATGTTCCTTTTTTTCTATTTTGTGGAATAGTTTGAAGAGAATTGGAGTTAGCTCTTCTTTGTAGGTCTGGTAGAATTCTGTGCTGAAGCCATCTGGTCCTGGGCTTTTTTTGGATTGGAGACTTTTGAAGACCGCTTTTATTTCTTTGGGGGATATAGGACTATTTAATTGATTTACCTGGTCCT
>NW_026585626.1:11788911-11813564 GCF_907164565.1 Psammomys obesus | reverse complement strand
TTATTGGCTTCTCCTTTAACTTGGGGAAATTTTCTTCAATGATTTTGCTGAAAATGTTTTCTGGGCCTTGGAGAAGGGAGTCTTCTTTTTCCTCTATACCTATTATTCTTAGGTTTTGTCTTTTCATATTGTCTTGGATTTCTTGGACTGTCTGTGTCAGGAATTTTTTGGATTTAACATTTTCTTTGACAGATACATCGATTTCTTCCATTGTATCTTCTACACCTGAGATTCTTTCTTCCATTTCTTGTATTCTGTTGGCTTTGCTTACCTCTGTAGTTCCTGTTTTCTTCCCTAGATTCTTCCTCTCCATTATTTCCTCTATTTGTGTTTTCTTTAATTTTTCTAGTTCTATCTTCAGGTCTTGAGTTGTTTTGTTTACTTCCTTCACCTGTCTGCTTGTATTTTCCTCTTTTTCTTTTAGTTCCTTCAACTCTGTCTCTTTTATTTCTTTCAGTGATTTAATTATTTCTTCTCTGAAGGCCACAAGCTGTTTGGCTGTATCTTCCCATATTTCTTCACGGATGACCATAATCTGCTTGTCTTTATCTTCCTCCATTTCTTTACGGATAGCCATGATCTGTTTGGTTTTATCTTCCTCTAATTCTTTACGTATTTTGTTTCTTTCCTCTATTATCCTCTTCATCAACATAGATGTAAGGTCATCTTCTTGATTTTCTATTATGCTGCATTGTCCAGGGCTGTTCGCCCCAGGATGGCTGGGTTCTGGAGATGCCATATTGCTCTGTCTTTTGTTGGTTGAGCTTTTTTGCTGGCCTCTACCCATTGGGCTGATTTAGGTGTTGGCTGCTAGTTTCTGTGCTTCCTGGAGTCCTGAGGTAGGGAGTATCCCCTTGGCCGGAAGATGATTTTTCCTGAAGGAGTCCTTCTCTGCTTTTTGGTTATGGTCACTGTATGGCCAGTGTTTCTCAGGAGTTGCCACTGCTCACCTCAGGTTTATAGCCCTGAGTGGTAGCTGTGTTCTATGTTATGCAGGGGGGTATCTCCTCTTACCCATAGAAGTTCTCAAGGTCAGCTGCCCCACTGCTGGGTTTCTTGTTATAAATTTAGTGTGCTGCTGCTCACTAAATTTCCATGTACAGTTCTCTTGAAGAACCTGCTGATTCCCTAGCTGTGGGGTTTTCTCCCAACAGTGAAACTCAGTCTGTTATCCTGGGCCACACAGTTCTGTCCGGGAAAGTGAGAGGTGCACTCAGCAAGTCTCTGGGCCAGAGGCTGATTGCTCTGCTCTGGACCTGGAGAATGTGCACCTAAGTTGAGATGGCGCTTGGGGGCGCTTCTCTGGTCTGGAGGCTGGGTGCCTCACTCTGGACCAGAAGCTGTGTGTCTCTGTCTGGGATGGCGGCTGCAGGCACTGCTCTGGTCCGGACACTGTGGATGCAGCCCTCTTGAAGGACCAGGGATTCCCACAATTTTGACAGTCTAGCTAGGGATAACTGGTTGATCCTTGGCACAGTATCTGAGGGCTGCTATAATGGCTCTCTGGCTTTTGTAAGTCTGAGGATGCAGCTGTATGTCCCAGTGCCCTAGGGGAACTCAATAATGGCGGCAGAGCACCGCGCTCCTCCCTGCATTAGAGTCTAGAGTGTGCGAGAATCCAGGAAGTGTTTTGGTGCTGGGTGTCCTAAGTGTTAGAGCTGATGATCCCCTTCGTTGGGGGTTTTCTCTTGCCAGAGACACGCAGTCTTTGCTTTGGGGACCGCTGTTCTGTCTGGGGTGGCGAGTAGAACCCACAGGCACAGATGCCCGCTTGTGGCTCCGCCTTTCTGGCCGTTCAGAGCCTTGGCTGCTGCCTAAACTGGGTAATTTTCCCTAGACCTTTCCGGGGTGGAGGTGTCAGCTGAGTGCTCTGAGATCAGACCAGCCGTTTCCCTCCCTGTGGGTTTGCATCTGCCAGTGAAATGCAGTCTCTGGTGCCTGGTGCCCTGGTGCCCACAGTTCTACCTGAGGCGGTGAATCAGGCGTGCAGGCAGGGCTCTGTGCAGGTCCCTGGGTCCCGGCTCTGGGTCCAGGCTGGCTCTTGGGGCGCCCGCGGAACCCGAGTCTTTTCCAGGGGATGTCTGGGTAACCTGAGGTTGTTCCCAATCATTTCCTGCTCCGTGGGGTTATCTCTCGACTGGGAAATCCAGTCTATGGTGTTGTGGGCCCACAGTTCAGTCTGGGACCATGACCAGATCACGCTGGCGTGTAGCTCTGGGCCTGCGACCAAGCGCCTGGCGGAACCAGGATCTCTTCCGCGGTTTAGCCGGGTGAGTTAAAGCTGATTGAATCCCCCACCGTGGGGTATCCTCTCACCTGTGAAACACAATCACTTGTGTTTTATGGCCGCGAGTTCTGATTGCTGGTCACTGTGCCAATCCTGCTGTGCTGCTCCTCAGAATGAGAGTCCTCCCGGCGCCGCCATCTTGCCCCCGAATGCAACTAATTTAATGGAAGTCACTTGTTTGAAAGCCTAAATCCTCAAGTATTTAAATAAAGGAATTAGTAGGACATAAAGTTATCTGAAATAAATAAATAAATAAATAAATAAATAAATAAATAAATAAATAAATAAAAATAAATAAATTTTAAAATAATAAAAAAATAATTACCATATGAGCATGTTGGCATAATCCTATAATTCCCAGCATCCAGAGACTGAGGCAGGAGGATTACAGACAACATGGAACACCTGCCCCCCAAAATACCAAGAGCATCACTTTAATGTGGGAACTGAATGGTGATTCCTACCTGTGTGACACTTAGAATCCTCATGCTGCTTCGAGTCTCAAGGCTACTGAGTTCCCTTTGTAGTAATCATGCAGTCAAGTCTAGACATCTGGGGGTGGTCAGAACCCACAGGTTAATGGAAAAAAGCTTGGCCAAAGCCATTTCAACTTGTAAACTGTTGATGGATCTCAGGCAACAAAGATTATTTATATAGTGAAAGGTTTTAAATTCAAGGTGTACATTGAGATCCTTTTGGAAAACAGATTTATTAGAAGACTTATTAATGCCACATACAGACAGATAGGCAACAGTTAGGTAGAATTCAGGCCCACAAGGCAGAGGAAGGGTCCCTTCTGACAGGTCAGAAGAAAAAGGGAGGTTTCATGTAGCCAGGTTGTCTTTGATGCCCCAGGGGATGGCATTTTGCATTACCAAGAAGGAATTTGGGAAATATGTCTTCTGCTACTCAACTATATCTCTCGACCCACACATTAGACTTTATTGTAGATGTTCATTGCACTTCCTACATCTATCTATCTATCTATCTATCTATCTATCTATCTATCTATCTATCTATCTATCATGTGGGGGCTTAGAGGAGGTTTGTGTCTGCTGTGGCATGTAGGTCCACCGTGTTCCTGGCCTGTCTTTCTGGATAACTACAATCTGTGAGGTAAAATAACCCCTTTCTTCCCCAAATTGCTTCTGGTCAGAGTGTTTTATCACAGCATGAAGTGATGGGATAGAACTTAAGTTATTAAGGTTAGGAACAGGTGCTTTTACCTATTGAACCATGTCATCAGCTGCAAGGTTTTTATTGTCTTCCAAAGGTTCAGTACATTGGCTTTCAAAGCCATTCTGCACTGCTACTCAGGTGCATTATTTAATGCTTCCTTGTTCTATTTCTTCACAGGTAAATAGATACTGTAATAATTCCTCCTTCTTAGGGGTATTTTTTTTTTGTTATTTTATTCTTTCATATATTAAATCCCTATCACAGTTTCCTCTCCTTTCTTTCCTCCCAGTTTCTCTCTCCACCTCCCTTCATCCACTCCTCCTCTGTTTCTCTTCAGAAAAGTGCCTTTCATGAATATCAACCAAACATGGCATGTCAAGATGCAGTAAGACTAGGCATCTCCTCTCATATAAAGGTTTGAGGTGGCAACCGAGGATAAGTAAAAGGGTAACAAAAGCAGGCAAAAGAGTCAGGGACAGTCCCTGCTCCCACTGTTAGGAGTCCCACAGGAAGATCAAACTACACAACTGCAACTTATATTCAGAGAGCCAAGGTCAGACCCATATAGAATTTCTGATTGTCAGTTCAGGAAGTTCCTATGAGCCTATGTTAGTTGATTCTATAGGTTTGTGTGTGTGTGTGTGTGTGTGTGTGTGTGTGTGTGTGTGTTGCCCTTGACCCCTCTGGCTCCCAAAGTCCTTCCTCCCCTTTTCCACAGGATTCCTAGAGCTCCATCTAATGTTTGCCTGTGGGTCTTTGCATCCTTTTCTTTCAGTTGCTGGATGAAGACTCTGATGACAATCTGTCTGGGCACTAATCTGTGAGTATAGCAGAACATTGTTAGAAATCATTTCATTAACTTTTTGTTTGTCCGTTGTGATTGGTTCTATCTTAGGTCTGTGAGTTATCCAGCCTCTGGGTCCTGGGTGGACTGTCAGGGGTGGACTGTCTCTTGTGGCATGGGTTAATGTAAATTGAGTTGTTATCAGTAAAGCACTTGACAAGGCACCTGTTACATTCTAAAGACATTATCTATTATTCATTCTCAATATTTATTTTATTCATCACTGAATTATTTTAGAATTAAAACATCAACCTTAAAGATATATTATTAATCTGAAACCTATACAGTCATATAAATCATGTCCTGCCTCCACAGAATATTTTTAGTGGTGCAAAGAGTGAACTTAGGGACTAGATCTCCTTTTTGGATCTGGACAGGTTACTCAATGTGCCTCTTAGTCCTTAAGCATGACACAGCACACTAACTTATTAATATGGAACTGTAAAAAATATATATGTTCATGTTTACTTAGACATAGGGTATGAACAGATGTTATTCTACTAAATCCTTGGCATGCAGCTTTAAAATGCTTGCTAAAGTACCTAAAAGAAGACAAATCTTCTATTTTTCTCATTTCTTTTCATTGCCTAGATTCCTTGTGTGCTTTACAATAAAAACAGTACAGAGGACTCAGTCCTAGGTGCAGAACAAAGGAGATTGACTTTTTTTTGTAGATTGACTTTTCTCATGAACTTAAATAAATATATTTGCAATAGAACTGAAATTTAGAAATTATATATTCACACACAGACATTGCCATATATCCCCAGGTGAAAATTCAACACACATCTATTGTAGAAGAAATCTATTTGGATCTAGTATGCAGACAGGGTGATTTGCCAGCATAATAACCTCCATCCTGGAGCAGGTACTTCCTGCTTGCTGTTCATCATCATTTGACAATCTCTTGCTTTTCTTTGCTTGGTGCTTCATGCTGTGTTTATGAAGAGCTAACTACTAGTTTTGGTGGTTATTTAATAAACAAAAACATTGGTGTATGTGAGAGGCTGCATTCCTTGAGGGACAGGTGACAAGAAAGGAGGAAAATGGCGGTGGGTGCTGGAAAAAAAAAAAGAACAAAACAAAGTTAAATAAAACACCAACCAATTAATAAGCAAACAGAAAAATCCCAGTTCCAATTTACATAACACTCTTACCTCTTAGTTCACTTCTTCCTCATTGTGTGTTGGGAGATGGTTTTTTGCACTGTGTATTCGGATGCTGATATCTGTGTTCAAAGATCTGGTTGCAGATCTGGGTATTGTCATTTCTCTGAAGAATCTCCTGTCTCAATGTTGTGGAAAATTGTTCTTCATCATCTCTGATTGGTTAATAAAGAAGCTAATCAGCCAATAGCTGGTCAGAGAGGACAGGAGGCAGGATATTTCTGTTTCCATTTAAGGGTTCTCAGTTAGGGATGGGGAAGAGAAGAAGGTCGAGAAAGAAGGAAGAGGAAAGAAAGAAAGAAAGAAAGAAAGAAAGAAAGAAAGGAAAGAAGGAAGGAAGAAAGAAAGAAAAAAGAAAGAAAGAAAGAAAGAAAGGAAGGAAGGAAGGAAGGAAGAAAGAAAGAAAGAAAGAAAGAAAGAAAGAAAGAAAGATGAAAGAAAGAACAAAGGTACCCTGAGGGAGTCACCATTAGGACAAAGATGGAGCAGGAGTGGTCAGGAGGCAATTGGATGGCAGGTAAAAGGGCATGTGGCTGGGAAGTAGCCAGACTAGCAAAACTGAATTAGAATATATGCATATCTGCCCAGTTACAGTGCTTAAAGCTTATTGAATTGGTCTCTGTGTCAATTTTGTGGGAGATAGAAAAAAAAATCATTCATATTATTTCAACATACGTGAGTGTGGGAGAAACCAAGCTAGTAGGTTCAGATCTGAGAGCAATATGGGGTACTTAATCATTATTTGTCAGTATCTTGAGACAAACATTTACTATGTAGCACAGTCTAATCTCAAACTCATGATCCTATCCACTCATTGTGGGACATATTAGTTATTATAAATGAGAGAAGCTATGGGTACTGGTTGACACCTGAGAGGCAGAACACAAATCAAATGCCAATATTTGTTTGCCTTTACTCGTTATTTTTAGTTGCAGCTTTATAGCCAAGGTTTGAAACCCTTCAAAGCTTATGACAATGCAATGAGTAGTTAGAATGCATTCTGATTGGTACAAGTGATTTTTCAATTCAGCAAATGTTTCTCTGCACCCCCGCCACGTCTGAGGTGTTTTCTTGTCTCCTTTTCCTTGGGGAGTTAGTAGTGTGGTATAGTTGTTCACTTAAAAGATACGTGTTTCATTTGGAATACGATAGAGGCCAGGCAATTCCTAAGAATCCATGGGGGAAGGGCTTTTAAGGGCACAAAAGTAAATGTATACAAAAGTAAATGTGTAAAGGGCTAAAAGGGAATAATGGAACAGGAAGTGTTAAACTGGAGTTGGGGAATGGAAAGCTGGGTAGGTGAGGAAATTTGGGAAGGGATATATAGCACTAAAGAGATTTTGAAAAAGTCATATGGAAAGCTGTTTCTGTAGAAGCTTACACACACACACACACACACACACACACACACTGGAATTACTGTATAACAAGGCAATAATATTTCTATTAGATGCCAGACACTAATAAAAAAAAGTGCAGTGCCAGAAATGAGTTACTTCTTTTGAATTTGTTGACTAGTGTATTTACATAGACTACAAAATATTACAGGTTATTGGTACTGCTGTTGCTGACCCACCAGAAGTTGACAGTAAGACCCTGTTGCTGAATACACACCATACACTTCAGCCATTGAACATGGAGAAAACCAGACTTCTATTGACCTGGAAGCTTCATTCCTACTGGCTGGCTTTCATAGCACTGGCAGGTGCTATGCGTGCTACCAGAGAAGTGAAGTGATCAGTCTTACACAGCTCTGGACCTTGCACGCTAAAGTGACCTGCCTAACCTCTGGCAATGGGCAAAGAGACACCTTGGCGTGGTGTTCTTATATCAGTCAAGGCAGAGCAGCCCTTTGTTTATCCTAGCTTGAATCTTGGCTAGGTGACCAAAGGCGTTTTTCTCCTAGGACACATAAAAATCAAGTAAGTTCAAGTCCACTCAGGGCGGCATGGGGGATGGAGGCAGGAAGAGACCTGTGCTCCATCATGCCACTCAGTGCAAGTGGGGGAAGATGCCCATAGTCCTGTCCTCTTCTCCATGGTGCAGATATGCTACAGACACACAAATGCCTGTCTACTACCACCCAGGTCAGTGAAGGAGGAGGAAGACAGAAACCCACAGACTATCATGCCACCCACAGACCTACCTTTCTCTGCATGGCACAGACAGGCTGTAGACACTCACTTGCCATGTCATGCAGCAAGGACTGAGACTATCACCCAGCGGCTCAACAGGTGTGTGGACAGCCTGCAGCAGGAGCCACTACAATGTGCAAGTATCTGTTGGACAGATGGGAAATGAAGAAGTAGAGCAGCTTGAGCATTATGAAGAGAGATGGAACTAGAGACTTGAGGGTGAAGAGGAGTATCCTATTGGGACTGGCCAGCTCTGCCACCTGGTGCCACTGTGACACGGTGAGGTCCCAGCTTGGACCTGCTACTGAGGGCCACTAGAGAACATGGGGAAGTCCCTGGTCAGGGCCACAGGGGTCCATGTAGATGTCCAGGGGCTGTAGAGAACAGGCTGTGACCCTCACTGGTTGAGTTTCTCTGGATGGCCCCACCTCTTAAAGTGGCAGCACTCCAGAGACCAGGCCCTGTGTCTTACCCAGGCAGCACAGTGAAGCAGGCCCTGGTGGCAGGGGTGTAGGTGAGCTGACTTCAGCAGTTGGGAAAGCTGCCTTCAGGGTCATGAGCATGGGAGAGCTAGTCCTGCTCCTCTCGCCAGCTGTAGCACTTAGGAGAGCAGGACCCTGAACCTCACATGGACAGCACAACAGAACTGACACTGGTGGTGGTGGTGTGGGTGAGTCAGCCCCGAGGGTGGGAATTTGAAGAGCTGGGCCCACCAATGGTCTGCTGTGAGGTGACCTGGCTGCAGGATGATGCTCTTCCCACACCACTTGCCACCTGCAGCAACTGAGGTAGCAAGCCTTGGATCTTCAGTAAGGGTGAGCTGGCCCTTTTGCTCACTACAGAGCTCAGACGAGTGGGACCTCACCTCGCCTGAATAGCATAGGAGAGCTGGTCCTGGTGGTGGCTTGAGGGTGAGCCAGTCCCAAAGGTCTGAGCAGGAGAGAGATGGCTCCACCACTCCACTGCTGTGAAAAGCCCTCCACCCACTTGCAGCAGCTGAGAGAGCTGATTCCAGGATCATGAGAGTAGGTGAGCTGTCCCTACCCCTCACTGGCTAAAGCACTAGGGAGTGTAGATACTGCACCTCACTTGGGCAGTTTCAAGGGAGCGTCAGTGAGCCACCCCTGAGGTCTATAGTGAGGGAGAGTTGGCCCTGACCTGCCTCTGCTGTGAAGTGGCATTGGTTCAGGGGTCATGCCTTAGATGGCCTCGCTACTCTCCTGCTGTGATGTGGCATGGGTCCGAAGGTGATACATGCAGTAGTCAGGATAGTTTGCCCAAGGATATTAGAGCAGAAGAACAAGTCCTGCCCCCTCATTGGCTGTAGCCCTGGGAGAGTGGTCCATACCTTGCCTGGGTAGCACAGTGGAGTTGGCCGTAACGTCAAAGGCACTGGTCAGCTAGCCACCAGGGTGTGAGAGCAGGAGAGCTGGCTCAGCTTTTCACAGGCTGCAGCACTTGGGAAAGCGGGCCCTGCACCTTGACTGGGCACACAGTGGAGCTGGCTCCTGGAGGCATGAATACAAGTGAGCTGGCTGTGAGGGCATGAGAGCAGGAAGCTGATCCTGCCTCTAGCATTGGCTGGCCTAGACAGAGCAGTGCTGGAGAACTAGCCCTGGAGGTGTAGATAAAGGAAAGCTGGCATGCTGACCAGCTCAGTTACCACTCAGGCACAGGATCTCCATGACACAGAACAATAAAAAGATCAATGAGAGGAGTCCCAGTGAGGATCCAATATTTATGGTGTCACAGAAACCAGAGACCTTGAACAGGACCAATGACTCATTGCCATGAACATTTGCAAGTGAATATGTGTGGACAGAGGGTTATATGTGGGACACACTGTGACATACACAGCTTCCATGATGAGATGTTTTCTATGTTTTGGGGCTGTTGTTTGTTTGTGTCTGTTTTGGGAGGGGAGGTTGTAAGAATAAATGATGAATATGAGGAGATGGGAAGATGAGTGGCTCTGGGGTACATGATGTGAAAATTAAAAAAATCAATAAAATGTTAGAAATACAATAAAATAAAATTTAAAATAAATAATAATGACTTACTGGGAATACATGCCCAGTAGTGCAATAGTGACACGACTGTCAGGGGAGCAACCAAATACTTTCACTTGCATTTAAGTCTCACTCCACAAGATGGAACCTGTATTTGACATCATTATTAGGCCAAGAACTTATGTCCAGACAGATCATAGCTTCTAGAGGATAACCTACTACTATTATTTCGATAAGTGTATGTAACTATTAACTGACTACTAATGACTTATTCTTATACCCAGAGATTGGTGCATCTTTCAACTCTCATCAGAGAGTTGAAATTTCTCATTAGAGAAATTTCTATTTTCAGTAGGTAGTGATCGATACAGAGAGATCCAAAACTGGTCAACATTCAAAGAATAAGAGACTGAAGAATTCTCAGCTCTACGTATGATATATACACAACACTTCCTTCTCCCAGGGCTCAGGGATCGCTGTAGAAGAGGAGGCGGAAAAGGTGTAGGACCAGAAGTAATGAGTGTATACAAGGAGGCTTTGCCCTCTAGCCACAGCAGGCTGTTGCACATATGAACTTTCATCAGTGTGACAAGGCCAGGACAGACAAGATTCCAGCATGGAGATGGGAGTCAGGTAAGAAGTCCCACCATTGGCTGAGGAGCTTTGATAACTGTTAGTTTCTGGGAGACAGTTTTCTCTAAGTGTACCTTCTGGTAAGTTATCCACTCTCTCATGGAAGACCACAAATTTTGGCAGCACAAATTGGTATTGATGCATTTTAAAAAAAGGACATGAAGTTGAATGGAAGAGTTGAGGTCGGGGTGAATGTGATAAAAAACATTTATGAAATTCTTATCGAATTAAGAAAATAGAAAAAGATAACAGTTGAATATAGATACAGTACAATGCAACTCGTGTTGAAGTGAGAATTCAGTGTTTTTAAATATAATCAGAGTTGTTTAATGACCATCCAAACATTTAGCGTGTTTTTGACACCTTCAGAAGAAACTCCACATTTATCCCTCATCAATGCTCAATTTTTAACAACTTCCCAACCACATGGAACCACTAACATACTTTCTGTCCTTGTTGACGTGCCCATTCAGGACATGGTGTATTCACAGAATCTTTAAAAAATGTGACCTGGTGACTAGCTTCTTTCACTTTAAAGTCATATTCTCAAAGTCCTTTCACATTATACCATGCACTAGCATCCCTTTTCATTGTCCAGTGGCCCTCTACTGGGCTTATTATTCACCGGGTTTTACTGATCTGTTTTTAGCTGATGGATATTTGAATAGTTTTTTTTTTTTTACTTTTTGATGACTGTGACCCAGGCTGCTATAAATCTTTTTGAACAAACCTCTCTGAACACATACATTTTCATTTGTAAGAGTCATGGCTAAAAATTTCATAGCAAAAGACAGGTTAGCAGAAGAAACAAGATTATTTAGATCTTGTTTTCTTTAACGTGAGAGCCTTCAGATTTGAAGGGACAACGACTTGAGAAATCTGCTTATTTTTATGCTTATGTTGGATGAACAGCTCTACACGATTACAACTGGACATATAGGCATGACCGGTGTTAAAGATGGGGTAGGAGAACCCAGCATGGACATTTTCACGGAATTCTTCCTGACCAAACTCAGTGATATTGGCCTCCCAGATTGAGAGTCTATAAAGAAAAAGGTAGAGAGTTAACTTTCTAGGTTTTTGTGGTTTGCTTTGGGGAGTGTGTGTGTCAAATTTTGAGAAAGAGTTGTGATGATGATGATGATGATGATGATGATGATGATGATGATGACGACGATGAGCGAGAGAGAGAGAGGACATAGGGGACTGGGAGAAAGTCATGGAGACAAGTATCTGAGCCTTCCTACCATCTTCAGCTCAAAGGTCTCAACATGTACAGGACATACATTGAAGTGTTGTGTTCTGAGCCATGACACATTCTGTAGGGAGTGAAATGGTTGAATTATTTACCACTATATTTCTTCTTTTTAAAAACTTCCAGACTGTTCTCTGTGGAAATTGCATTGTTTTGGGTCTCTACAAACTGTGTTTGCAATTTTGTTTTTTCTTTCTAAAAAGCCTACCTTAGTTCTTTCTCCTCTTTCTCTCATATATAGCACTTCTGTTCTGATACTATTAAATGTGTGTGTGTGTGCATGCGTGTGTGTTGAACTTCTGATCTCACTGCCATTAATCATTTTACAACTTCTTAGTACCACTCTTAGTTTGAATTCCTGTGTCTAATTATTACAATTTCATTATATCCTCAGTCATTACTCTAGACTGATTACTTTAAAAAAAATCTTTCTAACAGTGTGTGTGTGTGTGTGTGTGTGTGTGTGTGTGTGTGAGAGATATGTGTGTGTGTATTCATGATGAAGATGGGGCCTCTGGAGCTAGAGTTGGAGTTACAGGTGGTTATGCCAAAAGTGGGTGCACTGGAACAAATTCTGGTTATCTTCAAGAGCATCAAATTCTCTTAAATCTCTACAGAGCCTGAGTGAAAGCTTTTATAATGACAAACTTTATATATGTTTTCATTTCTCAAAATCTTTTGATCCTTTAACTTAACTCACCATGTTGTGCAATGTTACTGAGAGAAAATGGTTTTGCTTGATTTAATTAGTACACATCACATTAAAAATTATAAAACCTTCTTTTTTTTTTCATCTGAAATGCAAGTTTATTTTATTTTTCTTTTTAGTTACATTTTGTTAACTCTGTGTTAACCCAGCTGTATCCCGCTCCCTCATTCCCTCCCCAACCCCACACTCCCTCCCTGGTCTCCTCCCTGCCCCTTTCCAAGTCCCCTGATAGGGGAGGACCTCCTCCCCTTTCATCTGACCCTGTTTTATCAGGTATCTTCAGGGCTGGCTGCAAAGTCCTCCTCTGTGGCCTAACAGACTGCTCCTCCCCTGGGGGGGGGGTGTCAAACAGCCTGCCCTTGAGATCCTGTTAGAAATAGTCCTTGTTCCCCTTACTTTGGAAAACTACTTGGTTACTGAGCTACCACAGGCCACATCCGAGCAGAAGTTCTAGGTTATATCCATAGATGGTCCTTGGTTGAGTGTCAGTCTCAGAAAAGACCCTGTGCCCAGATATATTTGGTCCTTTTAGAGCTTTTATCCTTTCCATATCATACTAACTTCCCTTCTTTCATATGATTCCCTGCACTCTGCCGAGGGTTTGGTTATGAGTCTTAGTGTCTGCTTTGAAACACTGCTAGGTAGAGTCTTTCAGATGCCTTTTGTGGTAGACTCCTGTCATAAGTTCAATGCACATCCCATTTGTCTTTCTAAATGAGGATTAATCCCCTTCGCCTGTGTCCACTTTCTTGATTATCTTCTTTAGGTGTGTAGATTTCATTATGTTTATCATGTCTTGTAGGTCTATATAAGCGAGTATATACCAAGTTTGTCTTTCTCCTTCTGGGATACTTCACTCAGAATGATCTTTTCTAGATCCCACCACTTGCCTGCAAATTTCATGATTTCCTCGTTTTTGATTGCTGAGTAGTATTCCATTGTGTAAAAATACCACAATTTCTGTATCCATTCCTCCGTTGATGGACATCTGGGTTGTTTCCAAGTTCTGGCTATTACAAATAAAGCTGCTACGAACATGGTTGAACAAATGTCTTTGTTGTGTACTTGAGCAAATTTTGGGTATATACCTAGGAGTGGTATAGCTGGGTCTTGAGGTAGCACTACTCCTAGTTGTCTGAGAAAGCGCCAGATTGACTTCCAGAGTGGTTGAACCAGTTTACATTCCCACCAGCAATGGAGGAGGGTTCCCTTTTCTCCACAACCTCTCCAGCATGTGCTATCACTTGAGTTTTTCATCTTGGCCATTCTGATGGGTGTAAGGTGAAATCTCAGGGTCGTTTTGATTTGCATTTCCCTAATGGCTAATGAGGTTGAGCATTTCTTTAAGTGTTTCTCTGCCATTCGATGTTCCTCTTTCGAGAATTCTCTGTTTAGCTCTGTTCCCCATTTTTTAAGTGGATTACTTGGTTTGTTGCTTTTCTGCTTCTTTAGTTCTTTATATATACTTGATATTAGCCCTCTGTCAGATAAAGGGTTAGTGAAGATTCTTTCCCAATCTGTAGGGTGTCTATTTGTTTTGATGACAGTGTCTTTTGCTTTACAGAAGCTTTTCAGTTTCATGAGGTCCCATTTATTGATTGTTGCTCTTAGAGCCTGTGCTGTTGGTGTTCTGTTCAGGAAGTTGTCTCCTGTGCCAATGAGTTCTAGGCTGTTCCCCACTTTTTCTTCTAACAGATTTAGAGTATCTGGTTTTATGTTGAGGTCCTTGATCCACTTGGACTTTAGTTTTGTGCAGGGTGATAAATATGGATCTATTTTCATTTTTCTGCATGTAGACATCCAGTTGGTCCAGCACCATTTGTTGAAGATGCTGTCTTTTTTCCATTGAATGGATTTGGCTTCTTTGTCAAATATTGAGTATTCATAGGTGTGTGGGTTTATTTCTGGGTCTTCTATGCGATTCCATTGATCCTCATTTCTGTCTCTATGCCAATACCATGCAGTTTTTATTACTGTTGCCCTGTAGTACAGCTTGAGATCGGGAATGGAGATACCTCCAGATGATCTGTTGTTGTACAGGATCGTTTTGGAGATTCTGGGTGTTTTGTTTCTCCATATGAAGCTGAGAATCTTTTTTTCAAGGTCTGTAAAGAATTGAGTTGGTATTTTGATGGGAATTGCATTAAATCTGTAGATTGCTTTTGGCAGGATGGCCATTTTCACAATGTTAATCCTACCAATCCATGAGCACGGGAGATCTTTCCATCTTCTGAGATCTTCTTCAATTTCTTTCTTCAGAGACTTGAAGTTTTTCTCAAACAGGTCTTTCATTTGCTTGGTTAGTGTTACCCCAAGGTACTTTATGTTATTAGTGGCTATTGTGAAGGGTGTTGTTTCCCTAATTTCTTTCTCAGCCCTTTTGTGTTTGGTATACAGGAGGGCTTCTGATTTTTTTGAGTTGATTTTGTATCCTGCCACTTTGCTGAAGGTGTTTATCAGCTGAAGAAGTTCTCTGGTTGAATCTTTGGGTTTGCTCATGTATACTATCATATCATCTGCAAATAGTGACACTTTGACCTCTTCCTTTCCAATTTGTATCCCCTTGATCTCCTTTAGTTGTCTTATTGCTCTGGCTAGGACTTCAAGTACAATGTTAAAGAGATATGGAGAGAGTGGGCAGCCTTGTCTTGTCCCTGATTTCGGTGGGATTGATTTAAGTTTCTCTCCATTGAGTTTGATGTTGGCTATAGGCTTGCTGTATATTGCCTTTACTATCTTTAGGTATGTGCCTTGTATCCCTGATCTCTCCAAGACTTTAAACATAAATGGGTGCTGGACTTTGTCAAATGCTTTTTCAGCATCTAAGGAGATGATCATGTGGTTTTTCTCCTTCATTTTGTTTATGTGGTGGATTACATTGATGGATTTCCGTATGTTGAACCACCCTTGCATTCCTGGGATGAAGCCTACTTGGTCATGGTGGATGATATCTTTGATGTGTTCTTGGATTCGGTTTGCAAGTATTTTATTGAGTATTTTTGCATCAATGTTCATAAGAGAGATAGGTCTGAAGTTCTCTTTTTTTGTTGGATCTTTGTGTGGTTTAGGTATCAAAGTGACTGTGGCTTCATAGAATGAGTTTGGTAGTGTTCCTTCTATTTCTATTTTGTGGAATAGTTTGAGGAGAATTGGTGTTAGTACTTCTTTGAAGGTCTTGTAGAATTCTGCGCTGAAGCCATCTGGTCCAGGGCTTTTTTTGGAGGGGAGACTGTTAATGACTGCTTCAATTTCCTTGGGAGATATAGGGCTATTCAGTCTTTCTACCTGATCTTGACTTAATTTTGGTAGATGGAATCTGTCAAGAAAGTTATCCATTTCATTTAGAGTTTCAAATTTTGTGCCATATAGGCTTTTTTAGTATGACCTAATAATCGTTTGGATTTCCTCAGTGTCTGTAGTTATGTCCCCATTTTCCTTTCTGATTTTGCTGATTTGTATGGTTTCTCTCTGCTTTTTAGTTAGTTTGGCTAAGGGTTTGTCTATCTTGTTGATTTTCTCAAAGAACCAGCTTTTTGTTTCATTGATTCTTTGGATAATTTTATTTGTTTCTAATTGATTGATTTCTGCCCTTAGTTTGATTATTTCCAGCCGTCTGCTCCTCTTGGGTGTATCTGCTTCTTTTTTTTCTAGGTTTTTCAGTTGGGCCATTAAGTTGTTTGTATGTGATGTTACGGATTTCTTCTTGTAGGCACTTAGTGCTATAAATTTTCCTCTGAGTACTGCTTTCAATGTGTCCCATAAATTTGGGTATGTTGTGCCTTCATTTTCATTGAATTCTAGGAAGTCTTTAATTTCTTTCTTTCTTTCTTCCTTGACCCAGCTGTCATTGAGTAGTAAGTTGTTCAGTTTCCATGTGCGTGTCTGCTTTTTGTTGTTTCTGTTGTTGTTGATGTCCAGCTTTAGTCCATGGTGGTCAGATAGTATACAAGGGATTATTTCAATCCTTTTATATCTGTTGAGGCTTGCTTTGTGACCAACTATATGGTCTATTTTGGAGAAGGTTCCATGTGGTGCTGAAAAGAAGGTGTACTCTTTTGAGTTTGGGTGAAAAGATCTGTAGACGTCTATTAGGTCCATTTGATTTAGGGATTCTGTGAGTGCTTTTATTTCCCTATTTGGTGTCTGTCTGGTTGATCTGTCCCTTGATGAGAGTGGGGTGTTGAAGTCTCCCAGTATTAAGGTATTAGGATCAATGTATGATTTAAGCTTTAATATTGTTTCATTTATGAATGTAGGTGCTCTTGTATTTGGGGCATAGATATTCAAAATTGTGATGTCCTCTTGTTGGATTTTTCCTTTGATGAGAATATAGTGGCCCTCCTTATCTTTTTTGATTAACTTGGGTTGAAAGTCTATTTTATTAGATATTAGGATGGCTACTCCAGCTTCTTTTCTGGAACCATTTGCTTGAAAAACATTTTTCTAGCCCTTTACTCTGAGGTAGTGTTTATCTTTGTTGCATAGGTGTGTTTCTTGGATGCAACAGAATGTTGGGTCCTGTTTCCGTAACCATTCTGTTAGCCTGTGTCTTTTTATTGGTGAGTTGAGTCCATTAATATTGATAGATAATATTGACCAATGCATGTTAGTTCCTTTTGTAATGGAGTCGATGATCTTACCTTGTTTCATTGCTTGTTTTCTTTTCATTTTTGTTGGGATATTATCTGTATGCCCTGTTTTCTTGGGTGAATTCTTTTTCGTTGGATTGGAGTTTTCCTTCTAGTATCTTCTGTAGGGTTGGTTTGCTGTATAGATATTGCGTAAATTTAGTTTTGTCATGGAATATTTTGTTTTCTCCATCTATGTTGATTGAAAGCTTTGCAGGGTATAGTAGTCTGGGTTGACATTTGTGATCTCTTAGAGTCTCCATGATGCTTGCCCAGGCCCTTCTGGCTTTCATAGTTTCTGATGAGAAGTCTGGTGTGATTCTGATAGGTCTACCTTCATATGTTACTTGGCCTTTTTCCCTTGCTGCTTTTAATATCTTTTCTTTGTTCTGTAGATTTAGTGTTTTGACTATGATGTGACGTGATGTGTTTCTTTTCTGGTCTAGTCTATTTGGTGTTCTGTAGGCCTCTTGTATATTTATGGACATCTCTTTCTTTAAGTTGGGAAAATTTTCTTCTATGATTTTTTTGGAAATATTTTCTGGACCTTGGAGCCTGGAGTCTTCTTTTTCATCAATTCCTATTATTCTTAGATTTTGTCTTTTCATAGCATCCTTGATTTCTTGGATATTTTGTGATTGGAATTTTTCTGATTTTACTTTTTCTTTGAGAGAAGTATCAATTTCTGCAAGTGTGTCTTCAGCTCCAGAGATTCTCTCTTCCATCTCTTGTATTCTGTTGGTGATGCTTACTTTTGTGGTTCCTGATCTTTTCTCCAAGTTGTCCAGCTCAAGAGTTTTCTCATTTTGTGTTTTCTTTATTGATTCTAATTCTGTTTTCATGCCTTGCACCATTTCTTTCATGTGTTTGAATTTGGATTCCTGTCTCTCTACGATGGACTCTATTTCTTTGTTCATTTCCTTTTTGTATGCCACTAATTTTTTCTCTACTTGTGCCTCTATTTGTTTGGCTATGTTTGCCTGTGTTTCTTTAAGGGTTTTGTCTATTTCTTCTTTCTTTACCTCCAATTGACTGGCCAACTCTTTGAAAGATTTGTTCATTTCCTCTTTATGAGCCTCAAATAATTGAGCAAGCATGGCTTTAAGGTCATTTTCCTCTGCTTCTGATGAATTGGAGTGTCCATCGATTTTGGGGTTTGCTGGTGAAGTCATGATGTCCTGATTTATGTTGGAAGTGTTCTTTCGCCTACCCCTGGCCATTGGCTTATCTGAGACCTTCCCTGTTTGTTTTTGGATTCTGCCGATCAGACTGGTACTGTCTCTCTCTCGAGTCTGGAGAATTCTTCAGGAAGTTGAGAGAGGTCCCATGTCCTTAGCGTATGCTGAGGACTAGCTGTACCTGTGGGAGGAAAGTACGCAGGCGCAAACAGAGGCAAATGCAAGCGTGCGTGCGTGTGTATATGTGTGTGTGTGTGTAAGTGGGTGTGGGCGTGTGTCTCGAGGGACAGAGTGATGGCTAATGTTGAACCCTTGAGTGTGTGGGAGGGGCTCTGCAATGTATATGTCGCAGGCGCTAGTGATGATCTCAGCGCAATTTCTGGCATTAACTGCCTTAACTCCTCAATTAGATCCACAGAGCAGGAACTTCAATGTTCCAAGTGCCCCTCTGTTTCCCAAAGTGGGTATATGGGTGGGAGGGGGTTAGATGCCTGGCTTCTGTTTTAGAAGGACCCTGGATCAGTGGAGCTGCAGATTCTCAAGGGTGCACTCACTTACAGGCAGGACACTTGGCAGAGATCGGCGTATCTGGGCTCTCTGCTCTCTGGTTTGGCCCTGCTTCTTTGATGTGCTCCGCCAGTTCCGTGCTGCTGTCACTGCCAGGTTATGAGGTCTTGCTGCAGCTGGAGATTTCAGGGTGGTCATGTCAGTAGGAATCGGGGTAACCAGCCTTTCTGTTCTCTGGTTTGGCCCTGGTTAGTCTTAAACTGGAGGGCTGATGTGTCCCGCCAGCTCAGTGCTGCTCCGCCGCCAGGTTAGAAAGTCCCGCTGTAACTGGAGACTGGGTTGCTAGTCCAGATGCTTTCTGGGAAGTCCTGGGGTCTCTTTACTGTGCTCTCCAAGCTTCGGAGGCCCAGCGCCTGGTGTGTCTAGCTTGTATGGCATTTCTGTCTGGTTTTGGTGAGTATATAGCGTATTCTCTGTCACTGTGGGATTGGGCGGGCCGTACCGTCAGTGATGGCGCTCCTGCGGAGCTAGTATGGCGTCTAGCAGACTCGGGCCCTGGGAGGATGGTGCAGCCGCCGCGCGCGAATCTGGGGCTCCGAGACACAGTACTGCTGGCCTTTGCCGATAAAGGGCTTGGGGCTCCACCTCAGTGGCTGCAGGCCCCAGGCAGTTAGGTCTCCGCTGAGAAAGGCGAGTCCACTGTGCCGAGGAGGAGGGAGGTCTGGGGGAGGGGAGTGCCGAGAGATCAAAGGATCGTTTCTCACCTTCCCCAAACAAGTCCCTGGGTGACCCGAGACCAAGGTTTTCACCTCCTGCGATGTTCCCTGTTGTTTAGAAAGTCTCTCCGTTGTTTCCCTGGCTTCAGAAGTTCTTCCACTCATTAACTCAGAACTTTATCTCTTCCACAGCTCGGAAACTGTGTGCTAGTCGCCATCTTGGCTCTGCCCCCCTAAAACCACCTTTCAACCTATAAATATGACCAATAATAATCTGTTAATTTGAAAGTTGAAAAGAAAAAATTCCTTAAAGCTCCCTCTGTCATTCCAAGTTCCCTATTTAACCAAGTCCTGCAGATTCAGCCTCAGTCTGCTCTCCAGGCTGGCTTCCTATAGACATGTCTCCAGTTGGAACCAAGCCCTTGCTGTTTCCCAAACCCATGTGCTGGTTTGAGCTTTCAGGCTTTTGCCAAAACTGATATTTAACTTGACACGACTTTCTCCCTAATGCCATTCTATCCAGTTTCTACTTGTCCTTGAAGACCTCAGCTCAAACGCATTTTTTTTCATCTTTGAAAGCTTTCTTCTCCAGCATCTCCAGGGAGGGGAGCACCTAGTTCCCAGCCAATATTGTTGTTGCACATAGCACATTGTATAACAATTTGGCAATGTCTGATTCTCTTTTTAGGTTGTTAGACGATTTCCATAGTCAAAGGACCTTAATGATCTTCAAGTTGGCTTACCTCTATTGAAAGATGGGGAGTAGACAGCAGTTCAAGGACTTGTTGAAGGGCATCAAATACATTTTTGATTGATATCATCTTTTAAAATATTTTTAATTTATCCCTTGACAATTTCATACATTGATACAATGTATCATATCTACTCCCTACCCTGTCCTCTTCTAGCCTGCCTAATACATTCTATTACATAAAATAACACTGAGTTCGATTTGTGTTGTTGCTTGTGTCTATGCATGGGCAGAGGACTACCCATTAGTACAAGGGCAACCTAGAAGGGATCATACTCCCACAGAAAACTGACTGTCCCCTCGTCTAGCAGCCATCAGTTGCCAGTGTTTCGTAATCTAGGGGGAGGGCCTTACGTGGCACTCTCCTATACTTGTGGGACGTTTGACTACCTTGATCTTGTACAGATCTTATGCAGGTAACTCCAACTGATATGAATCCAGGAGTTGAATGACACTCTATGAGCATAGAAGAATGTTGTTAGGAGTCATTTTATTGCTATGTCCTTTTACCAAAACAATAGTATTTGGCTTAGCCCTCGGGCTATGGCTTGTCTCAGTGCTGAAAGCTTCATTTGGTGATGAGATTTGTTCCGTTAGAGCTCTCTCTGCCCTATTATTTGGTAACATCATTTAGATCATCTTTATATATGTATATATTATAGAAAGTTTATTCTCTATTAGGTCTCCATAGGACCCCTCAAGTGGTTTTTAGTTTTACCTGTCACTCACAATATTCTCTCACTCAGGCCCTTCTCTCTACCTCTCCTTGTTTGATATTCTCATTCCAGCTCCTACCTCCTATCCTCTGCATCCATAACTATATATTTTATTTCCCTTTCCTAAGGAGATCCACCCGTCTCCACTCCTAGACCCTCATTTTCTCCCTAACATCTGTGGTTGTATGAATTGCAGACGGCTATCAAAGATTTAACAGGTAGCATCCTTATATAAGCAAATGTACATCATATCTTTCTAGGTCTGAGATATTTCTTTCGGGATTCATTTCTTTCTAGTTCCATCCTATGACTTTTACAGTTTTGTTTTTGAATAGCTGAGTGATATTTCTTTGTATAAATATACTGGATTTTCTTTCTCCATTCATCCATTGATGGAAATCTAGTTTGTTTTCAATTTCAGGTTATTATGAATAGAGCAACAATGACTATAATTAAGCAAGTGTTTGTATGATAAGATGAAACATCCTTAGTGATATGCTCAAGAGTGGTATAGCTGGATTTTGGGGTAAATTGATTCCTATCTTTCTGATGAACACCTCCTTTAATATCCATAGTGGCTGTACAAGTTTGTGCTCCTACCAGCAGTGGAGGAGTGTTCCACTAACTCTACATTCTTGCCAGTATGTTGATCATGGCCATTCAGATTAGTATGAGATGAAATAATAAATTAGTTTAGATTTGTATTTCACTGATGACTAAGGATGCTGAGCATTTCTTAAAGAGTTTCTCAGCTACCCAAGTTGTCTATTTTGGGAATTTTCTATTTAGATAAGTAATTCATTTTTAAAATTGGGTTATTTGTTTTCTTAATGTTTAGTTTTTATTTTTTTTATAATTTTTATTTTTTTTAATTTTATTTTTTTTTCTTATCAGTTACATTTTATTAACTCTGTATCCCAGCCGTATCCCGCTCCTTCATTCCCTCCCAATCCCACCCTCCCTCCCTCATCTCCACCCTGCCCCTTTCCAAGTCCACTGATGGGGGGGAACTCCTCCCCATTCATCTCATCCTGTTTTATCAGGTATCTTCAGGACTGGCTGCAAAGCCCGCCTCTGTGGCCTAACAGGACTCCTCCTCCCTTGGGGAGAGGGAAGGTCAAAGAGCCAGTCATTGAATTCCTGTTAGAAATAGTCCTTGTTCCCCTCACTATGGGAAACCAATTGGTTACTACCACAGGCTACATCTGAGCAGAGGTTCTAGGTTATATCCATACATGGTCCTTGGTTGAATGTCAGTCTCAGAAAAGACCCTGTGCCCAGATATATTTGGTCTTTGTGGAGCTCCTGTCCTTTCCCCATCATACTAACTCCCTTTCTTTCATATGATTCCCTGTACTCTGCTGAAGGTTTGGTCATGAGTCTTTGTATCTGCTTTGAAAATACTGCTAGTTAGAGTCTTTCAGATGCACTCAGTAGACTCCTGTCATACGTTCAATGCACATCCATCTGTCTTTCTAAATGAAGATTGATCATCTTACCCCATGTCCGCTCTCTTGATTATCTTTTTTAGGTGTATAGATTTCATTATGTTTATCATAACTTATAGGTCTATATAAGTGAGTATATACCGTGTTTGTCTTTCTTCTTCTGGGATATTTCACTCAGAATGATCTTTTCTAGATCCCACCATTTACCTGCAAATTTCATGATTTCCTCCTTTTTGATTGCTGAGTAGTATTCCATTGTGTAAAAATACCACAATTTAGGCTAAGATCGAGGCGGGGCAAGATGGCGGCGCCGGGAGGACTCTCATTCTGAGGAGCAGCACAGCAGGATTGGCACAGTGACCAGTAATCAGAACTTGTGGCCATAAAACACAAGTGATTGTGTTTCCCAGGTGAGAGGATACCCCACGGTGGGGGATTCAATCAGCTTTAACTCACCCAGCTAAACCGCGGAAGAGATCCTGGTTCTGCCAGGCACTTGGTAGCCAGCCCAGAGCTACACGCCAGCGCGATCTGGTCACTGTCCCAGACTGAACTGTGGGCCCACAACACCATAGACTGGATTTCCCAGTCGAGAGATAACCCCACGGAGCAGGAAACAATTGGGACCGACCTCAGGTTACCCAGACATCCCCTGGAAAAGACTCCGGTTCCGAGGGTGCCCCAAGAGCCAGCCCAGACCCAGAGCCGGGACCCAGGCTCCTGCACATAGCCCTGCCTGCGTGCCTGATTCACCGCCTCAGATAGAACTGTGGGCACAAGGGCACCAGGGCACCAGACTGCCTGTCTCTGGCAGGAGGAAACCCTCAGTGGAGGGGGTCAGCAGCTCTAACGCTTAGGACACCCAGCACCAAAACACTTCCTGGACTCACGCAGACTCTATTGCAGGCAGGAGCGCTGTGCTCTGCCGCCATTATTGAGCTCCCCTAGGGCACTGGGACACACAGCTGCATCCTCAGACCTACAAAAGCCAGAGAGCCATTACAGCAGCCCTCAGATATTGTGCCAAGAATCAACCAGTTATGCCCTAGCTAGACTGTCAAAATTGTAGGAATCCCTGGTACGTCAAGAGGGCTGAACCCACAGCATCTGGACCAGAGCAGTGCCTGCAGCCGCCATCCCAGACAGAGACACACAGCTTCTGATCCAGAGTGAGGCACCCAGCCTCCAGACCAGAGCAGTGCCCCCAGGTGCCAACTCAACCTAGGTGCACATTCTCCAGGTCCAGAGAGGAGCAATCAGCCTCTGGCCCAGAGACTTGCTGAGTGCACCTCCCACTTTCCCAGACAGAACTGTGCGCCCCAGGATAACAGACTGAGTTTCACTGTTGGGAGAAAACCCCACAGCTAGAAAATCAGCAGGATCTTCAAGAGAACTGTCCATGGAAATTTAGTGAGCAGCAGCACACTAAATTTATAACAAGAAACTCAGCAGTGGGGCAGCTGTCTTGAGAACTTCTATGGGTAAGAGGAGATCCCCCCTGCCTAACATAGACCTCAGCTACTACTCAGGGCTATAAACCTGAGGTGAGCGGTGGCAACTCCTGAGAAACACTGGCCATACAGTGACCATAACCAAAAAGCAGAGAAGGACTCCTTCAGGAAAAATCATCTTCCGGCCAAGGGGATACTCCCTACCTCAGGACTCCAGGAAGCACAGAAACTAACAGCCAACACCTAAATCAGCCCAATGGGTAGAGGTCAGAATAAAAGCTCAACCAACAAAAGACAGAGCAATATGGCATCTCCAGAACCCAGCTGTCCAGGGGCGAACAGCCCTGAAAAATGCAGCATAATAGAACATCAAGAAGATGACCTTACATCTATGTTGATGAAGAGAATAATAGAGGAAAGAAACAAAATACGGAAAGAATTAGAGGAAGATAAAACCAA
This sequence comes from Psammomys obesus, assembly GCF_907164565.1. Taxonomy (NCBI): domain Eukaryota; kingdom Metazoa; phylum Chordata; class Mammalia; order Rodentia; family Muridae; genus Psammomys; species Psammomys obesus. The sequence goes on along the minus strand of NW_026585626.1, from coordinate 11,789,493 downwards.
ACAGATCATGGCTATCCGTAAAGAAATGGAGGAAGATAAAGACAAGCAGATTATGGTCATCCGTGAAGAAATACGGGAAGATGCAGCCAAACAGCTTGTGGCCTTCAGAGAAGAAATAATTACATCACTGAAAGAAATCAAAGAGACAGAGTTGAAGGAACTAAAAGAAAAAAAGGAAAACAAGCAGACAGGTGAAGGAAGTAAACAAAACAACTCAAGACCTGAAGATAGAACTAGAAAAATTAAAGAAAACACAAATAGAGGAAATAATGGAGAGGAAGAATTTAGGAAAGAAAACAGGAACTACAGAGGTAAGCATAACCAACAGAATACAAGAAATGGAAGAAAGAATCTTAGGTGTAGAAGATACAATAGAAGAAATCGATGTATCTGCCAAAGAAAATGTTAAATCCAAAAAATTCCTGACACAGACCGTCCAAGAAATCCAAGACAATATGAAAAGACAAAACCTAAGAATAATAGGTATAGAGGAAAAAGAAGACTCCCTTCTCCAAGGCCCAGAAAACATTTTCAACAAAATCATTGAAGAAAATTTCCCCAAGTTAAAGGAGAAGCCAATAA